>NW_022436976.1:21871501-21933525 GCF_009761245.1 Sapajus apella | reverse complement strand
TGTGTGTGTGTGTGTGTGTGTGTGTGTGTGTGTGTGTGTGTGTGTGTTTTGAGACAGAATCTCACTCTTTGCCCAGGCTGAAGTGCAGTGGCATGATCGCAGCTCACTGCAGCCTTGACTTCCTGGACTCAATCGATCTTGCCACCTCAGCCTCCTGAGTAGATGGGATTACAGGCACATACCACCATGCCTGGCTAATTTTTTGTGTTTTTTGTAGAGATGAAGTTTTGCCGTGTTTCCCAGGCTGGTCTTGAACTCCTGCGCTCAACCGACCTGCCCGCCTTAACCTCCTAAAATGCTGGGATTACAGGCATGAGCCACCATACCCAGCATCTGTCAGTATTTATAAAGCTGTTTGGGGGACACAGCTTGGAAATATCCATACTAAAAAAATTGACTCGATTCTGACCAGTAGAGACTAAATTTTCAACCGAGGGCTACACTGTCTGGGGAAGAAAATGGTGATATTCATGAGTTGTCCCTGGCTATAGAAGTCAGATGGATGAGGTACTTCGCCTTGCTGTCCTGAGTACATTCCATGCTGAAGGTGGGTCTCAGCAGGCAGAGCCCCCCAGGGTCAACTTCTGGGGCAGGCAGCCAACGTTATGATGCAGCTGCCATTTTTCGTGGATGATTCATGTGTGAAAGTGTCTCCCCCAAAAGAATTTGGGTCGTCTTGTTCTTTTTTCCAGAGCCAGGCTCTTATCAGACCAGAAGAGTCTCTTCATACAAATGGATCCCAGTTGGGAAGTTTATGAATGTTAAGGATAGTTGTTCGTTCCAAATACATAACCCTTTTTGTCTGTGGCATCTTATATTTGACTAGATTGCTTTTTCTCCTTAACAGAATTGGATCTTAGAATCCTGGGGTGTACATTTTGATGTGACTTCAGAGATAACTTAAAAAATTATCATGTATCTCTGTCTTCTAAATTCAGATGGTTTAACTCATTATTTGTTTTTTCCGACGTGAAGGCATAGCCTTAATGTGAACACAGCTTTTGCTTGTGTGTGTGTGTGTGTTTGTGTGTGTGTGTGTGCACATGGGCAATATAACATTTTGGCATGTGCTATGAAACTCTTCTGTACCCTTTTTTTTTTTTTTCCTGTTCAGAAGAAAGATGACAGCATTAAATCAACTGCCAGGAACACCCAAAACCAGTTCAGTATTTTCCCCCTGTTTCTTTTCCTAGGAAATATATCATAGGTATCTTCCTCCTCTTCCATGTTCATTATGTAAAATGTGTTGTTCTTGGATAGAGATTGGAGGAAGAAGAGAATGGTATTTTGCAGTGTCTTTCAAGGAATAAATGCCATCAAAACACTTGAATATGAAGTTGACACTACTTTGAAATAATGTAGCCCAGTCTGCCTGAAGCTTAACAGACACGACCCAAAGGAAAAAATGATTCATAAAATATCAAAAGTACCTTGTGACAGAGGTGGGACCAGACTTTATCCCCTGGTCTTCACTGCACAGCCTTATAACACCATAGCTTCTCAGAAGTATCCTAAGATTGCAATGGAGATTAGACCAAGCAGTCGGCCCCGTTAGAGCCTGGAAGATACTATCAGAGCAATGTGTCTTTGTTTCTTCTTAATCACAGTCTTATTATAAGCCTCAAAGATTTAGGACCAACAAAAGGAAATTCTCAATTTCCATTGCTTTTTATATTCAACTTTTAAAGACAAAGATGGAAAAGAAAAGAAAATAAACAAGGGACTTTTTTCTACAAAACAATATTCTGTGTGAAACTACTTATATGAGTTACCTAGAGTAGTCAAATTCATAGACAGAAAGTAAAAGGGTGGTTGCCAGGGATTGGGAGAAAAGGAGAATGGGGAGTTAGTCTTTAGTGGACAGATTTCAGTTTGGGAAGATGAAAAATGTTTTGGGATGGATGGTGGTGATGGTTGCATAACACGGATTGTCCTTAATGCCACTGAGCTAAACACTTAAAAATAATTAAAATGATACATTTTGTTATGTGTATATTACCACAGTTTTCAAAAACCACATCCTTGGTATAATCTGGAATCTCCATACCCCTATGCACACGCATCCCCAGAAACAGGATATCATATTCTAAAGAATGATAATAACAAATTTATGCTATTTTTAATTCACCTTAATTTTGTTGTTTTCAAAATAATTGCATATACATGATGGCATCTGATAGTCACCAAAACTGGGAGAAAAGCATGACAGATCTTTTACTTCACAGATGAGGAAACTGAGGCTCAAAGTTACACTGCTGACAAGTAACAGAGTGGTACTAGAACCCAGGACTTGTGATATATATTCCTGGAGCCATGTATGATCACATGTAAAAATTTTAAATTGATACTTAACATATTATACTTACGAATCTTGGAAAAGAGACTAATACATTTTAAAAGGATTTTCAAAAACTTGAAGTGGTTTAGAGGTTTTGGGTATGAAAATTGGTTAACTTAGTTACCTCGTTATCTAGACATTCTGATTAACTGAGGTTTTATTATATAGTAATAATAATAACAAACCCTTATATAGACCTTCACTGTGCAGGTACTGCTATAAGTGCCTTAAGTATACTAACTCATTTATTGAAATGTATTATTTGTATTTAAAATGTATAACAAAATTTATTGAGACTTGCATGTGCCAAATGCTTTCCTTAGTGCTTTATACACTTTATCTCATTTAATCCATATAACAGTCAGAAGCAACAGGTATTACTGGAGCTTGGAGATGTGAAATAATTTGCTCAAGGATACACGAGAACAAGTGACACAGCCAGGACTCAAATCCGGGTCCACCCACCTCTTCACTATGACTCAGATGGTGTCGTGTGGGCCTTTCTAATCATTGTCATCTCTAAATATTACTTACATTATTCAAGTCGCTGGAGCAGTGTCCAAGGAGGGATGCTGGTTGGCTCATAGATTACTTCTTGAGAGACTTCTGAGTTTCACCCTGAAATTCTGACTTGAAATTTGATTTCATTGCTGAAAATGGAAGAAATACAGCTTTCATCTTCATGCGTAATTTGCTTTTTCTTTTTTTTTTTTTTATTATCCTGAGACTTACTGTAAATCACACTTTCCCAACAGTCCTGGGGGTTCTGATTATGTTCATGGGCTCTAGCTAAGAGCAAGGGCAGTAAATTACTGCCACTTTGTTTGGAAATTTTTTTAGCCACAGTACATTAGCTGCTTTTGTTTGCTTTTCCACTGGTGGTGTGCCCATTTTTATTTCAGAATTTGTTTCTTGAATGTCTCATATGTGAATAATGTAGCTTCCAAAATGGAATGGTTGGAGAAAAAATATGAATGAGGGTGTCTTGTTTGGCATCTGTAAGATTTTAAAGCATTTACAGCAAAAATGAGTTATCGAATCTCCCACCTCTCCTTCTCATCCTCTGTCTCTCTCTCTCACTTACTCATTATCTGCATTCTCTTTCCTTCCTATTCTCTCCATTCTACTCCATTTCCCTCAAAACAATTGCTAGATAATGACCATTGCAGTGGCTAATATCAGGTAACTACCAAGAAATGCCTTCTTTCAGGCTTTTCTTAATATTCTTGTTTATTTGAAAGATTGATAGATCAGAGGGTCAGGGGACGTGTTTTATTGTAAGTTTCTGTTCCAAATTTCCTGACATTTTCCATTAAAAATATGTAAATAAATAAACCTTTAAAAAGGAAGGAATGGGGCTAATAAGAACCAGACCCTAAAGTAATTGTCAAAATGTCAAAAGTAACTGCTTTTCCTTGACTCAACGTCATTAATCTTCAGGTAGGTACCTACCTTTCCATAGAATCTCCCTAATAGCTTGACCTGATTCTCCTGCTGGGCTAGTCCACAAATAGGTGCGTTCTAAAGTGACACCAAAATCCTCCATAGCTTTCAGGAATTGGTGTGGGAGTTCAGTGGAGACATTTGCATATGTTTTCAAGTCACGTCTTTTGGTAAAGTGATGAGAAAGGAGTCTGTAGCACACACTAGCAGTCCGGAGCTTAAGGTCTGCTCTTGAGTCTGCATCATCATCATGCTTGTGGGATCATCCTAAAGGTGCTAGAAAACAATGATGCTTGTGTGCAACCTAGATGAATTTGAAAATTAACTGGTTTTCCTCAAGTTTGTCAGAGTTTCTAAAGTGGCTTTGGAAAGGGTACCAGTGCACATGAACAGGAAGCTTAATTTAGAGAATTTTCATCATTGTCAATAATCCATACAAAAATTGGTTATTTCATTTTCTTGGGCTTTATATGAGACACCTTTCAGGGAGGCTGCCTACCTCATCATAACCCTCTGTTGTCTGATAGCTGCTCTCATGACCCCATCATGAGGGGCATTTAGTAGCCATGTTTGTATTTATAACCCTGTCCTTCTGGCAAGAGTTGATTGGACCAGGGAGAGGGCACCTGGCTCAGGTTACACCAGAGTCTCTTTCCCAGGAGTTTGCAATTGGAACTCAGAGGTAGCCAGTTAGTGTTTGTCAGTTGCTGTTAGCCCCAGGAGATCAACCTGGGGGCCAGAGTGTTGATCTTCTACTGTGTGCATAGAAAAGCCAAGAAAGCTGGTTTTCAAAGAGAGACGTAAGCAGATTCATAAAGAGAATTAGAGTCTGGGGGTGGAGGGAGATTCCTGATCTGGTTCCTGGCAGATTTCCAGTTCTTGGTTCTTGTTCCTCTCGAAACCTGGCCAAATATCTTGCCAGAGTTCCATAAGAAACCCTTGCATCCTATGTTAAATTTTCCATCTACCTCATCTGCTTTTCCTCATCATCTTAAACAGGCTTGAGTTAGTTCCTATTGAATGTAATCAAAGGGTCTTAATAAAGACAGGTTGACACCTCTCTGGTGTGTATATGTTTGATTATAGAGATGGCCAAGTAAACACATAGATGGATGTTTATACTTGCCCTTTGGTACCCTAGAAGGTTTGAGTTGGAAACAAACCTAAGGGATCTCCTAGCCTTATCCTCACATTAGACAGATATGAGAACTGAGGACTATAAACAGGTAAAATCAGTGATTTATCCAGGGTCACAGAGCTAGGACTTGATCCCTGGCCTTCTGGTCATGAGGCCAGCCAATGTTCTTTCTCGGCTGGCTCCCTAGTGCCATCCATCCATCCATCCATCCATCCATCCAACTATCCATCCATCCATCCAACCATCCATCCATCCATCCATTCATCCATCCAACCATCCATCCATCCATCCATCCATCCATCCATCCATCCATCCGTCCGTCTATCCATCCACCTTTCCATCCAGTAAATATAAACTGAGCAGGATTCTGCTATATGACAGGTTCTGGGACACATGCTTTTTGTCTTCAACAAACTCACAGCATAGAAGGACCAAAGTTCTTTATGCTTATTTTTGCTTCATTCCATGGGCTTTCCCATCCGGAGGGCACTTTGCTAACTTTGCTAGCCTGTGATCACAGCGAGTTCATCCAAGAATCTCCCAGAATATACTCCCATCATATATTCTCTGTGCCACTTGTATCATTGTTGCCTAATATCTGTGATAATCCATGTTCATATTGAATCTCCCCTGGGAGATCCTTGAAACCAGGAACTGCATGTAAGTCATTACTTTTACTTCCTAGCACAGAATCTGTCACAAGGTACTTCTCCAATAAATGCCTGCTCCTCTAAAGAATTTATTTCATTCCTTAGAATCTCAAGCAAGAGCTGTATATCAGTTAGCTCCTGCTAGGTAACAAACCACAACAAACCTAGTAGCTTGCAGCTACAATCATGTATTATTATTCTCTCTCCTGGTTCTGAGAGTTGACTGGGATCAGCTAGATGATTCTTGCACAGGGTCTCTCATGTAGTTTCAGTCACATGGTGGCTGGGTCTAGGGTCATCTTAAAGACTTTGTCATTCACATGTCTGATGTCCCAGCTGAGAGGGCACAAGCCGCTGGAGTCTGGAACAGCTGGGCTGTTCCACACAAGTATGTTTGTACAAGAGATGTCCAAGAGCATCTCTTTGTTCTCTCCAAGTACTCTCCATGTGGTGGCCTCAGGGTAACTGGTGTCTGAAGGCTCCCAGAGGTACTGCTTCAAGCTTTTATAAACCTGACTCTCAAGTCTCTCACACAGTGTCACTTCTGCAACATTCTGTTCTCAGAGGCCCTGCCACATGCAAGGAGGACACGATCACAGAGGTCCTTCCAGTTGCAAGGAAAGGGCACACAGACTCCACCTTCTGGTGGAAGGAGCATCAAAGAATTTGCAGATATGTTTCCACCTCTCTGCTTTATGCTTCTTCTTGCATGAGAAATATGAACGAAAATGAACACTTTTCAGGGAGCTTTCGTTTCAGATGGAAGCTGTGATTTTTCAGACAACTGAAAGTTTCTTGCTTCATTGACAGCCATATCCATTGCAACCAGTTTGCTAGACCTAACCACAGTTACTCACAGAAATTTGCTAACTATGGATTTTAGTGGCCTAGGAGTTAGTATGGGCAGGCAAGGTGGATCAGGGCCTCATTTTATCATGCAGTTCTTGTGTGCTGGGAACTGATTAGGCTCTATGGCTATGAAGACCATGATGAAAAGATGCCTTGGGGCTCCTCAATTTAGTCATATATGAGTGGTTCTGTCTTTAGTTGTCACCTTGATGAGGGTGTGCAGTTGACATTTCTTGAACAGGGGATTAGGGTGTTAAATACCCTACCACATGCAAGCAAACCTAAAATGCTAATAATTTCTGACCTAATGTCAGAAACAGTGAAGTGGGAGGGAAGCTGAGAGAAGTGCTCTGTGGAGTCCTCAGCAGAAACGCATGGCACATGTCACCAAGGATGGCATCTGGTTTGTGTGCCACACACTCTCCAACAATTTCACAGCTTCTGCCCTTCCTTTTCCCTCTGCAGCCCTGCTCTCCATCAAAGTTCAATGCAAGCACCTCCCCAACTCTTTCACACGTTCCCTGATTTCTAGAGCTGGACAAGTTCACCCCTCCTACACATAAAACATCCTTCTTCTTACCTCGTCCCTTGTTCTGATTATTTTCATAGGTTTCTTTTCTGTCATTATTTTATGAGGCCAAGGAGAGATGGGACAGGTCCCCCATCCATGTCCGCACAAGTGTTTAATAAGTATTTGCTTATTTATCTTCTGTTGCTCCTCTCCTGTCTACTCCTCTCCTCCCCTAAATGCCTGTACATTCCAGCAAGAAGACAGGAAGTCTGGGGTTTCTCTCCCTCTCCACTCCACACTGGGTCTGGCCCACTCTGCCTGATAAAAGTCAGAGAACCATCTGGCCTCTCTGCCACCACCTCAGTAACCTTGGCCAGCCTGTTTTGATCTCAGCCTCCCTCTCTCCACCCGCTCTTGGGAACGCCTTCAGCACTCAACATCTTGACCGCACACTTGGTTTTTGATCTCACTTTGACTTGTACTTTCAAATTAGATCCCTGGAATATCTCCTTCTTCCAGAGCTTACAGGGCTCCTAAAGGACAGAGGCCACACCACCTCTTTTTTAAAAAAATTCCACCGATTGCAAGGTGTTACCTCCTTTGGAAACCCTTCTCTGACACCTCTGGCTTGAAAAATGGATTAAGTTTCCCCTTCTAGGGTTCTTTACCACCCTGAACATAGCAGATCATACTTTATCATGATTGTCTCTTTACCTGCATGACTCTGTAGCCAGGGTGAGCAATCTTTGAATACAGGATCTTATGGATTTATCTATTTATAATAAAATAAAAATAGATTTTTTCATCTCTTCATCTAGCATTTTACACATCTATCTTTGGCAAGCCTGTGATAGGTTTAAGGAGCCACAGCAAATGAAAAAGGCATGGTCACATCCTCAAAGTTCACAGCCTTGTGTGTTGAATTGATTTTTGTCTACTTTCTTGCTACAAAGAAAATAGTACCTCCCTCAGTTTTCATCTCCAGATTTCTCAGTGCTTTTCTGTTTTCTTAAAAAGCAGTAGAGCAGATAATCTCTAATTGCTGAGGAATTTGGTTCAAAATTTGAAGCCAAAACCGCCCCATTCATGAGAGAGAACCTTCAAGTGACAGGGACTACACCATTGCACTGCCTTGCTAACAAGAGCTCTTGAGATGTGGTCAAGTCAGCAGATTCTTTCAAATTTTGAAATATGGATCTTGCACAATGAATGGAGAAAGGAGGAAAGAATGGCTTGTGTGCCCTTTTGTGTTCCCTAAAGTTTACCTTCTGGGAAAACATGAAACTGGAATGTCAGCCTCGGTGGAACTGAGTTGGAATGCTGACTGGCACACATCTTGATTAAACAGGAGTTTCCGAGATTGTATAACTATGTGATCCCCAGAGGAATAGAAACTGATGGGCCAGAATGACAAACTTGTATTTTGAAAGCCACCCAGGCTCCACTTAGAGCCATCAAATGCTTGAGAATTTATTATGACTGGGCAAGCCACTGCCTCACAGAGTTAGGCCAGTGTAGTGAAAATACACATAGATTTTGTCTTTGAAGACCCTGAATGTGGCCTAGTTCTTCCTAGCAGCAGGCCCTCTACCAGGGCTGAAAGCACAACTACTGCATTTGCATGACGTAGAAGCAGCTAGAAACTTTCATGGTGAGAATCACGCATCGTGCTGATGCTGAGGCATCTCCTGCTCATAGTACTGAAATCACAGAGGTGACTTATGATGTGTTCTGTTTGTGTTGGCCCAAAGCCCAAAACAGAAATGTATTTCAGGCTTGGCTTTCTAGATTCTGTCTCCAGTTATTTAAAAGTTCATTAATGATGTGGACCCACTCATCCTGTCCTGCTATAGTTAAGGTCTGTCAGCATTTTTCAAAGGTTTATAATTCAACCACAAAGGAGAATGCAGTCTTTAGGTTGCAGTATGACCCACAAAGCTTAAGCCCAGGAGTCAGAAACTTTGCTTTTTTGTTGTTGTTTGTAAGTTATACCCTTACTAATTTATAGTGAAGCAAAATAATAGCTGGTGGTTTTGTTGGTATTATTTGGTTTGGTTTTACAGAGATGGGAAAAGCTGCAAGTGACTTCTTGGAATGTAGATGTACCCAAACCCTAAAGAGTTGTTAGACCTATGGATTTACTTATCAACCTAGCATTCAGCTAAAGATGGGGGTTTAGTTTTTTAAAAATTACCATTTTAAAATTGGGATGGATGAGGCTGAGAAAGTTAGAAAAAAGATTGGGAATATTTCTCCAAAACTCAAGGACCAATTCTCAAGCCAGGAACTTTGTATCCAAAATTTCAGTTAAAAGACTTTGGTCATATTAAATAGAAATAAAGTGATTGGCCTGATGGTTCAGTATGTTTCTGCCCATAACTTCTAAGTATTCCGATTTAAAACTTCAAGTGAAACATGCACACATGATAAATATAAAATAACAAAATGATAGCTTCCCATAATAAAAATACTTGAAAATGAGGTAAAATAAATTAAATATTTAAACCCACAAAAATTCACTTTCTATGTCTGTTCAGCTGCTATAGCAAACTACCACAGACTGGATGGCTTACAAAATAACAGAAATTTATTTCTTACAGTTCTCCGGCTAGAAATTCAAGATCAGAACACCAGCATGGTCAGGTTCTCTCTGGTGAGGACTCACTTCCTGGTTCACAGACAACTGTCTTCTTGTTGTGTCCTCACATGGTAGGAGAGGCAGGGGACGTCCCTGGGGTCTGTTTTATAAGGGGACTAATCCCATTCATGAAGGTACCACCTTTATGACATCATTTCCCAAGGCCCCACTTCATCACCCTCAGCATTGAACATACTAATTTTAGGGGGCCACAAACATTCAGACCATATATTCACAAAACATTATAATCAGGAAAAGGTCTCTTAGAGTAACCTAATTGGTGGTTACCAAGGATCCCCTCAAATAACCTGCTCCTGGGGTAAAAATAAAGACTGGTTGGTAAGGGAAGGAGGTTTTATCTGGATGGTCTCAGGTGAGTTAATAGTGAGAAAAGTTCTTAATGACAGTAGGTTACAAAATACGGACTGGGAGTAGGAACAGGAGAAGAGTGTCAATGGAACTGAATTCTAGTCCTAGCTGTGTAGAGCCTAGCTATGCTAAGACCTCTATAAACCTTGGTATCTTCCTTAAAATGGGGCTGGAAAATCCTCTGCGTATCACAGGGTTCTGGTGAGGACAAAATGTAATAATTCATGTAAAATGCCTGGTAGAATCAGCACCCAACACATGTTCCCTTCTCCTCCCTATACCTGAGACTCAAAGCAATCTAAATGCTGGAAACCAGCCACTCGCATTTGGTATAGATATTTTCTTAAGAGGAAAAAGTAGTTTCCCCTGAGCTCTTAAGAGTGTATTTACATACAATTGGCCTATTTGTAAAAAAGATCTACTCATTAAAATAAGCCTCTAGGTAGTGAAGTCAAAGTTTTCTTAAACTTCTTTGAGTTGCTCCTCGTGATAAGTGGGCTTCCTAAGGAAAGACCTATAAAGGTGGCTGTCTTTCCCCATTAACCCTGATTTATAGGGGGTTTTGCTCTAAGTGCATATTTGCAGAGCCATTCCTAATGTATGTGTGTTCCCTCCCCAAAAAGGAGGCACATGATTGGCCATTTGTTGTCTTTGGTCCAATGGATACTCTTTAAACCCACTCTTAACTACTCAGTAGTCAGTAGCCAAGCTCAGCTTGATGCATTAGTCCTTGTGTTCTCTAGAAAATGTGTTCAGACAGGACCCAGCCCAGCACAGCACTTCTTTTCTTTTCACTTTTAATCATCACATGCCCTGGTTTCCAGCAGGTTTGTTCAGCCAGAAAATGTTTATGTTCATCGTACCGCCTCTGTACTTAACCTGGGGCAGAGGTTTGGATACTGGAGAGTGAAGACGAAGGGTTGGGTTGGAGATGTGATTTCACGCTTTATCAGCAATGTGACTTTAGGCAACACACTTAATATTTCAGCATTGTTTTCTTCTTCCGAAGAAGGGATTGTAGTGGAGAATACTCCTGAGGATTTTTGAGGAATAAATTAATTACAGGGTTTAGCAGGAAGCCAGGCAAGAGTCAGTGGTCAGGAAATGTTAGTGATAGTTACTGTAGCCAAGTATTCTCTTAGTCACTGCACAGGAGAATCATTTGGAAAGGGTTTTTAAAAAACGCTCGTGTCTGGACTCCATTCTCGAATGATTAAATTAGAATCTCTAAGGGTGAGACCCAGGTATCAATATATTTTTCTGGAATGCTTTTGATATTCCAAAGATGGATTATCTCTTTTAACCCCCACAACATCCCTAATGGGTAGGTATGATTATTAGCCCATTTCAGAGTTGAGGAAACTGAGACTCAGAGAGGTTGCTATGACTTAACAGCAAGTTAGAGGTGGTGCTCTGACATAAAGCCAAGCAGTCCGGCTCTGGAGCCTATGCTCTTGGTTGGTGTGACACTGTCTATTATTATAAGCAGGGCCTCCAATGAGATGTCCGATGAGAACTAAGATCCAGCAGGTGGGGTCAGCCGATGGTCTCGGGTCCCTTCATACCCTCAGCTTACCCACCTCCTGCTCCTACTTTCAGCTCTGTGCATTTGGGACTTCCCAGCAGCCCTGTGTCAGATAATGAACTGTGGTTATTCAGAAGTCCCCTGCTATTTCGGCTGATTTTATTAAATGCAGCTTGTGGCTTCGACTCAAGAATGTGCAAGCTGATTTAGATTAGGCTTTGCATTGAGTTTATTAAGATAAAAAATATTTCCCGAGATAGTGAGTCAGAAGTATTTATGGTGAAGTGTGCTGAAAGTGAACGCAGGTTGATAGCGTGAACAGAATGTTCTCTCCAAGTCAAATGCGATGACCTAACTGTGTTTGGCAGCCTTCCTTTATGTTTAGCTAAGCATTTTATTTCATGTTGGGAACCTCCTCCCTCTTCTGAAAAGCATCAGTCATGTGGGAGGCTAGGATTTTGGCATATGCCTCCTTTGATGCCGAGACCCAGGCCCTAAGCCTAATTGTGACTGGCTCCTTGGCTGACTGGTGGGTTGCCATGGCAAAGGACTGCTCAACTTTTTATATCTCAGTTTCTCTCACCTGTCATAATGGGAATATAACTCTTGGCCCCACCTCCCTCCCTGAGGAGAGATGGGGGGGCACTTTGAAAATTAAGTAATAAATGTTGGGAAGGATTTGTGGATTTGTGGATGTGACATCTTGTCAAGTGGGTAAGTAATAAATGGGGTGTCTCCAAAGCTAATTTGCTTAAAATTCACTTGAACCTTCCATTTACTTCATCAACCAGCATTTGTTAAATACCTACGAAGTTCACGATAACACATGAAGTGTTATCGTGAATACAAAAAATGAAAAAAGGAGTAAATAGAGTCTCAATTCCCAGAGAGCTCAAAAACTAACTTTTTTCTTGCCATTCACTTTTTTTGGTTCATTAAGCCTCAGTACAGACCATGCCTGTGCTGTATTTAAAAAGCTCATTCTCAATGATGACTTCCAGTTACATCATAAGCAACTAGTGGTGATTTAGTTGTTTTCAGTACCAGTGGGTATTGTCACGTGCTTGATGGACTCATAAAAAGGCCAGAATATTTTTTAGTCTAGGTTATGAGTAGTGTAAAGGACAATGAAAGACTACAGGTTGGATTGATTGGGAATCCAACTGCATCAGATTATATAATATGGTCTCTGCTGTTCAAAGGCCTGGGTCTGGGTCCTGGCTCTGCCACTTTCTGGCTGTGTATGACTTTGGGAAATTCCTTAACTTCTCTGTGTCTCTGTCTCCTTATCTCTAAAATGAGAGTAATTTTAGAGTCTACCTCATAGGATTGTTGTGAAGTTTAAGTTAAAGTGTGTAAGATGCTCTGAATAGTGCCTGGCATTTTGTAACTGCTCAGAAAACTGTTAGCTACGATCATCACTTCCTATAGTTAATGGAAAAAAATGGTGGAACTAAAAGGATACTGGCATTTCATTTCCCTACATTGTAAAAATAACAAATCCTTTTAAATTCAGAGTCCCAAACTTTTGCCCAGATCTGACACAATCGCTTGGGATTGCCCCAAAGCCCCAAATGGCCTGTTCGGAAATAGAAAACATGCCATGCATGCCACTCTGCTCTCTGACTCATACTGCTCAGAGCCTGAGCTAACCCATTTTGTTCTGAAAGCCTTACACCAGTCGAGGTCCACGAGGCCTGGGAAGGGGCAGCTATGGAGTGTGATGGAAAGAGCACTGGACCTGGAGTCCAAATCCTGGCTTTGCCTTTTATTAGCCGTGAACTCTGGGATAGGCCTTTAAGTCCTCTGGACTGCAGCTTACCCATCCTAATTGTGCAAAAGCAATGGTGAGTGAAACTGCTGAAACAAATTCAGGCAGTGGCACCGAACTGTACCAAACTAGTGGTCACTGTACACTCCACTGCCATACACTTGTAGTTAAAAAAAAAAAAAAGCCAATTGCACTTAAGAATGTCGTCCATGGAGCAGTAAAATTTATTAATCGTATTAAATCTTGACCCTTGAATACATATATTTCTAATATTTTATATGGCAGATGGGCAGTATACATAAAGTAATCCTGCCAAATACTATGACTGTCTCAAAGAAAAGCATTTGAGTTCTGAGCTGAACTAGCCACTTTTGATTTAAAGAATGACCAACAGAGAAATTATGGTTAGTTATTCTTGAATATTCTTTAAAATGAGCAAAATGAACTGGCCACTTCAAGGAAACAGTAGTAGTAGTTGCCAATTATAAAATTTGAACTTTCAAGCAAAAATTAGAATTTGACAAAACTTTTAGCCACCATCACGAGCTTGAGACCTTCTTCTCAATCATAGCTGATGACGCTGGTGGTGATATAAATGCATTTGAATTTTCTATGTTAGATAAGTAAGGGTGTCCACATTTTGAAAATGAACATAACTCAGTAAACCAGTGTTTTCTAAATGGGTAATGCATCGTGTTACAAAATCATGCATAGAATAACCATTCAAAGTACAAGATAAATCAATCTATTATAATGTAATAGATTATGAAAAGTTTGTTGATATGATTTCAGGTTTCACATTGCAACCAACCTTTAAGAAAGTACCACCTATCAAATGTTGATGTAGTATCAAAGAAGAATATCCTAAATCATCTGAAAGACTATTAAAAACCGTTCCCTTTTCCAACTGTGGGAAGCCAGATTTTCTTTAACCAAAACAACATACCTCAACAGATTGAATGCTGTAACAGAAGGCCTCAGCTGTCTGGTTTTAAGGCAAATAATAGATGTGTAATCATTTTTTAAAATGCCACTTTTTTCACTATTTTTGATGTATGTGTATGGAAAATATTTTTCACTAAATATTTTTACTAAAATATTTATATTAAGCAATGGGACTGTCCTTATTTTTAAATAAGTTAATAAACAAATATTGTAAAACTTTCTCTTTGGGGGCATCAGTATTTTAAAGATTATCGAGGAGTCCTGAGACCAAAAAATTTGAAAACTGCATCATGGACTCTGGAGCAAAAATAATTTGTTTTAAATCTCGCTTCTACTTACTGTGTGATCTTGGACAACTTTCTTACCTTCTCTGTTTCCCATGCGTAAAATGTTCATATGAATACCTGTCATGACAATAAATACCATTTAGGTATTATGTATTATCACCATCATTATGATATCATTATCGTTGTCTGTGTCATCATCCTCATCATTACTAGTATTAGCACTGGGAGACATCGTTTGTTCAGGGACACAGAGCTAGAGGTGGATTCAGTGGGAATGGAATTTTTCCCTTAAGCCAGACTGTACCCTACCTCCTATTTACCGTCTGCCATCTCAACGTTTGTAGTCTAGGGAATAAGGGAAAAGAGGATGAGAAATCTCCCATAGCACATATCATCAGAACTACTGAATCAAACCACTGAAAACGGTACAAATAGCCAGGTTTACATGTAGAAGCCAGATTGCTTTGTGTGGCATTCAAGCTCACTGGACACCTGCTACCTGTCATCCAGTGGTTCTGCAGATGCCCATTCAGAAACACAAACTGTCTCAGAAGAAGCAGACCAGACCTCAAAGGCCCAGGTAATAGATTATGAATCCAAAGCCCAGGATTCACAACCGATTGATAATAGATGTATATTATCAATAGATTATGATAATCTGTTATGATAATAGATTATGAGTCCAATGTGAATTGAGTCCAGTGTGAATTTCCTCTGCACCAGACACCTTTGCTGGGATGCCCAGGTGTTCTCTGAAGGGAATGACTAGTCCAGAACCAGCAGTGTCACCCCGAACTTTGGGTGTAGAGAGGAGAATGGGTCCCCCAACACATGAGGCTACTGCAGAAGGACCCAGATGGTTCTGGGAAGAGAATGGATCATGGTCAGAGGCTTGTTCACAACAGGAAAAATAGCAGTCAGTGACAGAAACATGCGTTTTTATTTGATTTTATTTCAGTCATGAAATGCTTTTGTGTTCTTTAGGCAAAAGATTGTTCTAATGCTTCTGGTCTTTGCCAAACTGAGGACCAGACAGTCTGTTAGTTTTGCTTACTAAGTGAGCACCTACAGATGGTAAACAAATTTGAACCTTCTTCTTTGTTGGTGGAAAGTTAAAACCAAATTCCCTGTTTGTGGCAAGTCTCCTTTGTTCAGTAAACACCAAGATTTATTTGCATTTCCTTTGTTCTCTCTGGAAACACACTGCTTGGACCATCTACTACACTGATGTCACAGTGCCCTGCAACCCTCGTGTTTGTTTTTAGGTATTTATTTTATGGAGCAGGTCAGGTGAGGTGCCTGCCTCTGGAGGGAAACCAGAAAGAACATCAGCTGGCACCCAGGGCTACAGCTTAGGCCCATTAACCAGACAGTCTTGGCTGAAGTTAGGGGAAGAGCACAACCCTGTGGGTATATGTGTGTCCGTGGCCCACCTTGGTTTAGGGAGATATTCCAACTCTGTACCCAGCCCTCAATGGGTCTCATGGTTCTAGAGCAGTCTGGTGGAGTGAAAAGAGTTGGGGTTGGCAGCCAGAGAGATGTAAATTGGACCTCAGTTCTGCCGCAAGGCCTCCGAGAAGTCACTTAACCTTTCTGATCCTAGGTTTCCTCATTGTAAAACAGTGATAATGACTTCTCCTTTGCAAGGTTATCATGCAGGTGAATACTAAAGTAAAGCCCTAGCATATAGTACGACTTCAAAACAGTCCAGAGCTGGCCAGCTGCCTCAAATGGACTTTCTTTAGGTGCTTGGCTGAGCATGAGAATTAAAGGCCATTAGCGATGGAAGCTTTGGGCAGTTTCCTGTGTAACCATGGGGCAAGTCTGCTAATCTCTGAGACATGATTTCCTCATCTGCACTGGAAATCATGGTAATTAATGTGCCTTTCTTACTTCTCTAGATTGTTAAAGGATAACAGGAGACAGAGGCTGTCAAAACATTTTGTAACCTGAAAAGCAGTATACAGACTTTAAAAATAATAGTGAAAATAATAGTAACAACATTAATTCACATTTTTACATGCTTCCTTTTTACCAAACACTGGCTTAAGTGCTTCCTAGATGTCACCTAATTTCATTTTAATCCTCCTCTAACAGTTCCCTCAGATGGAGCTCTGTTTATTGTTCCTGTGTTTCAGTTGGTTAAACTGAGGTACAAAGAGGTTAACTTGCCCAAAGTCATGCAGATAAGCAAGAGGCTGACCTGAATTCAAACCCAGCCAATCAAATTCCAGCGTCTGTCCCATGGAGTATTAATTACTATGCTTAAAGTGGCATTGTTATGTGATTACATTGCTATCTCTAAGTTTCTCTCCACAAAGGGTACATAGTTATCTATTCTCAAGGAATGAGATGGATCTATAAAGGCATAACAATGACTCCATAGAGCCATCTGCTAATTAGCCTCCCTCCTTTCTGGGCATACCTCAAACATCTTAGGAACGTACCTGCTTATATCCATGAGCAAACACATTCGTGGATTGAGTATAGAAGTATATAGACTGGAGAAACATGCCCAAAGATAAAGATCAAAATATAAATGTTAGGAAGCAAAGCATTAGCAAGATCATTTACAGGCTCATGAATCTGTTGTGAAGGATAATTATTCATTGGCTTAAGTGAGATGGAAAGTGTCATTCATTGGCTTAAGTGAGATGGCAATGCAGTGCTCATGCTTAATCTCTCCTACTGCACACATGATAAATGCCATTCATATGTGAGACACACTCCTGTGAGGCTGCCCAGACATTAACAATGTTCCTCCTGAATCGTGGGTTGGCGGGGGCAATTAAAGCAAATAATGAATCAATTATTTTTAGCATTTACAAACTCATTTTACAGACATTTGGGCAATTAAATTACCCAGTTAAAAAGCTCAAAAAAAGTTACTTTTTAATAAATTCCATTAAATTCAACAAATTTGCTGCACTCTGCCTGTGCTGTCCAATACAGTAGCCACTAGCCACATGTGGCTATTTAAATTTAAAGATTCAGTTTTCAATTGCTGCAGCCATATTTCATGCATTCAGTAAGCCCTGTGTGACTAGTGGCTACCAGTCAGTGCAGATTATGGAACATTTCCATCATTGCCAAAAGTTCTGGTGGGTAACGCTGCTACACAGTAGTATACACTGAGGATGCAGTGATGACCAGAACATTCCTATTTCTGCCCTTATGGGGCTCATAGCTCTCAGTGAAGATGGCTGCTGAACAAGTCACCCCAGATTTGGACCTAGGAAGACATGGGACAATGCGATGGTATGGCGGGGGGTCTACCCAAGAAGGGGTGTCTAGGAAAAATGAAACCAAAGAAAGCTCCCTACACATGAATAACAGCAAATTTTTTTAATAATTCAAATTTAATTAAAAATAAATTATTTTCTCTGCAACTGGATACTACAACTAATATTAATACTGATGTTTAAATACTTTATTGAATAAGCTTAAATGAAACTTATTTTGTTATTAAATGTATAAGGCAATAAATCTTAAGAGGAACCAAATGCAAAATGTATATGCAGCATGATTCCATTTATATGAAGTTCTGAAACAGGCAAAATTAACCTATGATAATAGAAATTAGAACCTTAGTTGCTCGGAGGAGGGGTAGGAGGGAGTGGTTGGGAGCAGGGACCAACTACAAAAGATTGTAGGGGTACTTTCTGGGGTGTTGGGGTTCTATCAAGGTAGGGGCATTGGTTACATGGGTGAAGGCATTTGCCTATACTCATGGAACTGTATAACCAAGACCTGAATAATGTACAGTATTGAATATTGAATTTATATATATGTGATTGAAAGAATTACATATTGCAACATTAAAGTTATGGTTGATATGAGTAACATTATGGAAATATCCATTGCTCCATTACTCTATCTGCCTCTGACCTGGCCTTCATAACTTTATGTTGTCAGTAACAGGAAAGTTTCAGGCATCCTTCCTGATCTTGTGCCATGTGGATATGAATGTGTTACTCCTGACCCTGACAGATTCTTACCTGACCCTGGATGAACCAATGAATGACATCATCACGTCCCTGGGACAGACAGCAGAACTGCACTGCAAAGTCTCTGGGAATCCACCTCCCACCATCCACTGGTTCAAAAATGATGGTCCCGTGGTCCAGGAGCGCCTGAGGATCTCCTTTGGGACCACCATCTATGGCTCTCGGCTGCAGCTTTTTTCAATTGTCGATGCTTTCTTCCTTATCAAAAGTGGACAGACTGGAAGGATGTTTGCCGGGATGTTAAGAATAGTGTTATTCGGTGAAACCCCGTCTCTACTAAAACTACAAAAAATTAGCTGGGCATGGTGGCGCATGCCTGTAATCCCAGCTACTCAGGAGGCTGAGGCAGGAGAATTGCCTGAACCCAGGAGGCGGAGGTTGCGGTGAGCCGAGATCGCGCCATTGCACTCCAGCCTGGGTAACAAGAGCGAAACTCCGTCTCAAAAAAAAAAAAAAAAAAAAGAATAGTTATTTTTGGGTGGGGAGATTTGAGGTGATCTTTATTTTCTCTCTCTTTTGCTATGTTGGAATTTGGAACAAGGAGTATATATGATTTTCATGATCTGAAGCACGAAAGCTCATCCATGTAGTCATTTGGAGACTTTGGGTTTTACACTCTAATTAGTAACAATTTTTCTTCCAAGCAGCAGGCTCTATGGGTGATTATTTAGCAGTCCTATGGTCTTGGTCAATGTGATTGTTTCAGTCCTCGTCTGTCTAACCTGCTTCTCCTGCTCAGCCTCTCTGTGATCCAGAGGGTACACTAGAGGTGATTTGGCTGCTTGGAAGCACTCTGCAGCTGTCTGCCCCTCTCACCTGCCTCCTCTCTGTGTTCACAGATTCTTATCTGATCCTGGATGAACCAATGAATAACATCACCACGTCCCTGGGCCAGACAGCAGAACTGCACTGCAAAGTCTCTGGGAATCCCCCTCCCACCATCCGCTGGTTCAAAAATGATGCTCCTGTGGTGCAGGAGCCCCGGAGGATCTCCTTTCGTACCACCATCTATGGCTCTCGGCTGCGGATCAGAAACCTCGACACCACAGACACGGGCTACTTCCAGTGTGTGGCAACAAACGGCAAGAAGGTGGTTTCTACCACTGGAGTCTTATTTGTCAAGTTTGGTAAGCAGACCCCTACAGGGGATGGACTTCAACGGTCAGCCCAATGTGGTAGGATGGCTGGAGTCCACAGGGACAGGAAGGAAGGAATGCACACTTACGGAGAATGTATTCTGTGCCCACAACCGTAAACGTGGCACAGTTGTACCCATTTTACAAATAAGTAAACCAAGGCCCAGCAGTTAATTACCATGTTACCCAGCTAGTAAACAGCAGAGCAGGAATGAGGTCTGGATCTTTCTGATCTCACAGCCCTATGTGAAACCATCATGCCATTGAGCACGTCTCAGCAAGGATGCCCCTTATCCAAGAAGTTGGAAATGTTTGCAGCATGCATAGCCCTTTTCCTGCCATCAAGGACTAAAAAGAAGCCTCACTCACTGTTGCAAATAACACCCTCATGCAACCACTCAGCCCACTGGAAACTCCCTGCATAGTTTGAGGATGCTTACTCTATTAACTCATTTTTTAGCACTTGTCTTAGCATTTTCAGACCCTGAATTGTGACACATAGACGCATTCTCACTGGTATTTTTTTTTTTCATAGAGGTGGTTGGGGGAATAGAGCAAAACAATAAATTCCAGAAAAATAAATATTACCTCTGGGTGGTTGAGAATTTTAATTTGTAATGATTTGACTGTATCCATACTCACCCTCCAGTAACCCAGGCTGACTGTTTCTTTTGTTTTTCTTTCATTTCTTCAGGTCCCCCTCCCACTGCAAGTCCAGGATACTCGTAAGTATTTTTGTCTCCTTTCTTGTCATTTCTAAGTGTTTCTCCACAGTTTTCTAGGGCAAAGGCAATGTTGTCCTCTTCTTGGGCCAAAACACTGTGTTTCCAGATGTCATTCCGTTTTGCCCTGCCCTCATTCCATTTTCCTTGTTCTCTGCTGTGAAGACTCACAGGAGACCACCATTGGCAGAATTCTCAAGTGTACTAATGTTGGTTCTGAATGATCAAAGCAAAAATCTTTCATTTACTATTTTAGAAGGAATTTAACACTCAGTGGCAAAAATGGATCGATTTAGTAAAAATCAAACAAAAAATGATATAGTGCTACCCTAGGAACCTTTACTCTGAGGATCTGTCAATGTTTCTGCAAGCTATTTTGATGCTTTAATTATCGATCAGGGCAACAATTAGGTAATCACTTTGTTTTTTACTCCCTTTAAAGAATTCATAGGCAGAAGTTCTAACATACTGGGGAGGAAAGTCCCAAGGTTGGATTGAGAGTTTCCTGGAGGTTTGATTCATTTTGAGTCCCTTGTTAATGGAGTCTAAAGATCCAATTTCTTTCACTGATGCTATTGGTGCATTTGTCCTGGCGAAAGGATTCTCATCTTTCACTTTAAGAGTATCTACTTGGGGCATTTTTCTTTATGTATATTTTTATTTGAGTGGAAGGACCCACTTATTAAAACTCTTCCTCTGCAAGAAAAAAAACCTCCATTCTTTGTAGACTTCTGAAATAAAACTTACTGGGCTCTGCCACAAAAGCATCAAAATGTCTGATCTAGACTACACCCATGGCAAATATAACAGCCACTTAATTTGCTCCAATCCCCTCTGTGCCACTAAATTACAGTGTAGGGTATTTTAATACATTTGTGTGTGCCTGGAGGCCCAGGGGCCCACAATCCCATTAATGAAATAGGTAATGGGTAAAAATAAACATTGGCCTTCAGCCACACAGTCCTGCTATTTCACCAGCCAGTTAAAGGCAACTGTAAAAGAGTCTTTAAAATCACTCAAGTGCTAATTGCATTCTACTTGCCCAGGTAGAAAATGCTGATTGATCTTAAAATAGGTCAGAAATTTGGTCACTCGGCCTTGCATTTCTTGATGCTAATCTGTTTTGTTTTTTTTTTTTAATGGTTTCACCATTGGTTATATGTGAAATCCTTTTGAAGTCTTATTTAAACAAAGATTAAAACTTTTGTTACTTATAAAAATGCCTCCCATCCTGGTACCTTATTTGTTCCTGTTAATCTGTGTTTCAAATGTGGCTGATAATCTATATCCTGGGCTGATTAATGTGGTTCACTGATCTGCCTTTACTATTAAGTACTGTGCTGTTGACTTTCAGCCTGTTGTATTTGCATTAGAGTTCTTTTTTTATTATCAAAATTTTGGTTATACCCTTCTGTGTCCTTCTTGAAGTTTTCATTCTTCACTGCTGTCTTTCTGATGAACCCATTCTAGGTCTCTCACGGTTTTTAATTTTATGCAATGATTTTATGCCACTGTTGTGAACTGATATCTATGGAGAGGGTATTGAAGTTCCTTAAAGATGTTCAACCACAGCTAAAGTATCCTTTGATGTCAGGCATCTGTGTTTTATATTAGCTGTCAGATTATCTATTACATTAGTCAGTAATGGCATGAACGGTATAGTTCCCATATTTGCTTGCAGGAAGTTACAATAAATACAATTCAAATTGGAAATCCCATGGGGCCTTTTGCGATCATGCCTCAGTTCTCTTTTTGGCATTCCTAGTTGGCTTTTTGGTACCTTTTTTTTTCTTTCCTGGTAATACATCCTGCTTTTATCTCTTATCTTAATTGCCACCACTTCCCCTGTCTCTAGGAGTTCTTCACTTCCTGAGACTAACTCTCAAATAGAATGCTGGTTCCCATCCCTAGCCGCAGAGTAGCCCTCAATAAGCAGCCAACCCTCTCACGAAGGGGACAGGCAAAAGATAACAAAATGATACCCATGGGGAATATCACAACATTGAGGCTCCTCTGAAGATTTTTTGTCAAATTGCACACTACTATTTCCAAAAGAGGAGTGCAGTACAGTTATAAATTGCTCTGTTTATTTGACAGTGGCACAAGGTTACTGCAAAAGAAATAAAAGGAGCATCCATGATGTAGCCCTAACATTCAGAACATAAGAACCATGAAATATGTTAGGCATATGAAACCTGGTGAGAGCTGAGGTCCGTTGAGGCAACAGGACCACACAACTCCTGCCTGGGAAGAGCCTGTAGGGACCCTTGTGACGATGGCCCAGGAAGGTACCTGTCACTTCCTCTGAGGGACTGCATCAGGTTTCTACATGAAGCCTTCAGAGTGATATTTTAGTTTATAGTAGGAGCAGTCTTGACATTTTAGTTTGGTTTCTGTTCATAGCTTTAGTTTTCATGGGTCCTGGCCCACCCCTGACAATGACAGGGCCTGGACCATGAGTGCAAGTAGAGGTTCACATACCATATGTCTAAATACTTAAAAGTTATAAATCAAGCTAGCAAAATTGCTAAATAAAATATGTTCTGTCTTTCCACAGTGTCAAATATACCTTTATAATGATAAAATTTTTAAAATCCATATAAAGTTATGGGTTTTTTTAAATGACTGCCAGGAACTATCAAAAATGACTGTTTTAATCATTATTATACATGTCTGTATGGTCTGTTCATGGGCCAAAGATATTATATATAATTCACAGATTGTTATATATTAGTTCCATAAAAATTTGTTTCCCTTCCTTTCAGAAAAATGACTTCCTAAGTTATTTTATACAAGAGTTTTACAATATATATTCTATTGATAGCATGCTAAATTAGACCAATTTCTTTTTCTTTTCCTTTTTTTTTTTGAGACAAGGTCTGTCTCTATCACCCAGGCTGGAGTGCAGTGGTGTGTGATCTCGGGTCACTACAATCTCTGCCCCCTGGGCTCAAGCCATCCTCTCACCTCAGCCTTCTGAGTAGCTGGGACCACAGGCATGGACCACCATGCCTGGCAAATTTTTCTATGTTTTGTAGAAATGGGGTTTCTCCATGTTGGCCAGGCTGGTTTTGAACTCCTGACCTCAAGCTACCCACCTACCTCGGCCTCCCAAAATGCTGGGATTATAGGCGTGAACTATTCACCATTGCACAGGTCTGGACAAATTTCTTAAGTCCTTGTAATTCTTGCTTTTTCTTCTTCTTCCTCTCTCTCTCTCTCTCTCTCTCTCTCTCTCTCTTTTTCTCTTTCTTTTTTTTTCTTTTTTTGACAGGGTCTCATTCTGTCATCCAGGCTGCAGTGCAGTGGCATAACTTTGGCTCACCGCAATCTCTGCCTCTGCATTCAATCAATTCTCCCACCTCAGCTTCCCAAGTAGCTGGGACTACATAGCTGGGAATACAGGTGCTAGCCACCATGCCCTGCTGGAATTCTTACATCGTAAAACTAATTTTAATTTGGAGAAACTTCACTGCCCGGAACCAGTGGAACTAGAGTTATCAATAAAATTCCTAAAGTGATACTTAAATTTGTAAATGAACTAAGAATTTTACACGCCATGTTAAAACACAGAAATGGAATCATATATGACAAATAATTATTATTGCAGAATATGTTACAAAATATTATAATTTAGTCATATAAATCAGTATCGTGCTTCATATACATTATCCTAGGTTTATACAAATTTAAGAATAATATGAATTGTTTAACATGTTAATTTTCTTGGGCTACTGGAAAGTATCACAAACTGCATGGCAAAACGATGGAAGTTTAGTATCTCATAGTTCTGGAGGCTAGAAGTATGAGATCAATGTATTCATGGGATAAAGAGTGTGCATGGAACCCTCCGCCTCTTGGGATTTGACAATGAGCTCTCACACAATGTAACTAAAACCTTAGACATCCACTGCTGTGACCAGCACTGTTCTGGCCCAGGGAACATTTCTCTACATGTCTTGTCCTCTGTCCTTGGAAAAGAAGGTGACCACAACTGTATACTGTCAAAGTTTTGTGTATTGTGACACTGCCAGTGGCGGAGATGAATACTTCTTAGAGCCTAGGAAAAACTGCAGTGGCAGAACCACTTCAGCAGGAGAAAAGATAGATTAACCAATTTGTCAAATTCTTCCTCTCAGTTTGAATGCAGAAGATTCTTGCACAACAAACTATCATTCCCAATATTACCAAACATCTATTTTCATTATATTGCAACCAATGTTTTTGAAAGTGCTCACAGATTAGAATAACATTTGCAAGAGTTTTGTAAGGCTGAGAAAAACTTTGCAATATCAAGTGTTATGAGTTGAACTGTGTTCTCCCCAAATATGTATCTTGAAGTCCTAATTTCCAAGTACCTCAGAATGTGACCCTATTTGGAAATATGTCTTTGCAGACATAATGAAGTTAAAATGAGGTCATCACGGTGGATTCCAATACAATATGACTGGTGTCCTTATAAAAAGGGGAAATTTAGGGCTACACATATAGGAAGGATATCATGTGAACACAAAGAGGTTGGGGAGATGCATCTATAAGCCAATGAATACAGAAAAATTCTGGCAAACTTCTAGAACTTCTAGTTCTGATATTGGTCTCAGAATACGTTGGGAAGTATCCTTTTATCTTCCATTTTTTAAGAAGAATTTTTAAAGGATTTTTGTTAATTATTTAAATGTTTGGTATAATCACCAG
This sequence comes from Sapajus apella, assembly GCF_009761245.1. NCBI lineage: Eukaryota > Metazoa > Chordata > Mammalia > Primates > Cebidae > Sapajus > Sapajus apella. The sequence continues at coordinate 21,908,501 of NW_022436976.1, read as the reverse complement.
AAAAGTAATTTGGGCCTGAATTTTTCATTGTGGAAAGTTTTTAAATTACTGATTCAACTTTCTCACCTGTTATAGGGCTATTCAAGTTTTCTATTTCTTCTTGAGTCAGTTTTGGTAGTTTATGTCTTTCTAGAAATTTTTCCATTTCATCTACATTATCTAAGTTATTTTATTCCTTTATCATTCTCTTAATTTCTGTAACATCAGTAATGATAGTCCCTTTTTCATTCCTAATTTTAATAATTTGTGTCTTCTTTTTTTCCCCTTGGTCAGACTGGCTGTCTAACTAAAGTTTTGCCAATTTAGTAGGCAAAGAACTAACTTTTTTTGAAAACTGGATGTTTAAATAGTGTACTATGACAACTGTTAAAATAAGATTGCCTCTCCTCTGATGTTGCTGTGTGTTGTTTTTACTATTTGTTTAGTGAATTTCCTGAACTAATTTTGTATAGCCTGTATTCTCTGTCATGTACTCCCTTTAAAGAGAGAAATCTTAGCCAGGTGCAGTGGCTCACACCTGTAATCCTAGCATTTTGAGAGGCCAAGGTAAGTGGATTATGAGGTCAGGAGTGCAAGACCAGCCTGACCAACATGGTGAAATCCCGTCTCTACTAAAAATATAAAAATTAGCCAGGCATAGTGGAATGGGCCTTTAATCCCAGCTACTCAGGAGGCTGAGGCAGGAGAATCACTTGAACCTGGGAGGTGGACGTTGCAGTAAGACAATATCTCACCACTGCATTCCAGTCTGGTGACAAGGTGAGATTCCATCTCAGAGACAGAGAGAGAGAGAGAGAGAGAGAGAGAGTGTGTGTGTGTGTGTGTGTGTGTATGTGTGTGTGTGTCTCTACTCAATCTAGTAACCAGTTAATGATTAGACAGAAATTTCCCTAAACCAGTAAGTCTCCTACCCTTTTGGCAAGAGGTTTAAGAAAATCTCTCCAAATTCATCCTGCCTCCTCTAGTGACTGCTGGGCTTCTAGTTTTCATGGTGACTGCAGACCTTGAGAGAGGCAAATGGGAATAGGGCACATTAAGCCATACAATTCCATTCATAACAAGCATTAGCTTTTTCTCCTATCTATCACTCTCTCACCTATCTTATAACATATAAGAAATCCTAACATGGGACTTGGTATGTAATTAGCATTGAATGAATTTAAGTTTTCTTTCTTTCTTTTATCTTCTGTGGTCTGCAGAATCGGTCTATAAAAAGGACATGATAAAAAATAAAGTATCTATCTCATAGGGTGGTTGAGAAGATTAAATGACATAAGGTGATGCATATATGGCAGCTAGCTATGTACCTGACACATATTAGGAGTTTGATAATATTACTAATATTATCATCATCAGTGTTATCTGAGCAAAGAGGCTATGCCTTTTTTCCAGCCAGAGTTCTTCTGTTGGATAATATTCCCAGCTGTTAACCCCAACCAGAGACCTTGAAGCCTTTATTTTCTTTTCTCTCATTGGCCTTTGGCTAAAGTCCCTTTCTGCAAAGAGCAAAGTGACCAGCTTTTGATGAATTATTTTCCTCTTTTATCCACTTCCAAGTGTTAACCATAGTGAAGAAGTGTAGCTGGGTGCTAGCCCAACCGAAGAGGTGATAATGTAATATCCAACCCAAGATAAACTCAAGGATAACTTTCAACACAGCTACTCAGGCATTTGAGGGGTGAGGCATCTTGTAGAGTGGAGACCAGGAAGTCAATTGGCAGCTGGGCCAGGACACAAAGGGCTGTTGCTCCAGTAAAGCAGCTAACCTCCATCTCGTCATCAAACCACCCTAGACTCCGCACTCTGCACAGAAGGAGCAGATGGATGGAATGTGTGGAAAGATTAGATACGAAGGATTTCCCAATCCAGTAGAGGAGTAAGCAAAAAGTACAGAAGGTTGAGAAGCCAAGCTCTTATGTCCCAATCCACCCCCATCACTCAACAATCCCCACTGTATGAGTAAGGTGTGGAAAGCTTCCAGTTAAAACAGTACTTGTGAATATTGGCAAGGGGTATCTTTGTGTGCATGGCACATGTAAATGGAGAAGGGTGAAGATACATCCTTGCCTTCTAGTAGTATACCTTCTGAGAGCTTGTTCACCAGGCTGTGAGTTTCTCAGTCTGTTTCTCACAGTCTATTAGTAATGAATGTATCTTCCACTTAGCACTGCAGCTAGTACATAGTAGATGCTCAACAAATGTGTGTTAAATTAAATGTTGGAAGTCTGTATCCTGAAAGCTTTTCTTCACATATGACAAGGTTTTTTATTTGTTCAACACATTTTTACCAAGTTTTTTTGTGTTTCCGGTCTTTTGATTAGCTGTTTTTAAGTCAAGAAGTGGGTGTCGGCAACAAAACCAGTCAGAAGTCCTCATTCTACATCATTTACACTTTCCCTTCCTGCATTTATAAGTTTTCGTATCAGCTTCTACAATAGGTTCCAGAACAAGTAGTGCTCCAGGAATGGAGAAAATGTCTACTCCAACCCTGGCTGTAGGTGAACCAAAAAACCCCAGATAAATCAAAGTGTAGTTTAGAGTAGTGCTTCTCAAATTGTCATGTGCATATAGATCACCTGGGGTTGTTGTTAAAATGCAAGTTCTGAAAGAGCAGGTCTGGGAGGGGGCCTGAGACTGCATTTCTTACACTCTCCCAGCAGGTGCTAATGCTGGTTCACACACTTAGAGAAGCAGGGGTTTAGAGAAGAGGTGCCTGGCTGGATGTTAGTTCTTTCTGTATAATTCACTAGCCAGTGACCCTGGGCAAATTGCTTACTTTCTCTGGGCCCAAAGTTTCTTTATTTGTAAAGTGATGCACTTGAGCTCGAGGTCTTTTACGATTTTTTTTTTTATCTACATTTTATGACTAATTGAAACTCAATATTTCTTCTATTATAGTAAGATTTTTTTCGTTGCTCTGAATTTCATGCAATTTGCTCCTAGATCCTCTTTACCTACCTTGAGATGTTAATGACCTTCTTTTATCTGTCAGGAAGTTCTATCTTACACATTCTAAACAAGGTCTTATCTAGTTAGTTTCAAACAGTGTGAAAGATTTTCACAGGGAACTCCTACCTAGAAACTCTCTCTCAAATTCTGAAGTGGTTGTGGTATTGTGCCCTCCTGGGTGCCAAGGAGATTACTGTTCCTTTTGCTGGTCAGTAGAAGACTCTACTTGCCTCCTGTTAAATAGAACAGAATTTTCTCCCCATGTTTCTTCACTAGGCTCTGGCTATGTTGGGTGAGTGCCTGTGTTTTAAATCTAATGAAAAGATTGCAGCAGGAGGCAGTGTGGTGATGGATGCAGCCTCCCAGTGTCTTCACATGGGTGTTTTTAAAGCACTGACCTTGTTACCTGACTGGTAGGCTCCAAAGGCTGACAAGAAAATAGGATCTCTGGCTTTGCACATGTGACTTATGAATGCAGGTTTGTTATTGATTCATCACATCTTGTACACGAATAGAGCTTTTTGAGGGAAACAACTGAATCTTACAACAAACATAGCTAATGAAATGTTATGAATACTCTTGATGATGTTAAAGGGTGGCTAAGCATAATGATCAGTTCTTTGCATAAATGATGCATGTAATTAGCCTTTGACTTTGTAGAGGAGGAAAGACTTTCCCCTACCCTCTTAGGTTCTGTGGCTGGAGCCTATGAAATGAATTATCAAAAGACAGATTAACAGAATAAAAAACATACAAATTTTTTTGAAGTTAATATTTTTACATGACACAGGGGGGTTCTTAGAAAGAAGTAAAACCCCAAAGATGTGGTTAGACCCAGGGGCTCATATACCTTTGTAGCCAAGCATGATAAATTGTGGGGAGATGATAAGACAAAGGAAGAAGAGGTTTGGGATAGGGTGGTAAGTTGAGGGAAAGAGGCTAGAAAATGCGTGGAGGAAACTAATGGAAAAGAAGTGTTATGTTAGCAAGGTTTGTTTGTACAGATTCATCTCATCATTAACTCATTATCTTCTGTGGCAAGAATGTTTTCTTCTTCATGGTTTAGGGAGAAGACCCTCCTCACAGGAAATTTATGCCCTGATTTTTGCTAGAAAGGAGGAAGACAGAGAGCCCTTCCTGAATCTTTTGTTTCTCAATTGCCTTCAGCCCCAAATTATGAATATGCCAGTGAAGCATAATGTGGGGATGGCATATTCTAATCCCCCCGTTCAGTCTAATGTGCAGGTTTCTTCTTTCTTTATTAAGCCTCTGGTCTTTGTCAGTGTCAATGTTTACAGTTTTATCTAATTGCTCTCCTCTTTAAAACAATTTTTAAAAATTTGTTTATGGATAGTTTAATATCTGTTGCTCTCCTCTTTCTGTCTCTCTGTCCCATACACACCCAAACATACTCATTCACACATTCACACATGCTCCAAAAGCAACAGCAGCTGGGGTCTCATTATCTAGGGCAGTGGTTCTCAACTCAGTCTTGACCTTAGATTCACCCAGGAACCTTTATACATTGCATATACCTGGGTTCCACCCTAAATAAGTAAAATCAGAATCTCTCAGAGTGATGCCCAGTCATGATATTTTATCAAATCACCCCACGTGATGTCATGTTCATGCAACCAGATTTGAGAAGGACCCTCTCCCATCTCTTCTCACCTGAAGGTAACTTGCCTTAGCCCAGCTCTACCTCTCTCTCTCTCTGCCCAAACACCATATTGTAGACACCAAAGGAGTTGCAGCAGCAGAAACTCTGTGCCTGGATGGTGACATGCACACTGCATTATCAGGGTCCAATCAGGAAAGCAGAATAAATTCTAGACCACTTAACACAGGGACTTTAATATAGGGAATTGGTTACACAGGTGATGAAGTTTGCCAAAACAAACAAGAAATGGTTTTGCAGCATCAGCAACAGACAGAGGCCCCAACTACACCTAGGCTAGAGGGAAAAACAGAAGGGGTAGTTTTACCAGCGCCTAGGTTTGGGGTCATCTTTGGAGCCTTGATTGGCGGCATGTCTGTTCTTTGGGCGCTGGAGTCATAAGAAGGTGCTTCTACTGCTGGAGTTATCACCAAAGGTAAAAACAAGGGGGAGAAACAGCTTGGCTGCTCTCTTCCTTCCCACTTTCAAATGCCAGCCAGTTTCTCTCATTAGCGGAATGCTGCAAGAAACTGTATGACACAGGGAGCCTGAGAATCACAGCCTGCAGAGGTCACCTACCCTGCTGACCCAAGCAGGAAATGGGCAAGGAACAGATCTGAAGACAAATAGGCTCTGCAACAGCTCTCATCCCCTGGATTGATTTCCATGACCTAGAAAGCTGGGCCTAGAGGCAGCCTTGGAGAAACAGGCTGGGGAGAAGATAAAGCATTCAAAGCTGCAACTCCTGCCCAGCCTTCAGGTAAAACCATTCAGTGGACAGTCTGGATTGTGGAACTGAGAGGCCCGTTGCAAAGGTCAAGGCTGAGGGGGCAGACATAATGGCACATTTGGCTAAGTTGGTGGACAAAGCTTTGAAGGGAGTGAAACTCCACAAGAAAAACTAAAAAGGAACAGGAATAAGCAAACCTCGTATTTATAGTACTGTCTGTAATTTTTAGAATATTTTTTCTTATCTCCTTTGATCTTACAGCCATCTAATAGCTTTGATTAGGTACCCTGGTGTTTTTGTTTTCTATCTAGCGCAATAAAAAGTTGATAAATCATCATACCTTTGCTCTTTATCATAACAAGTACTTTTTTACTGTGTAGAGGGGTGCTCTGATCTAGACCTCAATATTTATGAACTCTTGAAGGCTAAAAACAGAGACAGTAAACTTGTAGATATTTGCTTCTTGGGACTCCAAAGACAGAATTTGCTAACTGTGGTGAACACTAAGTGCTACTGTGTGCCAGGCGTTTTTATAAAACTTTGAACAAGAATTGATAGACTATGAGTTCCCCATTTACTCACTCAAGGAGACTCAGCAAAGGGTGAAGTTTTGATTTGAGCCCATGCAGGTAGACTCCAGAGCTCCGACTTTGGCCAGTCTGCTATACTGCCTGTCCTTATTGTGGGGAGATGATCAGTTGATGAATTGTTACCTAAATTACACATTTAGTCACCTTAAGTGTTTGATTGCTGAAAGGGCTCACAATACTGAAATAGTTTATTCTCGTGGGGTATTTTTATTACAGATAAGGGAAACAACACAGTAACAGCAGAAGACAGATAGGTAATGCAGGGATCACAGAGATAGCAGATACAAGCTTCTTTATCCCCCTAAGACTGGGTTGCACAGGACACTATCTGCAGGTCTTGAACCTTTATTGGCATACATATGCAAAACTTGGGTTCCAAGAAATCCAGTAGTGGAGGTCACTTATAGTGAGCCAATTTGCATGGGCACATTCCAGCTGTGTGACATACACCTCAATGATTGAAGCCCCAAGACTCCACTGAAACCAGGTGCAAATCATACCTCCAAATTATTATTACCAAATAATGCTGACTGACTGATATAGCCTGCACCAAACAACTTCAAGACTCATAGTTTCAGACCATCACTTACCTTTAGTAAATACATTTCATAGTGATTGCCGATAGTTAGTGATTCTGAAGATTAGTCTGGGGTCAATTCAGGCCAGCTGGGATCACCCTGTGCTTTTCAACCCTCTTGGCCTTGCTTAGTATGTAAGTCAGCAACCCAGTCCTAGAACTTGAACAATGGTGAAGTCATCCAGGTATAAATACTTGCCACTGGGATGGGACGTGTTCCATAGATAATAGGAAAATTCTCATGATTCAATCATTACAAATGTCTATTACTTCAGTGGATGGCCTGTTATTTCTGTGGCTAATTTCTGATGTTCTTGTCTTCTACTAATTATTCTAAGACTGGCAGGGTAGCTGTCCTATGTGCTTACCTGAAACTCCAACTTTCTCTCAAGGCCATTAAAATATAGCATGAGGGAATGCTGTGATACTTATCTGTGTCTCTAGAGCAATGCTGTCCACTAGAAACGTCTTACAGGCCACGTATGTAATTTTAAACTCACTTTTAAGCCAGATATTTTAAGGCTAGTCAAGTGAAGCAGTGAGAGTGGAGAAGGAACAGCGAAGTCTGCAACTGGTTGTGATCATTCAGTTGTAAACACTACTGCACTTGGACTAGCCTTAAGATGCATTTAAAAAGTTAAAAGAAACACATAAAATTAATTTTAATATATATTTTATTTAACCCAACATATCTAAAATATTATAATTTCAACATGAAATCAATATAAAATTATTACCCAGCTTTATTGAGATATAATTGACAAGTAACAATGATATATAATTAAGGTATACATGATAATCTTTTGATACACATATACATTATATAATTATTATAATGGGATATCTCATATTCTTTTTTCTAAGTCTTCAAAATCCAGTGTGTACCTGTATTTTATATTTACAGCACATCTTAATTCAGATGCTAAATTTTCATTTAGAAATACTTGAGGCCAGGTGCGGTGGCTCACACCTGTCATCCCAGCACTTTGGGAGGCCCAGGTTGGTGGATCCCTCAAGCCCAGGAGTTGGATGGAGACCAGCATGGGCAATATGGTAAAACCTTGTCTCTAATAAAAAAAATACAAAAATTAGCCTAATAAAAAAAATACAAAAATTAGCCTGGCATGGTGCCACTTGCCAGTAGTCCCAGCTAGTTGGGAGGCTGATGTGGGAAGGTTACAAGCCCAGGAGGCAGAGGTTCCAGTGAGCCAAAATTGTACCACTGTACTCCAGCCTGGGCAACAGAGGGAGACCTGTCTCACAAAAAAAAAAAAAGAAAGAAAGAAAGAAAAAAAGAAGAGAAAAGGAAAAAGCCATACTTGATCTGTACTTATATTTTATAACAGGAATAATTAAAAACATAGTTTCACATTCCCAAGTTGTTTCAGGTATACTCAGTTTTCTAGTAACTGAATCAAATGCCAAAATATTATTTTTAATTTTTGCATCACATTGACAAACTGGTTAATCATTGTTAGAATAACTGAATTGACTTTCAACCACAGTGTATCATTTTTCAAACTATTTCCATCCACGTTAAATAAATTCACTAAATCTTGTATCAATTCAGTATTATTTATATCAAATTCAAAGGGATATTGCATAAATTGAAAGGAAAACTAAATTCATCAATGTCAACAAAACATTTAAATTCTTCTTATAGTTTATGCAAGCAATTTACAAAATGCTGTTAATTGCAATTAAAATCTTTGGCATATTGATTCGTGTTAAATGTATTAAAAAATGATTGTTGATTTGTATTGTGAAAAGCCTCAGCTGCAACATACATTCTTATACCTGTCTAACTAGATTACAGTAAGCTTTTCCTTTTCCTGAAGCTGCATATTGTTTGTTCATATGCAATGTAGTGTCAGTGCAAAAATGTAAATCATATTGCCATTTTTTTCTTTACTTTGATTATTATTTGGCAACTATCCTACCATTTCAAGAAAGTCTTGAAGTGGAGTTAGCAGGACAGTAAACCTTTGTAAAACTCTTCTGCAGTCAATTAGCAAGGACTGGCAAAGAATTAAATCCATTGCCTTTGTTTTTTTTCAATATCTCTGCAAACTGTCAATGATTCTATTTGCACATATATATGAAATGATTTTAGCAACTGTATCCATGACATCTTAATTTATAAAGTTTGTTTCAGAAAACTAAGCACGTATATTTTCAGTTTGTATCACAAAGTACAAGAAAGCAATGAGAGAACCATCAGTTTTGTTTTAAAATTTCACTAAATCTATTTTGACCTAATGGCTAGAGTACCATCCATTGTGATAGAAACTATCTTTTTCATACCTAACTAAAATTCTTTGACAGATGTAGGAAATTGTACAGTACCCCCCGAGTTCCATTTTACAAGCTGCAAATTGACATTTCTTTGTGAATTTGAAAGTCCTTTAATGTAAACATACCCAAAATACATATTTTCGAGTTTCTCTTATATCTCATGCCTCATCAAAAGCTGAAGAAAAGTTTCTGCAATTTTTCAAAATTTTAATCAATTGATTTTGTTTTTGTGTGAAAGGTTTTATATTCTGTAAGCTAAATAATGGATAAAATAATAATTTCTTTTACCATCTCTTCATCTGAAAGTAGTTTTATACCTGTCCAGAGTTGCAAGTACAGATTCTGTTAAACTTGTGTAAACGTTTTTTTGTAGGACATTTATTTAATTCTAATTTCAGGTGACCAATTTCATTAATTTTTTTTTTAACTGTGGAGAGGGAACTTGTAAAAAATCAAATTCCACTATGTATTTGCTGAAAAGTGTCTCTTTAATATTGTCCACTTTATTATCTTTAAAGTTCTTTTTGCACAACAAACAACTTTTGTTGGGCTCTGCCCAATTGAGATCCATCATGAAATTTGTGACATATCTTCTTCCCATCTCTGTTTTCCATTACTTTGTTGTTTCGGAGAGACTTTCCTTGCCCAAAGCACTACAGAACTCATAACTTCTCCAGAATAGTACATGTTTGAGTCAGTTTTCTGTTTAGGGCTAAAAATAGAAATTCAGAAAACAGGAGCAGGAGTCTGACAGGATTTCAAAGCAGCATTCAGCAGGCTACATTTCCTCTTGGGTTAAATTGTGTGTGTGTGTGTGTGTGTGTGTGTGTGTGTGCACGTGTGCACATGTGCGATTGTTTGGGTGATCATCGTGATTAAAGAGAAAGGGTAAATTGCAAAGAGAAACACCACGAAGTTGCAGAGTAAAATGTTATTCTTTTAGATTAGGGTTAATTTTGAAACAACCCACCACTCTCTCAGGCAGATCCCTGCAGAGGTTCATGGCAATGGGGAAGGCAGCCAGCGCTACAGAGGAGCCGGGGAGGCCACAGCCCCTGGCCCAGTCTCCAAGCAGGTGTGGGTACCTGGCTTTCCTCGGAAATCTCTCTTTCTTTTTATTGTTATCATTATTACTGTGGTAAAATATACATGACATGAAATACACAATTTTAGCCATTTTAAAGTGCACAGTTCAGTAGCACTTAGTACATTCACAGTGTTGTATGATCTTTACCACTGTCTAGTTGTAGAACATTTTTATTACCCAAAAAGAAACCCTATGCCCATTAAGTGGTCACTCCACATCTTTTCCCACTCCCAGCCCCTAGCAACCACTAGTCTACTTTCTGTCTCTATGGATCTGCCTACTCTGGACATTTCATCTAGGCACATGATCCTGCCTATGTCCAGGATCCAAATGACAGTTCATATAAATGGAATCATACATGGTATGTGGCCTTTTGTGTTTGGCTTCTTTCACTCAGCATAATGTGTTCAAGGTTCATCCATGTTGCGACCTGTATCTTCCTTGTGTTTTGATGACCTTAAGAGACTTCCTGGCATAGCAATGAGAGGCCTGGCATTGAAGCCATGCACACCTGGATTTGAAACTTGTCCCGCCTTTAAGCTTCAGTTTTTTGTTTTGTTTTTTTGAGAGGGTTTCACTCTGTCACCTAGGCTGGAGTGCAGTGGTGCAATCATGCCTCACGGCAGCCTCACCCTCCTGGGCTTAAGTAATTGTCCCAAGCAGCTGGGACTACAAGCGTGCCCCACCACCAGCAGCTAATTTTTTTTTTATTTTTTGTAGAGATGGGATCCCACTATGTTGCCCACTAGGTTGGTCTCGAGCTCCTTGCCCCAAGCCATCCTCCCACCTCAGCCTCCCAAAGTGCTGGGATTACAGGTGTGAGCCACCATACCTGGCCTATGCTTGTTTTTTCATCTGTAAAATGGAAATAATGATATTCATCTCTGGAATCTTTGTGGGGGTTCATTGCCTCTTTCAAAAATAGTGACGGAGCAGCCACTATGTGCCATGCCAAGGCTTCAGGGATATAATGGTGAACAATACCAGGGAAGCCCTTTTTTCTCATAGAACTTGGTTCTATCAGGAGAAATGGGCAATAAACTTGGAGACCAGTAAATAAGATAGGAAGGAGAAATGCCGATGTGTCAAGGAGTAATGTCTGGGGGTAGCAAAAGAGCAACTTTAACAGCTTGGTAAGCAAAGGTTTTCTGCCAAGGTGCTGAGCTGACCTCTGAGGAACAGAATGAGTCAGGCTTGCAGAGAGGAGGGGAAGAAATCTAGGCAAAATCACAGCAAGAACAAAGTCCATGACATGGGAAGTGGTTTTGTCACAATCATGGAACAGAAAGGCCAGTGTGGCCGAAATTGGAGGAGCAAATGGTGAAAATGTGACTTTGGGTTAGAAAGGCAAGCAGGAGCTGTATCTTTCTGAGCTGTGTAGGCCAGCGTTTGGGCATCATTCCAAGAGCCATGGAAGGCATGAGAGAGTTTCAGCTAAAGGGGTGATGTGTCCTCACGTACAATGGAAAGAGCACTCTGGCATCTGTGTGGTGGGTGGATAAGAGTATGAGCAGGAACTGGAAGAGCAATAAGGAAGCTGTTGCACTAGTCTAGGTGAGAAAACAGGTGGTGTGGTGACTTGGACCAGGGTAGGTAGATGAGTTGCAAAGAAGTAAGAAGATTTGGCTGGGCGCTGTGGCTCATACCTATAATCTCAACACTTTGGGAGGCTGAGGTGGGCAGATCACCTGAGGTCAGAAGTTCGAGACCAGCCTGACCAACGTGGTGAAACCCCATCTCTACTAAAAATACAAAAATTAGCCAGGCATGGTGGTATATGCCTGTAATCCCAGCTACTCAGGAGGCTGAGGCAGGAGAATCGCTTGAACCCAGGAGACAGAGATTGCAGTGAGCCGAGATCACGCCATTGCACTCCAGCCTGGGCAACAATAGCAAAACTCCATCTAAAAAAAAAAGAAAAAGAAAAAAGAGGGTTTGAGACAGCTTGAAGAGGAGGCAGGTGTGGAGGGTTAAATTAATTAATTAAATAAATAAATAGGATAAAGGGAATCAAATCAGAAAATACATCTAAAATGCCTAACTGCTTAGAACAGGGGCAGTGGTCAACGCATGTCCTGTTCTGGTTCACCCCCACGCACACACCCATAAACCTTGGTGGCTCTCTGAAGAAGTATTTATGGGTTTCATCCTCATCTGGATTTTCCCATCATCGGTAGTGAGTGGCAGCTGCAGGGAGAGGGATGTGAATGTGTCTCTGATTTTCACAGCATGAAGACAGAGTAAGTCTACCATTTTCTATTCCTGTATAATCTTGGTCCCTTAGAATAGCCATAGCCTTCAGCAGTGATGGAGAAGCAGGGTTCTGTGGGATGAAGCAATTAGCTGTGTTCTAGGAGAGGAGGGGAGAACCAGTAAGGAGGGGGTTCTCTCCTCTCGGTTGCCAGAGCTCAGCCTGAAAGGGATTCCCTTTCTCTTCTCTCCTGCCGCGGTGGTGCTTCCCTATGTTACACTATGCTGTGGTCCATGGTTTCATTCTCTAGGCAGGACCATTCATCTTTGTAACTTCTACCCCTGGCACAAAGAGGGCCTCGATTAATGTCTAGACGCTGAATAAGCAATGGAAGACACCAGTGCTTCTTGTCTTGGAGCCGAGAAACTTCTAAGGTTGCAGAATAACCTGGGAAGTTTTTCTTTTATGAAGATAGGAATAATAATAGCATCTATTCAAAGAATTGTAAGGCTCGTAAGAGATAATTCATGTCATTCACTTTGCATGGTGCCTGGCATTATGACAAGTCCTCAATAGAAGTTTGCTATTACTAGGGGCCTGCTTCCTAAGGCTTCGTTAAGAGTTGCTGTGTGTAAATGGCCCACAGAGCCTCTTTGAGGGCTCTGGATTAAGAGGGAAGTATATATATGGTCAATCTCCAGGAAAGAAGGACTCTGGTGCAAGGACCCAAACAAACCCGGCCAGTTCTCACTGTCAGTAGGGGCTTGACGGTGGAATTAATAAAGTGCCTTAGATTTACTGCCATTTCCCTGACAGCCTGATTCCCCGTGTATTGTGTACCAGATGAGACATAAGGATTATGAATGCGAACGGAAAGTGGGGTATTGTTTACTGGGGCCAATATAAATATGTTTGGGGAGGAGGAAAACAAAGACCTAAAGGCCTGATGCTGGCAGAAACCACGTTAGTGTTTAATACGTGACCTCATCCTAGTAAAAATAATAGTTCCCACAGGCCTGCCAGGGAATGAGAGAGCCGGGGTTGTCTGTACCCACACATGTCAGGAACCTCAGGGGTGCTGGCAGCTGGTATATGACCCTGACCCAGCTTCCAAGTAGCTCCGCAGCATGTCTGAGGAGGGGCTTCATGGATGGTGTCCTCCTTGGAGTTCCAAACACACAGGTCCCAATATCTGGATTTCACCTCTGCCAGACACTAGCTTGTAGCAGAGACCTCAGCTGGGAGCCTGGTTTCTCCCAAATGTAAATTCAGATAAGAATTCAATCCCTCTTAGAGTAGTTGTGATGCAAAAACAAGATAAATAAAATAAACAAGATTTAAAGGAAATGCTAACTGCAAGAGAGCCTTTGGTGTTCATGGTAACCTCACCCACGACTGTGTGTTCGTCTCTCATCTATCAGAAGCATTGAAATTCCAGGCGTCCTCTCCAGTCTCTAGCTTACCTCCTCTATGTAAATCTGTTTTATTTAATTGGGCCTTTTGTAAGGCGTGTGATGGGGCTAAGAGAGTAGAAGTTCAGGGAATCCCTAAGAAAATACTAGCCACTTGGGGGTTCTTATTCTTGCCCGACCAGTCAGAAGATCCCAACTACTCCTATGTGTACCTCTACCTGCTCCAGGTGCTCCTTTATTTTACACATTTTCTCCATGGTAAATGCAAGTGTCAGGCTTTAAAGGAACAGAAGAGCCTCTACAAGCCTGAGTGGAAATTCACAGCCAGTAAGTGAAAGCATGACTTCAGTTTGATGAAGGCTGGGCCCTAAGAACTGGACACGATGAAGCTTACCAGTTTGCCAATCATTACCTTCTGTTTTCTTCCCCTGAAAGTTTCCACTAGAAATTCCCCAGCTTTGGTTTGAATGCTTGGCTCTGTAATCTTGGAGACACTCTGCATACACCCCACAATTAAGACATTGCAACTCCATGCAGTGTTTCTTCAGAGACAGTTAGATGCAATTAGATCATTTGAAGATGGATTAGCCTGCCGTCTGCACAATATTAAGAAAAATCATGTTGGCAAATGGTGGGGCCTCTTTGAAGAGCTCTGAAGGAAAGCCACTAATGAGCTCTACACTGGGTTTCCCCCCTGTTCCCGAAGGGTTAACACAATGTGTGGGAAAGGAAAAAAAATCCCCTGTGGTATTAAAATGCTGTGTCAGAGATTTGTAAGCTCCCCTTTGTAGCTCTGCCCTGGGGCCTGGCTCACTTCAGTGGAGACGAGGTTAATAAGAGCTCTGTCACTGCTTGACAATTCTTAACGGGGTTACAGTCTGGTGCCTGACCAGTGAAGGACAGTTATTATTAAAGTACTGAGGAATTTAATTCGATAAGGTAAGGGACATCTGTTGTGCTTGCTTGCCCAATGTCCATTTATTCTTCTTTTGACAAGAACTGCTTGCTTTTCCTATGGGGAAAACCACCTCATGCCCATTCTCAGCCTAGGTGGAGCTGACTCTTACCTAAATAAGGGTGGCCACATGACCAAGCAAGCCCACTTGGTATATTTGAGTATCCAGTCATGCCCCAAAGTCACTGACTTGTCAGTTACATAAGCCTATAAACACCTTTAGCCCTCAACCCTCACTTTTCTTGTTCAGCTTCTGCCAGGTGGAGTAGGTACGTTAACTATTTAAGGGATTAAATGGCATGGAGTATAATTAGATAGAAACTAAATTCTGTGGGAAGTCAAGAGATGGAGAGATTGATGTGGGTACCCGGGTGGGCTTCCTGGCAGAAGGTGAACTTGAACTGGATCCTAAAGGATGGAGAGGATTAGGTGAGACCAAGAGAATGCAGAACTCTGTGCAAGGCACTGGGAGAACTTAGTTAAAATGAAGATCTGTGGACAAGACATGTGTAGCGGAGTTTGACAGACAGAGGCAGGGAAGATGCCAGAGGACTTGGAATCCCAGGATGAGAAATTTGAACTTACCTGGATAGTTCTCCAGTGTGGACTTATGTACAGGTGGGGAAAATCCACACTAGATTGTGCTACCAGTTTGGGCACGTATGTGACTCTATGCCCTACCTGTGTTAGAGAGAGACTGGCGCAAGTGTGGGCAGGGCCACTTAAAAACTGAGCAAAAATGTGGGAGCTACTTAACCTCCAAATCTCATTTTTTTCCATCTGCAAAATAAAGATAAATAATAACCAAACACTCAGTGTTTGTGAGTATAAAACGAGATAACCTATGTGGGAGACTTTAGGATGGTACCTGGCACATAATAATAATAGTAGATAATATCTGTTGAGTGCATATTAGTGTTCCCGAGGCACTGTGCTAAGCTCCTGACATACCTTATCTCATTTAATCCTCCCAGTAGCCAGTGCTTTAAAAATGTTGGCTGAATCTGATTTGGGGTAACTTTCTAATTCCTGTGCTTGATCCAACAATAAGTCAGACATTTACTGTCCAATGAGATCTGAGTATATAATCTGAATATTCAAGTTCTAATTTCTTAATACACACCCTAAAATGTTTTACACTTAGTAAAATTACACTTCAGAGCATCTAGAGAATAGAGTAAAAAACAATGTGCATGTGACTTTGCTAACTGCAACAGAGCCATGTTTTTCTAATATAGAGGGGGTTAAGATGATCTGCTTTTAGGCCCACCGGATTGCCACAGTGTGATCTGGGGCAAGTTACTTTATCTTCTCTCAGCCTTAGTTCCTCATCTATCCTTATGCAATGTTTCTAAAAGCTTCTTTGCAGAGGTTTTTTATTTTGGCAAGGTTTAAGAGTGATAATTCCTGCTGTATGGAGCATCTGGCACATAATACACAATCAATGTTAGCTCTTAAGAATACCTTTCAGTCACTGTCCTATACATTTTGCCCATGATTGCAATAACTATATATATACAATTGCATCCTTATTTTTTCCACTTAACACAGTATCTTAGATACCTTCCTAAGTAACAAGATCTCCCAGTTTCTCATTCCTAATATATGTGTTCTCCTAAAATCACTTTAAATGTATCAACTTGCCCTTGCTTCATCTTTTGAAAACATGTGTAAGTAACTGCACTCCACACCTTTACAGTTATGGCTCTTCCTAAGAGTTCGCGTTTTAGTGCACGATCTCTTTGAGTTCAAATTATGGTTCTGTGCACACCCTTTCAGAATGTGGTGAAAATGAATGACACCCAAGTCGGTAAATGCCTTTGACAAATTGCAGATTATGCTGGCTTGATAAGTGACCACAGGAAAGTATGATTGTCACTTTTCCAGCAGTGGGTTCCCTCCAGTGTCATATTCTGCGTCTCACCTATCAGGAGCTGTTACTGTAGGTCTTCCTGTCAGCTCAGTTCTCCCACCCTTCTTGCTGACAGAGCAAGTAGAATCCCACTACCTTTTAGCTGAAAGTTATTCTCCTGGCTTCTGAATCTTATTTCTTGGAGTTTGCAAGGAAATTGCAAAACAATTTGAGGCTGTTTTTCTGTTGCAAATCAAAGCCCCAACCTCTCATTTGGGTCTTAGAGTAAGAGTTCCCCAAGTACTTTGAAATTGGACCCTTCTGTACACACCTGGAGTCACAGGTAAGCCTGGCCCATAGATTCCCTGGTTGATGGACACACAAAGCTAAGGGCAAAGGTGACCTTTTCATTTCTTCTTCAGGTCCCTCAATGCCTTTGAAATCTTTATGATCTGCACCTTCAGGGATTATGCAAACAGCTTGAGGAAATCCTAAAGTTGTGTTTTCTCCAGATAAGCACCCAGGTCAAAGAAAAGACCTCTGCATGCCTTCCTGATAGAAAGAAACTTGCCTCAATTTAGAGAAGGCCGGCAAGAACAAAACTGGCATGCAGCCATTTGTGCAGTACATTAAAACCCAGTTTACAAATAGTAGTCCCATTCTGGAAGTCTCAGACCTTATGGGCCTTGGAGGGTGTAGTGGAAGTCCACAAACTGTTTACCATCTTTCACATGTCTTACTGGTAACCATTTTGTTTTTAAAAGGCAACGCAGGATAACCAGAGTAACACGCTTCCTTGTTTCTGTCTCAAGTTACATCAATTAAGTAAAAATAAAATTTATTCTCATGTGAGTTAGAAGCTTCCCTTAGCACCTATATTTTGATACATTTATATGCTAATTTTAACAAATTTTGGTTAACATATCTTACAGAGTATTTTTTATTTGAATAACAACAAGGGCAACCGTTACTTTTTTACTTAGCTGTGAGTTGAGATAATTTAAAAAACTGTGTGACCTTAAACTGATTAACTAATACAGTTATTTATAAGATGTTTGGTCTAAAATATTTAAACTACTGAGCCTCAGTTTTCTCATATAGAAAGAATATATCCTCCTCACAGGGGTGTTATAAGGGAAAAAAGGCACAATATGCAAAGTACATAGTACGGAGGCAAAGTATTCAATAGATGAATAATTTTCCCATAGCCACTGCAAATTTATATGTTAGACAAAAAACATGTCAGGTATAAGTTCTTGAGGGCAGGGAGATGTAAGATTTTTAAATGGTTCTTTGATAAAAAGGTTGGAGCACAACTCTTTGGCTCTGACCACTCCGTTGGATATTTAAAACAATGATCAACTCTGTCATCAGAATGAAATGTCCACTGATTCATCTCCATTTCTTAACTACCAAGCAACATTCTTTTGAGGACTTTCACACCCGTCCTCCTATATCCTTTCCACCTGAACTCAGTGGCTGACTTTACCCCAGGCCCTGAAGGCAGAGGTGGAGCTGAGCTCTGTGTCTGGGAAGAGAGAAGCTGACAGGCACATCCTCTGATCCTCCCCTAAGGGCCTGCTTTGTGAGTGGGGCATCAATGCCGCTTTTGTTCCACCACCTTCAGCGCCTGGCCCACAGCTGAACCCAAAGAGGCTGGCTGCTCAGAGCAACCCCAGCCCACAAAGGACAGACAGCACCAAGCCCAGCCAAGGGTTCACTCAAGCCCCCAAGATCCAATACAGTGGTTCTCCCAACCGGGGAGGCAGCCTCAGGGAACATTCTGTCTCCCTTTGGCAGTCTAAGCCATTTCTAATTTCATGAAGATAAGTCAGAGGTTTGAAACGTGATGTCATTGCTGAAAAGGCAAGAGCCATCAGCATAGAACCAGCATGTCCTGGTTGATTTCAATACACAATCATTGCCTTGTGTTGATGCAATCATTTGCTCACTCATTAGCTATTAATTGAGTTCCTACTGCATGCTCAACGTGATGCTCAATGTGAGGGACATTTGGGGGAAAAGATGATGTTCCTGCCCTTAACTATCTGGTGTACTGGCATAGAAACTGTCACCTGCTAGGACAAATAAAACATAATATCTGGACACTGTAACTAACACCTAGAGAAGTAAAAGCAGAGTCTACCTGAGGGGCCAATAATCACTACAATTGATCGAGCATTTGCTGTGTGCCACTCACTGTGCTAAGCACTTGGTGTATATTATCTCATTTAATTCTTAAAGCACAGCTCTAATAGTGGTTTGATTCTCTTCCTATCTCCCTAGGAATGGCCAGGCAAAGAGGGTCTTAAAAAAGGAATAGAAGTTTGCCAACTAGACAATCAGGGGAGATCATTGCAGGCCCAGGAAACAAAATGGTCTGTTTGGAGACCTGCAGATCTTTGGGTATGTGTGGAGCAAAAGGAACACGCAGGGCCTGGTATAAGAATAGTGATTGCAGTGAAGAATAGTGATTGCAGTGAAGGCTTCAAATGTGGATGACTCTAAGCAGAGCTAAGAGGTGGAGGAGGGAGACTCAGTAGGATAGTGCTCCAGTTAGAAGGAGGGATGGCCTCATTTGTGGGTTCACTTTTAAGATGGAGAGTCTACTCATAAGGTAGGCTATGAGAAGGGGACAGTGGGAGGGAGAAACTAAAAACATGAGACAGAGAATGACTGGTGGAGACAGGACTTCGCCCTCCTCTGATTGGAGGAAAGATAAGAAGAGAACCAAAGACAGATACGTTCGTAAGCATAGGTCTTGGGAGGCAGGTAAGAGGGGCCAGAAGGAAAAGATATGATCTTGAGAGTTGTACCTGCATGATGCCTGATGTCTCTGAGGTTAAAGCAAGTCCAACAAGGAGAGTGAGAGGTGACAGAGGGGCCTTGATGAAAGGGGTAAACGTTTAGAATCGTTGTTGAGTATGATGATGAGGTGTGGACGACACACACTCTTAATTTCGAGGAAGGAGCGTTCAAAGGAGGAAGAGGAAAATGACTGCTAGAGAGAAAGGTGACGAATGTCATGTGAAAACAGCTGAGTGTACTGAGAATGTTTGATTCGAGTGGTGAAGAGGTGATGAAGGAAAGACTTAATAGGTGATTTCAGGTTCTACCTTCAGACATCTGAATGAGGGCATGGACTTATTGCATGTAGCTTCAGGAGACAGAACCAGGTCCAACAAGTGGCCATTCCTAGGAGACAGATTCTACCCCCAAACATTAAAACGTGTAAGTGAGTAGTGCTATCCAGCAATGGAATAATCTGCCTCTTGAAGGATTTCAATCATCTGCCAAGGATGTTGTGCTGGAAATTTGGTACGCTTAATTAGATGGCTTATTCTATCCTTTTTAATACTAAGATATCATAGATACTTAATACATGGAACATCAAAATAGATAGAGGCCAGTTTTGGCGTTCTTGCAGGTTGTCCTGCTGTCTGCGCAAGAGAATCTTGATTGGACTTTTTGTTTGTTTGTTTGTTTGTTTGGAGACAGACTCTTGCTCTGTTGCCCAGGCTGGAGTACAGTGGTGTGATCTTGGCTCCCTGCAACCTCCACCTTCTGGGTTCAAGAGATTCCCCCACCTCAGCCTCCCAAGTAGCTGGGATTATAGACACCTGCCACCACGCCTGGATAGTTTTTGTATTTTTAGTAGAAATAGGGTTTCACCATATTGGTCAGACTGGTCTTGACCTCCTGACCTCAAGTGATCTTCCTGCCTCGGCCTCCCAAAGTGCTGGGATTACAAGCATGAGTCACTGTGCCTGGCCTTGATTGGAATTTTCTGTAAGATTTATGAAGCTCAAGAACTGTGGAAACAATGTTGGATTTTTTTTTTTTAATTCCAGAAGGATTTTTAAGATTGGCAGAAGCCATGTTACAGTTCGAGAACAATACACATGGTATTACTGAGTTAATAGGCATGATGTACATATAATAATCACTATGGAGAGGGCTTCTTTCTATAATTAAGGCGGAATGCTCATCTCTTCTTATTGTGGATTTGGAGAGGACCCTTAGCTGGAATGACTAAAGGAGGAGCCTCTGTTCTTACCTGATTTGGAGTCCTCTTGTCATAGATGTTTGTGCATCTTGCATGCTCTGTACCTTTCTTTTCATTTGCCCCTGTATTTGGAATTGGTTGCTTTCTTTTTTGGAACCTATGAGACTATTTCAGTGGTTCTCAACTGAGGATGTTTTTGACCCTCAGAGGGCATTTGACAATGTCCAGAGACTTTGATTGTCATGCCTCGAGGGAGATGCTGCTGGCATCTGGTAGGTAGAGGGCAGGGATGCTGCTCAAAGCCCTACAGCTCACAGAACAGCCCCTCTCAACAAACAGTTACCCAGCCCAAAATGACAACAGTGCTGACATTAAGAAAGCCTGGTCTGTTTTTAAGTCTTTCTTTTAAGTCAGCTGCCATCAATACCTTCTGTAAAGCTCTAGATGCCTACTTTTACTTTCTAATTTAAGAACTGTCATGTGGCTGAATACTCTGTGAACTGTACCCCCACTCTTCCCCTTTCTTCATGCTGTAGCAAAAAGAAGGACATTTTTAACTTCCTTTGACCAGAAAAGTCACTTTTTGGTTAGGGTCCAAACAAGAAACACATCCCTCCCTAGATAAAGGCAGAGATGCCACAGCTTGCAGAGAAATAGCACCTGACATTTCCCAATGGCAGCAGCTCTGGGCCAAGAGTACAGATAGAGGACAAGCTACAGATACAGCCACATGATGCCCTTGGTTTGCTTTTGAATAGGAGTTCACACTGTCTTTAAAAGATTGGATGGTAGAGCCTAGCCATGAAGCCTATAGCCTTTCCAAGCCAGGAGAAGACTAAAACAGTGGTATGAGTGCAAATGTGACTTTGGCACAAATGCAGACTGAAAAATGGTACCTGCCTACGTTACTCTTATAGACCCTCTGAGAGGCCTCACACAGCACATGCTAATATGTGCCTGCACCTCTGTGTCCCAAATTAGTCGGAAGTTTTCAGTGAGCCAGATCATAAATTATGCCTTTGTAGCTCTAAGATCCTCTAACCCTGAAGAATCCTAGGAAAGCCTCCCTAACTACACTTCATGACTCAGCATTGATAGCCTGCTGCAACAGAAGTAGCCCAAGGTTGAGATTTCACTTCTCATCCCTTATGTTTTTCAAGCTGAGCAGTTATAGGAAAATTATTCAAACTCTTAGGACCTAGGTTTTTTCTCATCCCTTATGTTTTTCAAGCTGAGCAGATATAGGAAAATTATTCAAACTCTTAGGACCTAGGTTTTCTTGTCTCTTAAATGAAGACATCGACATTCCCATTTCTGGGAACTGTATTGAAAAAATACTCTCAAATACAGACATAATTTTATGTGCAAAGTTACTTATTGCTTCATTATTTGATACTAGACATCATTGTGAAATAGATTAAATATGATATATTTATTGAACAGAATGTTGTGTACCCATGAAAAAATAATGTACATGAAGAGTTTCATTGACTGTGAAAAATACTTGTGCTCTAATATCAAGAATAAGAAGCAGGCCAGGCACGGTGGCTCACACCTATAATCCCAGCACTTTAGGAGGCTGAGGTGGGAGGATTGCTCGGGCTCAGGAATTCAATACCAGCCTGAGTAACATAGAGGGACTCTACAAAAAATTTAAAAATTAGCCAGGTTTGGTGGCCCATGCCTGTGGTGCCAGCTATTCAGGAGGTTGAGATGGGAGGATTGCTTGAGCCAGGGAGATTGAGGCTGCAGTGGGCCATGCTTGCATCACGGCACTGCAGCCTAGGTGACAGCATGAGACACTGTCTCAAAAAAAAAAAAAAAAAAAAAAAAGCAAAATACACCACCTCAACACACATATACACAAATACACATTGATATGCTTATAATATGATCTCAATTATATAAAATATGTTTAGAAAAAAGTCTGTAAGGAAACAAAACTATTACCAAGAGTTTATACTTTGTTTTATGTTAGCATGTATATAACATTTTAAATAAAGATAAAGCTGAGCTATATAATAATTCTTTTCCCTTTAAAAGCAGAGCATATAACTCTCAAGCTTGAGAAATATTGATTTAGATCTTTAGACAGAACTGGGGCTAGAGATAAAAAGTTTGGAGTCGTAGATGTTTCAGTGGAGATTGATTACTGGATAAGATCATCTAGGATGAGCCTGTAGAGTGAGAAGAGATGAGGTCCAAGGATTGAATCCTAGGAAATACTGACATTCAGGGAATGGATAAGGAAGACAAGCCAGAGAAGGTAATAAGCTCGTGGTGGTAATCCATATGAGATAATAACCTATATGGATTAGCATGGTGGCATTGGGACATGCAAGGGAGTGATAAAGCTGAAAAGCATTTTAAAATAAATCAAGGTTTGTAAATTACATGTACGAGATGAGGGTAATGGAAAAGCCAAAGATTACCTGAAGCTCTCTGGCTTGGAATATGGAAGAATGCTGATATCAAGGAAAGCAATGGGATCATTGAAAGAGGTGAAAGAGATGCATACACGGTAGGAGTGGGGAAGGAGCAGTTAGGCTTAGTCTTGTACGAGTTGTGTTTGAGATCTCCCTTCAAGAAAATCACTGCTCTAAGAAGAGCAGTTGTCTGAAAGTCCCTAGCTGCAGCCCCTTGGGGAGGTGCCATAACATGCAAGTGGAGGTCACCCTCTACCCAGGCAAGCTCTCAGCCATGACTAAGCTTAGAAGCAGCATTAGAGCTGACCCCTTCTGCCCACGTGAGCCTCCTCTAGTAAGGAGGCAGTCCTTGCACATGGATTCCCCACGAGGCTGGCCCAGATTCTGAGGCCTGACATTGGTTTAAGCATTTCCCATTCAATCTCCCATCTTCCCCCTCTTCCTTCTCAGACATCAAGTCTGTATCATGGTCTGAATGCTCTCCCTTCCTGCTCTTCTCTCTCTCCCTCTTTCTCTTCCACAAACACTGCCCACAGTAAATCTCTTGCACTTTTAATTCCATCTTGGCAACTGCTTTCCAGAGGACCAGAACCAACACAAGTGATGGTTACATATCCAAAAGAAATTATTGTGGATGGAAAATAGTACAGTTCTTGAAAGCAATCAGGATTGAGGGATAGCTGAATCTCAAGAGCTTCCCTAATAGCATAATTAGAGGGAGGAGTAGAGGACAACATTTGAACCTTATGTTACAGTCATAATTGGGAACAAGTACAGTTAGTCTCATAATTGGAAAGGGAATTCAGGATGTGGGGGAAGTTACTGAAAGAATAGAAGAAAACCCGGGGTAGTATAAGATCATAGAAACCATGAAAGAGAGAGAGAGCTTTTTAGGAACAGGTGATACTCAACTGAGATGTTGTCAAAGAAAACCTGATTAAGGACGGTGGTCTTCCATTTAGAGACTGAAACTATGGCTGGCTGGCCATCAAGTGATCATTTCAGAGAGAGAATGAGAATAGGGGCCAAGTTTACAGAACCGAAGAAGAAACATAGTGGGAAATAGCTGGAGGTGATGACAGTAGACCTCACATTGAAAATGTTTGACCATGAATGGGAGAAGGGAAATTGAACTAATGAGAGTAGCAATTTCCAAGACTGAGTGTGTGTGTGTGGGGGGGGGGGGGGGGTATCTTTAAGAACACCTAAGCGTTTCCAGAAGAAGGCTTTAAAGGTGCCTGAGAGAAAAAACAACCATGGTGGAATTAAAATGCTGAAGGCAGTGGGAAGAGAAAAGCTACTGAGGCCAGAGAGGGGGGTTAGATTTTAAACAGAAGAGAGAAACCTCTTTTCTGGAACGTGGCAACAAGAAGAGGGCAGAAATGACAGAGATAAAAGGGGTGAGAATGAAAAACCTCACACTTAGAATATGTTCCTAGTACAAAAGTAACAAGACCAACCTCTGAGAATAAGAGAATGAGATGGGGAAAATGTGTAAAGAGAGGAGATGATCAGGAATGGCTGGTGAGCATACTGGTATTCCTTAAGAAATGTGATGAGGCAAAGGAAAATCTTGCCTTAAATGCATGAAGTTGGATCTCTGTCAAGTGCTGGTCCAAAGGACTATGACTTTAACTGGTAAGAAAGGACTAATAAGGTCCTGGCATTTCTTTTACATCTTGAATTTTCCTAGTTCAACTCTAACTCAACTGTTCAGAGAAACAAACTGGCTTTATGCAGTCCACTTTTCTAATTATCAACAATCATAGGAAAGGAACTAGTATGTAAGTACTTGTATGCCTTTGAATGGCACTGTACTTTATCATAATGATGGGTGATAAAGATAATAAAAATGCCCAAGAACCACCATGCTCTATGTCAGAATAGATGGACTGGAGAAGAGATGCTGTCTGAAGCAAAATTTCTAACTACTCAAAGACTGGATTTGTACAGTGGCCTTCAGGCGTTATAACTCTATGCAGGTCCCTCAACACTTACAGCTGTCAAGGAACCTTCATTATTGATATTCTACAGAAAAAAATCATGATTACTGCAAGCCTGTAAGCTCTTAAGTATTTTTCCCATGGAAATTATTGTTTTATTAATATAATATATTCAACCTTGTGCTATCTTAGGTATGCAACTATACAGTGAGAGCAGATCAAAGGGCAGTAGCCTGAAACCAAGTGAATGACAAAATCCATGGCATTTCTCATTAGTCTTAGCCAGACGTAGCTCTTTATGGAGAGGACTCACCCTGGTCTCGTGAAGAGAAAAACACTGAAACTGGGAGGGAATGAGCCAGCCACATCAGCTTCTTCAAAGCTGCCAATTGATATGCCTATGTCTACAAGGATGACTTACGCCTGTTAATTACCCCCCAAACTCCTTCAACAAGACAAAGCTCTTTATTCTGTGGACTTTGAAGTATAACCTGGGGACGCCTTGAGAAGGTCAACCCGACAGGCCAGCTTTTTGCCTTGCAGTGGGCTGTGCAGGTGCATGCTAGCTGTTGGCTTCCAGGCCTATTTTATTCCAGCCCTGGCAGAGTTTGCAGGAATGTCATGAGAAGAGATTTATAATACTTTCTGATTCCACCCAGTTCCAAATCACTTTATGAATAATCTTTCTCATAGCATACTAGTAATTCTACGAGCAGTCTTGGCCAAAATCAACGGAGTGAGCATGCTTAAGGAAATAATTTTCTTTTTCCTTTTTCAGAAATCATTTTGCTGAAGTTTTACAAACCTCATAAAAATTAAGGGTTGGTTTGAATCTGGGAGAAAGACTCACTTTATCTGAACCCATTTGCCAAAAATATTTAAATGAGCATATGCTGGATGTAAAAGTGCCAAAGCAATAGCATCAGTTATGCATTCTCAACCTTCCAGGCTTTCCAGAGCCACTAAAAGGCAGCATTTTCCCACAGGTGTTAATGGGATCCTGCAAAGAGGAAGGGGTTTTAGGTAGGATTGTGACAGAGTGGCGCATGGGTTGGGTGCTGTGGAACCCACTGAGGGGCTTCTGACCACAGTTCCATGCAGAGCCAACAATGGCATTCGTTGTTATAAGCAAGTGTCAGTCACGAGACAGCTGCCATTACAGAGTGTTGCCCAGCTTTCCATATTCCCAACATGGCCAGAGGTTTCATTCTTTGAGAATGTGTTTATTCAGCCTAGTAAAAACATTAAAAAGAGGAATAAATCTCTGCCGACCCCAAAATGCTTTTCACCACAGCTGTAAACCATAAAACATTTAGAAAAGTAAGCAGGACTAAAGATAATATAGTTGCCCCAAGCAGCATGGAGGGCAGACCTGGAGGTGGCCCTTGCAAAGACAGCTGCAGTGCACAGAGCTTCCCTGCAAAATCATTAAGAAAGGGACAGGTTCTATAAGGTGCTAAATTTTTAGTAGTTTTGGGTTTTTTTTTTTAAGTGGGGGGAGGGCAATAATAAAAACCATGTGCTCAGCAGCCTGCTTAGCCAAATAAAACAGAAAGGCCTGTGACTTTAAGTGTTGTAAAAGGGGTTAATTGTCGATTTCTGAATGTGGCAAGTTTACTGATCTTGTTAACAGCAACTGGGCATGTGCCGTTGGTTATCATGGTGGGAAAGAAAAACAGCTGTCCATCCCTTATTCCCTGGATGCCATTTTTAGTCTTAGAACCCCAAGTTAAGGGACATACGGGTAAATGCAGTCTTAAAATTGCTCCTTTCCCCCTGTCCCATCTCTACCCATGCTGAAGCTTCCAGTTCCACCTTACAACTACATTTTTACTGCCATTTTTCAAGTACCTGCTGTGGATCGGTTCCTTTCACACAAAATGTGTTGTCTATATGTATGAATGGGCGAGAGTGGTACAGCCATTTTACAGACAAGGCAGCTGAGGTTCAGAGAAGTTAAGAAAGTGATCTATGGTGACAGAGCTGTAAAGCAGGGGTTCAACCCCTAGTCTTTATATTCCAAGTCCAGGGCTTTTCTACTAGTTATTCAAGTCATTCATTCTTTATTCATTCATTCATCTACGTACTCAATAGATATTTATTGGCCATGTACTAAGAGCCAGGTGCTGGTCTGGTTGTTGAAGATAGACCCCTGGACACGACCGACAATATTCCTGCCATCACAGGTCCTCTGTTTTAGGAAGCACTAACCTATCTTCCAATAACCATCCTCTCTTCTAACCTACTTTCACATATACAGTCAGCATCTGTAATTTGGTATTTTATTTTGCTGTTGTGTATTGTGCATTACTTTTGAGTATCGTGTGTTACCGTTGGCTCCCCCAGCTAGACGATGAGCCCAGTGAAGGCAGGGCTATTGTCTAATATTTCTCTTTTTCACAGCCTACCCAGCACAACCCATTAAATGAATGCTTTTTTTTTCTGCTGTAGAACATCTTTATTGCTGTGATCTTAAGATCATTTGGGGTTTTATTTAGAGCTTAGCTATTGCAGCTTCCATTAATGAGCACTTTGCTAAATGTTATGCTTATATTGTCTCATTAGTGCTGAAACCACCCAACTGTAAGACCCACTTTACAGTTGAAGAAATTGTGGTTTATGAGGGCTGAGAAACTTGCCCGAGTTCTTAGAGTCAGTAAGAAGAAAACCTGGGATTCTGCCAGTGGTGCAATTCAAAAGCTCAATTTCTGTGTACCATGTACTTGAGCCTGAGCAGTGAGGAAATCTTTGCCCACCTGAAGCATATAAAGAATATCAAAAGACCCTATGATATGATATACATGATAAATAAGGTGAATTTAATACCAGCCATTGATTCATCCAATCACTCCAATCACTCAGACCTTCATAGGAAAGTTCATGCTACATCTTGGCTCCTGCCCCACCCTCCATTTTGTGATCTTCTTAAAATGGCATCTTTTTTCAATACAATAATGCTCAAAGGAATCCCTGTGCTCCTAGAAAGGTGACAAATCAGAGACTGACTAGCATGAAAAGGGTAGTGGAAGATTTGTACCTGTTTGTAATAACTGGCTTATTCAAAACATAAGTACGAACACAATGGATGGGGATTGTGTTCTGCCAATGCAGTTGGCATCCATTCTGAGAAAAGATGGCAGACCAAGGCCAGAGCATGGCCCGGTTGCTGAAAATTAGAACCACACTGGAGCCACCAGGGGTCCTGGAAATTAGGTGGAGCTGAACCGTTTCTTTCCGTTTTGATGGCATAGTTTCCACTTTAAGTAATGTGAGCTTAATCTTCATTTACATTCTTCAATCTACACAGAAGTGTATTTATTATTGTCTTGTGATAAGCAGTAATGTTGATATAAAGCAGTGCTCCGTGAAACTGCAGGCAGTTTCCAAGGTCTGGGCAAAAAGAAACAAAAATGTAGGGAGCGGAGCCCTGCAGCATGACAAGAGTTTTTGAAAATGAACACCCCCCAAAATTTAAAGAAAATGAATCCTAATCTTTTTGGAACTTTTATCAATCAGTCTGTCAACAAGCAACTGATAATTCCTGAATGTGAAGATCTGGATAACAAATGAGTTACATGTGTAACTAGGCTTTTGCTGGGTTTCTCTATGTGGATAGTGACTCAACTGGTGAGCACCATCAGAGAAAGGCCGGTAGACTGGGTGTCCTGTGAATGCTTGTGTTTGTTTGATGCAAGGCTCCTGGTTTCGTTGGGGATTGCTGGAAGAGTGACACACACCAAGCCACAGTTCTGTTAGCTGTGGTTTTGAGATAATAAGGCTTAAAATTTGTATGCCAAAGTTAAAAATAATGATCTCTTTCCTATAGGCACATTTTAGTTCAGTCTCTTTATGCAAAAGAATTTGACAGTAATTATTGCTTTCCAAAACTATTGAGCATGAGACAATCTAAGGAATAATCCAAAAAGGAGGATCTCTAAAGGGAGATCCTCATAAAGGGATCATGGATATTATTGCTATGTATGTCCAAAATAGCTCTTCCTAGTTTTGAGGAGAGAATCTCTCCAACTATTAGAGTCTTGCCAGGTGCCAACCACAGTGCCTCACATTCTTGCCACAGAGACTGGTCCAAGGATAAGGGGGCAGATGACCAAGCCAGGCAAATTCTAATTCTTCCACAAATGTTTTCTAATATAGAGCTGCCAAAATTGCTCTGCTGTGTTTTTTAGGTCTGTAATTGTAATATAAATCTGGAAATGCCCACGGCTGAAATGAAAGATAGCACTGTCTGATTCTTTGGATCTAGTCTTCCCTGAGCCAGCTCCACTTTTCCCATGCATTGGCTAGTGAGCCAATATTCTTTTATTGCTTAACCTAGCTCAAGTTTTGATTCTGCCATTTGTACCCAAGTGTCCTGAGTGATATATATCATTAAATCAGATCCAGAGAAATGTGACCCATAGTATCTGACAATTAGGAGAGGCATACAAACCATGAATTAAATGACATAAAAATAATTCATATGCAAAAGACAGTATACCTCAAGACATCAAGGGTTGTTTTGAAATCCTTGGAAAGCAATACAGACTGTAGAATATAATTTTTGTGGGAAAATCAATCTCCACAATGTTTTCTGCAGAACTGAAAAAGTATCACCTACCCATCAGAGCAGGGGTTTAAAATGACAAATCTAGTTTGTTCTGGACACAGTTAATTTTTTTTAGAATGTTTTTTACTATGCTTTAAATAGTAAAAATATGTTTTTATTGTTATTAAATATATTATAAGACCTTTATTGGTATATTTTAGGAGCATTACTACCAAAGTGAGAAGAAATTATTATATACAAAATTGTAGTATGTTTCACCTTCGGTATGCTATTTTATTTCCTCAGCTAATGATTATCTTTTTAGCAAGATTTGATAATACTAGTAAAATAATCAAACCAGTTTTTTTTTTTTTTTTTTTTTGAGACATTGTCTCACTCTGTGACTCAGGCTGGAGTGTAGTGGCACAATCTTGGTTCACTGCAGCCTCAACTTCCCAGGTTCAGATGATCCTCCCACTTCAGCCTCCCTAGTAGCTGGGACTATAGGCATGTACCACCATGCCCAGCTACTTTTTTGTATTTTGGTAGAGTCGGGGTTTTGCCATGTTGCCCAGGCTGATCTTGAACTCCTGAATTCAAGCGATGCACCAGGCCTCAAACCAGTACATTAGGAAGTGTTGGTATAGGTACGCCCTGTTGAAGGACATTAACCAGGGAATAAAGTGACTGGAATGGACACATTGAACTCATTTTTCATCTTCCCTGAAAACGTTAGTAATAACTGGGTACATCTGTGTGTCTGTATCTATACTTTTCAAAAGTGAAGAAAGAATATGTGAAAATTTGGCCAAAATCTAAAGTTTTTCAATGCAGGAAAATATTTGTTATTCACAGTGGAACAGAGAAATGTAAGAAGATGATATGGTTTGGTTGTTTCCCCACCCAAATCTCATCTTGAATTGTAGCTCCCATAGTTCCCACGTGTTGTGGGAGAGACCTGGTGGGAGATAATTGAGTTGTTGGGGCAGTTTCCCCCATACTGTTCTTGTCATAGTGAATAAGTCTCACAAGATCTGATGGGTTTTTTTAAGGTTCTCATTCCCTCTTGCCTGCCTCCATGTAAGACGTGCCTTTCACTGCCCACCATGATTATGAGCCCTCCCCAGCCATATGGAACTGTGATTCCATTAGACCTCTTTTTCTTTATAGATTACCCAGTCTCGGGTATGTCTTTATTAGCAGCATGAGAACAGACTAATACAGAAGACTTCTGCATATTGAAGAGAAAAAGCCTTTTGTCTTCTCAATGTCCAGATCAGTTGCATTTATTCCAAGTCTGGGGTGTCTCATTGTTCATTCAAGGAACAACAACTGTGGGTCACATGACAGGCCTTGGGGAAGAAACATAATCATGTTCATAAATATTATTAAGAAGAGCAGAGGATCTCAAAAGTCAGATTTGGATGAACTTTAGTTGATGCATTGAAACATTAATTATGTCAAATATACCATGAATTCTAAGCTGCCTTAATTGTAAAAACTCTTTGATGCTCTGCTTAGTCAGTATGCGAGCACCTTCAATTGCTGTCAGGTGTATGTAGGGCAACAATTAAAGATGAACAAATAAACAAGTTGGGATATGCTGTCATCAGAGTGCAGGGAAATGACCCAAAAGCTCAATATTTCCAAGAGGAAATTAGTTCCTACCCCATGTGGCCATTGTTACAGACTAGAATCTGGATTTTGTTTGCACTTGATTACACAGAGGAAGAAACAAAAAATAAGTTGTCCTGGTGAGAAGCAAATGGCTAGGATGGTTTTCCTCAGTGAAAATCAATGTGATGTCTTATTCCCAGGCCTAGAGAAAGGACTAGAGAAAATGGGGAGGGAAGCTATTTAGTCTACCACTATCACTAAAGTTTCCCTTTTTTCCCTAGAAGATTTCCTTTTTCTGATTTCACAGCTTAGAGAACTCAGTTGTGTCTAGGGCCCCTAACATCCACTTCCCACACTCACATGGCCCTTTTGTCATCATGGCCATTTTTTAAATGTATAATTCAAGTAATCCTCAAAGCAGCCCTGACAGTTTGGTACCTTTATTGTTATCAGCTCCTCTTGAAAATCAGAAAAGTTAAATACTTTTCTAAAGATCCTGTAGATGGTTAGAAGCAGCTAGGATTCAAATGCCCATCTGTCTGGATCTGAAGCCCATCTCTTAAGCCCTAAACCCAGGGAAACATGTAGTCCGTTCCCACATGTGTAAGTACATCTAACCCATAAATGCTTTTTTGTAAAGTTATTAAGGATGAGCTGGTGGTGTTTCCTCCATACCCCAGCCAGTCAGTCATACATTAGCATCATGGGATAAGTGTGGGAAAGACCTGACTGGAAAAGAAATACAGATTGTGCCCAGCCTTAAACAAAAATACGTTTCTTTCATGTTTCATTTTAGCAAACCTAAACAACTCATGAAATACTATAATCCTAGGATTATTTGCCATGAGGAGCTTAAGAAACTCTTTTTAATTTATCAAAGATTCAGTACATTTGTAACCACATGTTATAAGTGAGGCTGCTGATGTAGAGGAAAAAGAAATGACAATCTTTGATCCCGTTGTACCCTGGGATCCCAAAAATCATCCTCTCAGCCTGCTGGTAGCCAGTCTGGTCTTTGGTGTTCCTGGGCACGTGTCCCATTCAGAGCCATGGAAATACTCTTTCTCATGTCCTACCCTCCTACACATAATGCCCACCTGGTATTCTTCCTTCTCACCCCACACCACACTCCCCAGCTAACCACAGCCACCATTATACTGTCTTCTTCCCTCTTCTCCCCTCCCCTGCCCTTCCCTCCTTTCTTCTCCATGTCTCTCTTCTCCTACTCTGTTCCCAACATAAGATTTAGCGTCAAGCCATGCCTGTACTCCCAAAACTGAGTTTCTCAAAGTTCAGGGTCATTCACCTCCATATCCCTGCAGCAAGTGATGGGTATGAGCAGTGTCTACTAGTTGGATGGATGGATCAATGGATGGATGGGGCTTTCGACCATGTGTTTCTTTCAAGACTTGTTGAAGTCATTGAATTTAGTGAACAAATAACCATTTTGATGTCATCTCTTTTTTCCTTTCAAATTACTTATTACAATTTTTGGTTGTGGCTCTATGGAGGGTGGGGGTAGTTGCCCATGCTTTTGAAGCTGAGATATAATTCCTCCCTTCCTCCCTCCCTCTCCCCCTCTCTCCCTTCCAGATATTCTTTAGACAACCAAAAAAAGAAACTTCATTGAGATTTTAAGCGTTTTATATCCGACTGTGTGACTCCTAAGAGATGAACCGCAGGTGGTTTCAAAAGTCTTCTGGGAATGACCCCATGTTGTATAGTAGTGAGAACACTGAGCTTGATATCAGGAGACCCGGCTTTAGCTTTGGTCTCCCTTTTCAGTATGCCCAGAATTCTGGGCTGATCTCTTGGCTTCTCTGTGCTTAGTTTTCTCATCTGTAAATAGGGAAGGTGAGACTAATGAGTGATTTTTAAACTGTTCCTGGGAGCCCTCAAAGATTCATGGAGGTGTCTCTAGAGTCTGTCCTACAAGGGATATTGTGGTGGAGAAGGAGGTGTTTGCATAGATCAGGCAGGGCTGATTCCCTCACTCCTACTTCAACCTGGATTAATGTTCTGGTTAAACTTCTTGACTGTATCCCATTTTTAAGCTTTCTGCTAGAAAACCTACTCCAAAAAAAGTTTGAAAACTACCCAACTAGATTATCTTTAAGTTACCTTCCAGCATATCTGACTTCAATATATAAATTATCTGTGTGTGATCTTCCTTTACAGAAATAATGGAGCCTTTCTTTTCCTCATGTGGTTGTTGCTCTCAGAATGAATTTCTTATCAAGAGAATAATCTGCTTTTCATTCTGCTTCCTACCTAGCTCAACAGAGCACAAAATGCCCAAGCTAGATCCCTTATTCCTCTGAGAATATCCCCTGTTTAGACTCGTCCATCATCGGTGGAGCTTATGACAGACAGACGTTTTCACAGTTACCACATAGGGTCAACTGTTTTGGTAAGGGTGACCACTTAGGACAGCTTTGTGCTCTTGAGCTGTCCTCTGTTGAAGCTGGGAAATCCTAAGCTGTCATCTAAGCAACACTGGGTTGTTCATCCACTTTGAAAGAGACATCTTTATGGCCCTGATGACATTTCCTTTATTATATTAAGGATGCTTCTTAGAGAATGTGTTGGGTTTGTTTTCTGGACAAGCTGGATGAGTCTCTCTCTCTCTCTGTTTTAGCCACGGCCCTTTGTAGCGTTTGTTTTTCCTGCTGTCCCAGAATAGACGACTTAATGGGTTGCTGAAAATGTCCAGGCTGCCCCTGGCTCTGGGGGTAGCTCAGCTTCAACAATGGAAGGCATTTAGCAGAGCCTCATGTTTTAGAGCAAGAAAGACTTGAGAGAGCATCTCATCTGGTATTTTTCAAGATGCTTTTTAATTTTTTAAACAGCAAACCTTTTTTTTCCAATACAAATCTGAGGCAAAACCTCAATTTATAAAACAGATTTTTAAAAGAGGGGTGGGAGGTAGAAATTCTGCCAAATGGCACTTTCCTTGCTATTTGTCCTACCCTCACACTGCCTCCTACCCTTCCCCCCCACACACACTCACACACTTGGCCTCCCAAAAGCAATTATAAACCCCCGATCCTGAACCTCTCTTTTTTGTTTGTTAGAAAACTGAGAAACAGTGAAATACAGTGACTTGCCTAAGACCCCACAGCTAGAGATGTCAGTACCAGACTGTAACACTTCTAATCTGGTTTAATCTTCGTCTCCAGCCCTCTTTAATTTATTATACCATTTCAACTTTGAACACTGGAAAAGAGCAGGAAGAAAAAATTATGTACCAGTGTGCTTGATTCTTGTACATCTGTCTTTAATTCTCAAAGCAACTTTTCAAGGTAGGCATTATTATTATACCCATTTTACAGAAAGGTTAAATCACTTGTTTAGTGAAACTCAGCCAGAAGTGGCAGAACTTAATTTGAAAGCTGGGCCTGTCTGATTCCAGAGCTGTTCTTTCTATTATACCACAGGATTAAAAAGTGCCAACTATTACTTGTCGTAAATAAAACCCTCTCTTAACAAGTTTGGCTTGTAAGGCCTGACTCATAATTCATGAAATACTAAGTAACTCTTCTTAAGTAACTACCATAGATTGTCCCTGTCCAAAGTTTTCTATGTCTATTGCAAGCACATTTTCCCTTTAACCAACAACGCCCCTTTCTCTAGAAGTCATTCCCTGTCACTCCTCTATCCTATCCCATCCAGAAATTGGGGATCTAGAAACCATGATGTTGATGTTTAATTCAAGTCAGGTCTTGAGTGGACCAAGGTAGGATGAGGAGAGAGTTAAGATGTAAAATTTTACTCACTGTATGGATTGAGCGCAGTGGAAGGAGAACCAAAGAAGTAGAGAGAGATGCTGTGACAACTTACATCTCTGCTTTACTTTTGCCTTTCAGTTCAATTAAACAGCCTACTTAGTATATAATTTAGTCTGCCTTTTTCTTCTGAGGCTTTGGTGTTTTTGTGTGTATGTGTTTGGCTGTTTTTGTTTTGTTTTGTTTGAGACAGAGTCTTGCTTTGTTGCCCAGACTGGAGTACAGTGGCACAATCTTGGCTCACTGCAACTTCCACCTCTTGGATTCAACCGATTCTTATACCTCAGACTCCTAAGTAGATGGGATTATAGGCCTGTGCCACCATGCCCAGCTGATTCTTTTTGTATTTTTAGTAGAAACAGAGTTTCACCATGTTGGCCAGGCTGGTCTGGAACTGCTGGACTCAAGTGATCCACTCACCATGGCTCTCAAAGTGCTGGGATTACAGGCATGAGTTACTGTGCCCAGCCTTCTTCCTGAAACTGAATTTATGTTACTTGCAAACCAAACAGTCCTACTGACTGTATCATCAAATCTGATGGCCTGAGGATTCTTCAGGTGGGTTCAGGCTGCTTTGCTGTTGCAGTCATGCTGATTTTACAGTCACATCATACAGTGCTGCCATGATTAGAGTCCTCAGCCATCATTTATTCCAGTCCTCTTTGTTTACACTGAAACAAGTCACTATAAAATCTCTTGTTTACACGGATAAGGTGCAGTATCCAGAGAAAGCCAATCCGCTGTAGCCTTACTGATTTTGCCTCTTAGGCTTCTCCCTGCTGGACAGAAAATGTAAAATAGGAATGTTCAAAATAAATAAGCCAGGGATACTCAGTTCAATTAAATAGAACAAAATGCTTTATATTTTACAAACATTAACTTGAGAAATCTAAGTTATTATGGTCTTTAAATGGTAATAGCCCAAATTTCTATTAGCAATAAGATAGGTAATTATGGTACTATATATTCATACAGCAAAATAATGTACAGCAACAAAAAGTAATGAGTTACAGTTACAGGCAGCATGGGTGAACCCCATGTTAATTCCCACTTGGAATAGAAATCAAAATAACAGTTACCTTTTGAAGGGAATGACCAGGAAAGTCATAGGGGAGGTTCTTGGGTACCATAATGTTCTATATCTTTATTTAGGTGGTAGTTACAGAGGTGTGTTCACTTTGCAAAAATTAATTGACTTCTATGTTTATCATTCATGCACAATTATATACATATATTATACTCAATTGTAAAAATTTACCCCCAAAATATCTGAATTATTAGGAATTAGACATAAAACTTATTTCCTGTAGGTCATTATCTCCCATTATATAAAACAAGAAATTAAACTCAACATTCCTAAAACTGGAAGTGATCTAAGAAAGAGTTTCTAGTTCAAACATGAAATGTTTTACAAAAAGAGAGACCAGGGCCAAAGAAGTAAAGTGATAGGCTATAAATTATGAAGTTTATAATTGATAGAGCCAAGACCAGTCCTTAGATCTCTTAGCTATGTTAACAAAGATATTCTAAATAAACCTCTTAATAATATTCTACAATAATTTGCTCTGAAGGATACTTTTGTACTAGGACCAAAGAGTTTGTAAAATAAATAAATAATGTGAACAATACCATCAGTGTTTGCATAGAAACAATATGATGTCATTCTTAAAAATAAAATTCCTTTGTCACTCACTCCATGAGATACCATCTGATTTGATTTCTGAATATTTTGGCAAAATTATACATTGCTTGAAATCTCATTCCCAGGCTGTATTTTAAATACAGTCTTTTTTTTTTTTTAACTTTTAAGTTCAGGGGTACTTGTGCAGGATGTGCAGGTTTTTTACATAGGTAAATGTGTGTCATGGGGGTTTGTTGTACTAATTATTTCATCAGCCAGGTATTAAGCCTAGAATCCATTAATTATTTTTCTTTATCCTCTCCCTCCTTTTACTCTCCACCCTCCAATAGGCCCCACTGTGTGTTGTTCCCCTCCATGTGTCCATGTGTTCTCATCATTTAGCTCCTACATATAAGTGAGAACATACGGTATGAGCTTTTCTGTTCCTGAGTTATTTTGCTAAGGATAATGGCCTCCAGCTCCATCCATGTCCCTGCAAAGGACATGATCTCATTCTTTTTATGGCTGTATAGTATTCCACAGAGCATATATAGCACATTTTCTTTATCCAGTCTATCATTGATGGGTATTTGGGATGATTCCATGTCTTTGCTATTGTGAATAGTGCTGCAATGAATATATTCATACACGTGTCTTTATAATAGAATGATGATTTATGTTCCTTTGGGTATATATCCAGTAACAGGATTGCTAAGTCAAATGGTATTTCCGTCTTTAGGTCTTTGAGGAATTGCCACACT
>NW_022436976.1:21772910-21871401 GCF_009761245.1 Sapajus apella | reverse complement strand
GCCTCGGCCTCCCAAAGTGCTGGGATTACAGGCTTGAGCCACCGTGCCTGGCCTGAAATAAAGTCTTGATGATGATGATGATATCAAGGATAATGACAATGTCAACAATGATGACAATGATACAATCTTATGGGTAGTATGTTAGTTTCCTAATTTGCTAAATTAGTTTTCTAATTGCTACTCTAACAAATTAGCACAAGCTTGTTGACTATCTTACAGTTTTGAAAGTCAGAAGTCCAAAATGGGCCTCACTGACCTAAAATTAAGGTTCCTTCTGGAGGCTCAAGGGGATAACCCATTTCTTTGCCATTTCCAGCCTTTAGAGGTTGCCTGCATTTCTTGGCTAGTGGTCCTCTTCCAAATTCAGTCAGCAATAGACAGTGGAATCCTTCTTAACACTGCATCATCCTGAATTCTGACTTTCCACCTCTTTCTTCTATATTTAAAGGATGCTTATATTCCATTGGACCCACGCAGAAAATTTTAGGAGAATCTCCTTATTTTAAGGTCAGCTGGTTACTGATCTTAATGCCATCTGCAGCCTTAATTTCCACTTGCCATGTAACATATTCAAATGCTATGGGGATTAAAACATTAACATTTTTAGGGACCCTTATTCTGTTTATCACAGACAGGATTGTATTTATGCATTTTTGAAATACATACATATATATATAAAGCCTTGAGACAATGCTTTACGTAGAACAAAATTATTTAATTCTAAGTGCGATTATTTCCATTTTACCAAGGGGGGAGAAAAAAAGAATAAGGTGAAGCAAATTGCCTACATTTCTGGAGCTGGTTATGGCAGAGCCAGGACTGGAGGCCAGATTTCCAGACCCACTGCCAGTGTACTTAGTGAAAAGCGGTTTTCCCCAAAGTCAGCTGTTGGGATCCTCAAGCTCCAGAACCTCTGGAGGGTGAGCTGTGGCAGACAGTTTGAGAATTTAGGTGGGTTTTGTTTCAGAGGTTGAAGGATTTGAGAGATGAAGGATTGGCAGTTGCTGAATAATAAGTGCTAGTCCATGGACGAATTTGTGCAAAGGGCTGCATTCTCCGTCAATTTACACACAATTACTACTCATCTGTAAGACTTAGCATCTGCCTCACACTCTCCTCAGCCTGGATCATGTGCTTGTCACGAATCAATATTTCTCCCACTCTATGGGAACTTCAGCCCTTTCAGATTTGTTCCAGGTAATTTGGGGAGACTCCAGGGCAGTGATGAAATAAAGTGAAAGCCACTGATTTACTGGATCTGGAGGCTTGTGCTGTGCATCAGAATTAAGGGTGAAAGACCCTTATCACAAGTATTTGTGCTTTTAGATGCACTGTGTCCCACCCAGAGGTGGGCTCCCTGCCAACCCAGTCCCAAACCCCTCTGAAATGGGGAAAAGGGCCCGGGCTGCACAGTTCAGGCAGCACAAGTTCGTCGCTTGTGCTTGCAGCAAATAGAAAAGCATGTTTCTGACTTGGCCCCTTTATTTTCACCCTTGTTGGGGCAACCACTTGTTTAGTACTGAGAGAAAATTATTTCAGGCTGATGAAGTCCTGAAGTCTAAAAGGAGTCTGACGTCTGGTCTTGGAGGTTCCATGTGCTCTCTTAAGACTCTAACTGGCTCACCTCTGCTGCTTCTTGCCAGAATTCTCAGGCAAACTAAGCTTAAGCACAAACTAGGACTCCGGGCTACATTAAAACAGGGCAGCCCAGAACTTAAAGCACTTTGCTAGGTGCAGGCCTAGGTTTGGTATGACTGTCTGTACAATTTGTCCCATTTTGTCACAGTTGTCAGTCACCCCTCCCTGTTTATTAGGATAACGGTTCCAGGGCTTTGGGATTCTTCAGGATCAGCCCTGCATAGTGCAGGCAGAGGGTATCGTTGTTCCCCAAGGTATTACAGGCCCCTTCCCTTCATCCCAGCTGACTGTGGGGCAGAATCAGCTTTGTAATATTGATACAGAGCTGAAGTGGATCCTTTTAGACTTCAGGACTTCATCAGCATGAAATAATTTTCTCTCAGTACTAAATAAATAGTTGCCCCAACAATGATGAAAAATAAATATTGGGGCTACGGGTGAAATAAGTTGCTGAAGGAAATTTAATGTTATCAATAATATGATGGAATTTTGCCCTGTTTTACAGTTCATAAAGCACTTTCACACATGTTATTCATGTCATCAGGAAATGTTTACTGGCGGGCCCCAGTGCTGTAGATACACCAGGAAGTGAAACAGAGAGTGAGCTCTCGCAGGCCTTCTTCTGGGATTATAAAGGAGGCTGCTGAGGAGTGAACCTGTAATCTTACACATTAGCATATACTTCCACGATGGAGCTGTATCCTACTCACAGTGCATGTCATCACAAACAACTCCCGCGGCAGGCGAGACTGCTAATACTACCTCCATGTCAAGGATCAGGCCACTGAGCCTCAGAGTGGTGAAGAATCTTGCCAGAACCCCACAGATTGACGTGTTAGATCTGTGCTCAATTCTGGTGATCCTTCCAGCATTCCAGTTTGTTGCAAAGCACAGTGCCTGGTCCATAGGAAACCCTCAGTAAATGTGAATACTTACTGAGTGCTCAGTCAATGTCGGCTGCTATTATACTTGTCACGGTGGCGTGAGAAGGATGACAAAAGTCATTTGAACATCTGAACTCGTCAGAGTCTGCCAGGGGAATATTCTGCTCCAGAGCATTTGCGTTCCAACTGGAAATTGTAAAAGCAAAAATAAAATATTTATATTTTCCAGTTGGCTGTAAATAAAGAAATAATGATAAAAATAAATTAGTTGCCTAATCTAATGTTTTAAAGTCTGCAGATTGAGTAATGTCTTTTTCCAACAGTAAATTTAGTTAACAGTTATTTGTAAAATAATTAAAATTTCAAGTAACACATGCTCATTTTGCTTAACTAAGTTTGTGAATTTATTGTTGAAAATAAAGATCAAATAGGCCAGGCATGGTGGCTTATGCCTGTAATCCCACCACTCTGGGAGGCTGAAGCAGGTGGATCATGAGGTCAGGAGTTCAAGACCAGCCTGGCCAGTATGGTGAAACCCCATCTCTACCAAAAAATACAAAAATTAGGCATGGTGGCACATGCCCATAGTCCCAGCTACTCAGGAGGCTGAGGCAGGAGAATTGCTTGAACCTGGGAGGCAGAGGTTGCAGTAAGTCAAGATCATGCCACTGCACTCCAGGCTGGGCAACAGAGTAGTGAGACTCCATTTCAAAAAAAAAAAAAAAAGATTAAATAAATTAGATTTAGTTTATTGTTCAGCTAACTAGCTATTTTAAATTTTTGAAAAAATTTAAAAATATTATCCCAGTCATACACAGTAGATATTGAGTTAAATTCAATTCAGTTGACTTTTTTCATTTGGTAATTTTTTTTAAAAAGTGGGTGATGTGTGGTGGTTTGTGTCTTTGGGAAGCGGAGTTGGGAGGACAGCTTGAGACCAGGAATTCAAGACCAGCCTGGGCAACATGGCAAGACCTCATCTCTACTAAACATAGGAAATTAGGTAGGCATGGCGGTGCATTCATATAGTCCCAGCTACTCAGGAGTCAAAGGTGGGAGGATCGCTTGAACCCAGGAGGTCGAGGCTGCAGTGAGCTATGATCACACCCCTGCACTCCAGCCTGTCTCAAAAAACAAGCAAACAAAATAAGCCTATCGGTAGTATCCCCAAATGTTAATAATTGATACCTTGATTTAAAGATAGTTGTATCTATTTACTTTATATCAGCATCACTTAATTTTGATAAATACTCCAAGCCTTCATTTTGTTTTTAAGTAAAAGATATAAAATTAATCTGGAAATATATCAAAACCCCTACTAGTGCCTGCCCTCAAATGATGAAGCCTACACATAGCTGAGTCACAACAAATGTGTTTTAAGGGAATATCAAGCATTAGCCATCCACCCACCACAGGAAAACATCTAATTCTATGGAGTCAAGAGTTAGTCCTCATTTTAAATGCAGATACCCTGGAGTATGTAATTCAACCTACGTAGGTGCCCCCTCTGTGCCTGGACCATGGAATAGATTGCTTTGCAAGATTGTTGCATCTCAGGAGACGGGTCTTTTCGGGAGCACTCAATGATTAGGCCAAGTTATTTGGGAAAGCCAGTCACTATATTTATTTTTACAAGCCAGATGCTGGCGTGTAGTGCATTCTTTTACAAAAATAAAAGGGATTTAGAGAAAAAGAAAGGTTCAGGGTCACAGATGAAATCATGAGGGCATTTTACACGGTTTTATGGGTAGAAATTTTTCTTTATTTTTGCCTTCTACAATGGCTCTTAAAAAGCAGTTCAAGGCTATGTGTAGAAAGCAAACAGGGAAGAGTTTTATGCCCACAGTAGAGTAAAAACCTTAAACGGGGACTTCAAGGGACCCCATGCCTGAGGACGTGGAGAGGCTAATAGTGCCCCGGGGTAGGGAACAGGGAGTCTCTGTTCACCATGGTCCTATCTCATTCCTAAGGAGTCTTTGGAAGCCCATAGTTAAGCTGTTTTGATCAACACTAAGTAATAACTAGATATGGACATGTGGAATTGATTAAGAGAGGAGGGATTAACTAATGCACTAAATAACCCATCACACATGGCGGGTTAGCTAGGAGGTAGAGACATAATGGTACAAGCTCCTGACCAAGAAAGGCCGTGAGATTTTCCTTCAGTCACAAATATTTACTGAGCACCTACTATGAGCCAGCTACTGTTCTAAGAACCAAGGATATGACAGTGAAAGAAACAGGCACAAATTCTGCTCTATTGCTTGTGGAGCTTACATTCTTGAGGGGATGCCAGGAAGAAACAATTGCTTAAGAAGAAATAGAAATCACAATGAGAAGAAATAGAGTGATGTGGCAGAGGGTTGCTACTTTACGTGGGTTGATTAGGGGAGGCCTCTCCAATGAGGTGACATTTGGGCAAAGGCTTGAATGAAGTGAGAGAGTGAACCATGATTTATCTGAAAGAGAGACAGTTAATTCCAGGCAAACAGGATACTAACCTAAAAGCTTCGTGACATAAGTACATTTGGCAGAATCAAGGAAT
Source organism: Sapajus apella (assembly GCF_009761245.1). Lineage (NCBI taxonomy): Eukaryota > Metazoa > Chordata > Mammalia > Primates > Cebidae > Sapajus > Sapajus apella. The sequence continues at coordinate 21,866,334 of NW_022436976.1, read as the reverse complement.
AAAAAGGCATCTTAGAAATTGCTTGGGTAATGCTCTAAGATCAGTGGTCTTCTCCGTTCAACTTGTTACAGACCCCTGCTCTTAGATGTATACTATACAGTTATTGGTCAAACATTAAGAGCTGGTTCCCACTAATAACTGTAATACTTCCTGTGTTCAGGCAATGACGAAGAGAAGGTCCTGCTCTCAAAAGGTGCAGAGTAGGGCTTGGGAGAGGTCTGGAGAGAATGGGAGGCAGAGGCACCAATAGCTAAGAAGACTAAAGTAGGTAGCAGAACCTGACCTCCGCATTTCTCCTCTGTTTGTTTTAACAACTCCACTTAGCAGCACCACAAGAAGAAGTGTGGAAAGTATGGAATCAGATCTGTTTGTGCGGTTTTTACATTTCAGGCGATTAAGTGAAATGGTAAATGAAACCAAATCTATTGCCTCTATCCCTGTCAGTGTAGGGAAAGAAGGAAAATAAACTTCAACTCCTGGTGTAGACAGCGGAAGGGTGAGACAAGCAAACCCAGCTCCTTCATACCCACTCCCTTTCTTTTCACAAAAAGAAATCCCCCTGAGTCCCTCAGAGCTTACATTGATGTGTCCAGAGAGGGAGGTTAAGGGAACCCTGGAGATTCATTGTACATTCATAGCTGTGCTTTTAGTCACCTGCCTTTTATTACATGTCCACTGTGTGCCAGCATTGGGCTGGTGATACAAGTGCTGTGATGGGAATATGCACAAAGGTCAGCTTAGAAAAAGCTTCCTGAAGAATGCAACCGATATCCCAAAGCCAGACAAGCAGGATTTGATTGACTTCGCTTTTTTTAAACAGTTCATTCATTGTTCATCTGCTCAATTCATCTCAGATCCATGGTCTAGAGCAGGATTTTTTAACCTTGACACTACTGACACTTAAACCTGGATAATAATTCCTCGTGGTAGGGGTATATTCCCTGTATATTACAGGATGCTTAGAAGCAACCCTAGCCTCTACCCACTGGATGCCAGCAACCCCTCTCTCCCCAGTTTCAACAACCAAAAGTGTCTACAGACAGTGCCAGGTGTCCCCTGGGATGACAGTCAACCCCCCTGTTGAGAATCATTGGTCCAGATGAGGAAGTCCCAGGCCAGGCCTGGTGTTACTTACAATCTCCAGGTACACAAGAATGAGGCTCTTCTTATGAACATCTGGTCTCATTTTCTACTGAAGCTTGAACAATAGGAAACAGGCTAACAAAGCAGCAGGAAGATGTTAGGTTCGCTATGGAAAAGAATTTCCTGCTTAAAAAGTTCGTAAGAAACTAGAAAATCTCAATTTAGTTATAAAATATCCTCTACTTTAGATATGTGAGTGAAACAAAGCTTCACAAAACTTCATTATGCTGCTTAAAGGGAAGGTTAATCTGCAATAGAGGACAAAGTTAGAAATGGTGGTTTTGCTTCTTGAAAAATACGTAATTGCCATTTTAATATGTTTAACTGAAATTATCAATTCAAATTTGCCTGAAATGGTCGGTGATTTAAGTGTTTTCTGAGGCTTTGAGAATTTAGATTATCTGAATGTAAATGACTTTCACGTTAGTCCTTATAAGTACGTTTTCATAAGTGACTATATAATGTTCTCTAAATAATTGTGGACACTGTTAATTTTTTCATATTACTAAAAAGATAGATTTCAGTTCTCCCATTATCTGAATTAACATGATTCCAAATTAGTTGGGTCTCATTTTTAAAAAAAATTTCTATCTAAAAGGAGGGAAAGAATTAACATTTATTGACCGCCTATTTGTGCCAGGCTTTGGGCAAGGTCAGCAGTTCTCTTCCAAGGGTGATTTTGCCATCGAGGGGACACTTTGCAATGTCTATAAACATTTTTGGTTATCACAACTGGAAAGGTATTATGTGGGAATCTAGGGGGTTAAGTCCAGAGATGCTGCTAAACATCCTGCAGTGCACAGGCCAGCTCACTCGACAAAGAACTCTCCAGCCCCAAACGTCAATAGATAGCGCTGAGGTTGAGAAACTGCACTAGGCTATTTATCTAAGTTATCTTATATCACCCTTAGGACATTTCTTAAAACATTTTTACATTATTAATCCCCTACTGTAGATGAAGAAACTCAGGCTCAGAGGGGTGAAGCAACTTGTTCAAGATTCTAAAACTAGTACATAGAAGAGTCAGGGTTCATATCCACACACCAGGTGCTGTGGGCACCTCTCTCTACCACACTCAGCTGTCCTCTTGTAGATGATTTTTTACTTATTATTATTTTTACTTAAAGCCACATGTGACAGGACTTTGTAAGGAGGATGCTGATCAGTCCAAAGGGAAAAACATCACAAGTATGCACAGTCCTCTACAAAGCACTATAGCATGAAATCGTACACATCCTGTCCCCTCATGGGCAATACACTTTTTTTTTCTTTAAGTTCCAGGATACAGCCAGGCACAGTGGCTCATGCCTGTAATCCCAGCACTTTGGGAGGCCGAGGTGGGTGGATCACAAGGTCAGGAGATTGAGACCATCCTAGCCAACATGGTGAAACCCCGTCTTTACTAAAAACACAAAAATTATCTGGGCGTGGTGGCATATGCCTGTAATCCTAGCTACTTCAGAGGCTGAGGCAGGAGAATCACTTGAACCAGGGATGTGTGCCATGGTGGTGTGCTGCACCTATTGACCCGTCCTCTAAGTTCTGTGTCCTCACTCCCACCCTTCAACAGGCCCGGATGTGTATTGTTCCCCTCCCTGTGTCCATGTGTTCTCATTATTCGACTCCCACTTATGAGTGAGAACATGTGGTGTTTGGTTTTCTATTTCTGTCTTGGTTGGTGAGAGTTATGGCTTCCAGCTGCATCCATGTCCCTGCAAAGGACATTATCTCATTCATTTTTATGGCTGCATAATATTCCATGGTATATATCTACCACATTTTCTTTATCCAGTCTATCATTGATGGGCATTTGGGTTCATTCCATGTCTTTGCTATTGTAAGTAGTGCTACAATGAACATGTGTGCATGTGTCTTTATAGTAGAATGATTTATATTCCTTTGGGTATATACCCAGTAATGGAGTTGCTGAGCCTAATGTTATTTCTGGTTCTGGGTCCTTGATGAATCGCCATACTGTCTTCCACAATGGTTGAACTAATTTACATTCCCACTAACAGTGTAAAAGTGTTCCTATTTCTCCACAGCCTCTCTAGCATCTATTGTTTCTTGACTTTTTAATAATTGCCATTCTGACTGGTATGAGATGGCAGTTTTGATGGTGGTTTTGATTTGCATTTCTCTAATGATCAGTGATATTGAGCTATTTTTCATGTGTTTGTTTGGCCATGTAAATGTCTTCTTTTGAGAAGTCTCTTCATATTCTTTGCCCACTTTTTGAAGAGGTGTTTTTTTTTGTTTTTTTGGGTTTTTTTGTCAATTTGTTTAAGTTCCTTATAGATGCTGGATATAGCCCTTTGTTGGATGGATAGATCGCAAATTTTTTCTCCCATTCTGTAGGTTTCCTGTTCACTCTGATGATAGTTTCTTTTGCTGTGCAAAAGCTCTTTGGTTTAATTAGATTCCATTTGTTAATTTTGGCTTTTGTTGCAATTGCTTTTGGCATTTTCATCATGAAGTCTTTGCCCATGCCTATGTCCTGAATGGTATTGCCTAGGATTTCTTCTAGGATTTTTATGGTTTGGGATTTTACACTTAAGTCTTTAATCCATCTTGAGTTAATTTTTGTATAAAGTGTAAGGAAGGGGTCCAGTTTCAGTTTCCTGCATATAGCTAGACAGTTTTCCCAGCAGCATTTATTGAATAGGAGATCCTTTCCCTATTGCTTGTTTTTGTCAGGTTTATCAAAAATCAGGTGGTTATTTCTGAGGTCTCTGTTCTGTTCCATTGGTCTATGTTTATTTTGGTACTAATACCATGCTGTTTTGGTTACTGTAGCCTTGTAGTATAGCTTGAAGTCAGGTAGCTTGATGCCTCTAGCTTTGTTCTTTTTGCTTAGGATTGTCTTGGCTATACAGGGTCTTCTTTGATTCCATATGAAATTTAAGGCAGTTTTTTCTAATTCTGTGAAGAATGTCAATGGTAGTTTGATGGGAATAATATTGAATCTATAAATTACTTTGGACAGTATGGCCATTTTCACACTATTTATTCTTCCTATCCATGAGGATGGAATGTTTTTCCGTTTATTTGTGTCCTCTCTCATTTTCTTGAGCAGTGGTTTGTAGTTCTCCTTGAAAAGGTCCTTCACATCACTGTTAGATGTATTCCTAGGTATTTTATTCCCTTTGTAGCAACTGTGACTGGGAGTTCATTAATGATTTGGCTCTCTGCTTTCCTGCTGTTGTAAAGACAACAATAGACTATTGACTATTGTTGTCTGTAGTTGTCAAGGAATGCTTGTGATTTTTGCACATTGATTTTGTATCCTGAGACTTTGCTGAAGTTGCTTACCAGTGTAAGAAGTTTTTGAGCTGAGACGATTGGGTTTTCTAAATATACAATCATATTGTCTACAAACAGACAATTTGACTTCCTCTCTTCCTATTTGAATATGCTTTTTATCTTTCTCTTGTCTGATTTCCCTGGCCAGAGCTTCAGTACTGTATTGAATAGAGTGGTGAGAAGAAGCCATCCTTATCTTGTACCAGTTTTCAAAGGGAATGCCTCCAGCTTTTGCCCATTCAGTATGATACTGCCTGTGAGTTTGTCACAAATAGCTCTATTTTGAGATATGTTCCATCAATACCTAATTTACTGTAAGTTTTTAACATGAAGTGATGTTGAATTTTATCAAAGGCCTTTTCTGCATCTGTTGAGACAATCATGTGTTTTTTGTCTTTGGTTCTGTTTATGTGATGAATTACGTTTATTGATTTGCATATGTTGAGCCAGTCTTGCATCCATGGGGTAAAGCTGCCTTGATCATGGTGGATAAGTTTTTTGATGTGTAAGTAATAAATTCTTAGCACACAGGTATGGTCTTTTGTTGCACTTTGTTTTTCTCATTATTCTGTAGACGTGCCAGTTTATGCATGTCAGAGGTCTAGAAGGCCTTAATAGTTCCTCTGTCCAGCATCCCCACACTGCCACTGAGGAGTAGCATGCAGTTTCACAAGTCATGCTATCCCAAGAGCTTCGGTTTCCTCATCTGTAAAACAGGAACAATAACGTTCCTCACGTGCTTGTTGAAATGATCATAGAACCACTTATTGTGTGTGTTATGTCCTAGGCATGGTATTAAGCACCTCTACACATATTATCTCACTTAATGTTTAGAATAACTTTTGCAGTAATGTGTAGAATAACTTCCATTTTGCAGACAAGTGAGGCACTGAGAGGTTGTGTAATTGACTTGAGTGCATGTGGTCAGTAAGTAGCAGAGCCAGCATTTGAACTTAGGATGTCTGGCTCTAAGCCTCAGACTCATAACTGCAAAGCCCTCTGTCAAGTGCTATACAAATGTCAGCATTATTATGAGCAATGATAGCTAGTTTAGGTGATTAAAAAGCTTTGTGTGCTTCAGAGAGTTTTCCCAGGGTAATCATCATAAATTCCTTTTTCATTTTCTTTGCTGTTCCATCCTTGTGATCCTTATGCCGTGCCTGTTATGTTTTACCTTTGTGTTTTTTTTTAATTCCTTTCACAGGTTTAAATAAGGGAACTAGGGGTCTTTTTTTACAGTCTGGCTTTTTAATAAATTTTCAGAATGTACTTTAAAGTGCCAGCAAATTGAGTGCTTTTCTTGATTAGTAAAGATTGTATTGGGTTGTTTTTTTTTTTTCAACAATTCACTTTTTAGATTTCTATTTTAGGCCCACTTAGAGCTGATTACAATAACCCCTATTTATAAATATAATTATACTGGGCCTCACCTCTAAGGTATTTTCGAATTTGGTCTCACTCACTCTACTACTAACTAAAATAATCATTCATCAAGTGGAGGCAGGGTAGAATAAGAGCATATTTCTGCAGCCACCTCTGTGTTCTGAGGGAGCCAGCCATAAATATTCAGCATCGGTGGTCAGAGTTTGGCTCTGCATTAAATCATAATCATTTTACTGGCAAATAAATAACATGTTTAATTATATTGTGCAGTTGTATAAATTTTGGGTTTGATTTGGGCGTTTTATTTTTAACATCTGGGATTTTTGTTTGCTTGTTTGTTTTAAAATTACTGTTCAGCTTTAAGTGCTAAGTCACAAAACGTGAGGTCACTGTGGTCTTTAAAAATCTCAGTTAACCAGAACATTCAAATCACTGGGTGTATCCCGCCCTCCACTTCTGGGATGAAGAATTAAGTGACGAGGGCAGCGCTGGCCGTGGGAGTCACTGTGGGGCAAGTCACGTTGAGTGGGCCTCCACTCCGCCTGTCATAACACACACACACACACACACACACACACACACACACACCCCAATACAACATTCTAAAACAAAAAGTGAGCAAAAGAGTGTTCAGCAATGACAGTCTTAAAGGAAAAAGTCAGAGAGATGAGGTCTCAAAGGAACATTCTGTATTCTGGAGATCATGTGTTGAGAGGTACAGAAGAAAGTCATTTGGCAGCAAGTTTCATCAAGCTTCTGTAATGGGTCACCATTACAGGCTCATAAGCATCCCTTGGGGGATTGTTAAAAATTGCGTTTAGGAGCCTAGCCTAGTCCTACTAAATCCAAATCTCCAGAAGAACCAGGGAAAATGATTTATTTAAAAGGCCACAGGTATCTTGGACCCACCCTAGAACTGCTGAATCACAATCTCTAGAGCTTGGGCCAGGAATTGGAATGTGGAAGAAGCTCCACAGATGCTTCTGATACAAACCCCTGGCTTAGATCTCTGGTGGTGGTTCCTGGCAATCTGCATCTTTAGCCCACCCTCTAGATATGTCATAGAGACACCCCAGTCTGAGAGAAGTGGCATCAACTATTGTTCTGAGTTCTGTCAGAGCAAAGGCAGCCAAATCTCCTACACCTTGTAGATCAGCATTAATGCACATTGGCATGAAAACAGCTTATATTAAAATTTACTTAGAAATTTCACATTTCCTATTTATTTTAATCTTCACAGTCTCATGAGGCTGCTGTAGCTGGAATTATAAATGAAGAAAATGAGGCTTAGAAAGGATAATTAGCTTCTCCAGGGTATTTTCTGAGCACTCTGAGCAGGTGGTGGAATTTGGGCTCAAGTCACATCTTTTTGACTAAAGTCCTGAGCTCCATTCCTGCACTAATGGTTTGGTGCACAGTGCCTAGATAGCATTTACACATATAGAACCTTCCATGAGCTATAGAAGAGCCCTGTAAAGTAGGCAGAGTTACTTATCCTTTCTGAAAATCACAGTCTCGGCTCACTGCAACCTCCACCCCCCAGGCTCAATCAATCCTTGTGCCTCAGCCTCCCAGGTAGCTTGGATTACACACACCAGTATGCCCAGATAATTTTGGTATTTTTTGTAGAGGACAGTGTCTCACCTTGTTGCCCAGGCTGGTCTCAAACTCTTGGGCTCAAGCAATCCTCTCACCTTTGCTTCCCAAAGTGCTGGGATTATAGGAGTGAGTTACCGCATTCGGCCTCTCCTTCCTTCCTTTTATTTTATGGTAGGGTGGGATGGGCAGGACTGTGTTGTCTTTTGGAGGCTTCTGATGTCCAGATGTCTTATTACAGCAAATACAACTCAGACCAGAGATAACCCTATCAGTTTAGACATCACTTCCTCTGGGAAGCTTTTGCTATATTCCTCCAGTAAAAGGTCACATGACTTCCTCTGCATTCCCCTGCTCCCTGTCTTTGTCCGTATCACATAGGACTATCTGTTATGTGAGGCCAGGTATTCTCCATATGCACAATAGGAACATAACTCTTAGTTAAATATCTGTGGAATTAATGAACAAAAGCAATTCAAATCAGTGGATAAATTCTTCTAATATTCAAAGCAATGAAAGCAGCTCACTTTTCTCCTATGCCTATTCTAAAATCAATTATTTTCTTATTCATATTGTCTGTTTTGACTGGATTTGATGTGCAAAAATGTATTGTAAAGTGGAAAGGAAGACCACTAGAGGCAAGTACTTCCTTCTTCATTTGATGATGAGGAATCTGAAGGTCAGAGACAGCAAGTAACTTTCCTAAGATCACATAGCCTATCAGGTGTAGAGCTGGGTTTTGCAGTCAGGTCTGTTGAACATTGAACCCTGAGGACAGGCAGCTGCTAAGTATCACAGCTGAGATTAACACTCAAGTATTCTAATTCCCATCCTCATCTTTCTTCTACTTACTTCCTGCCTAAAAAAAAAAAAAAAAAAAAAAACAGGAAAACTAAGGAGGGTTGTTTCTGTTTGTAATCTCCAAGTTAGTACTCAATATATCACAAGGGTCTCTTAAATCATACAGTGTTCATTGCCTACGTATTCCTTGTGAGGGTTAAGCTTTGGCCTTCCTCATTTTACCAGATGGGAAACCAAGACTAGGAAGCTTTAATATTCTCCCCAGCTTTTCCGAAAGTGCATGTATCTTGTAAGCAGAATGTAGGATGGGGCTGGAGGGGCTGAGAGTAGGTAAGGAATTAGGGCCTGTGTTAGGAGCAGTGGAGTAAAGACCTTTAACTTGAAACCATTTTTAAAAAACTTTCATACCATATTTTTGTGAGCCTAGGTAATATTTGAATTTCTGATCCAAATCTTTTCCTCCAAAACGTCTGCTAAGAATCTCTACAGGTAGGGGGTGAAGTGGGGAGAAAGAAGGGAAAAAAAAGAAAGGACAATGATTCCATTCAGAAACTTGGGCCAAATCCTTGTCTCTTTCTTCTATCAGAAATCCCCTGTTGTCAGTCCCTGGCATCACCTAGAGATTTCCTTACCAGGAACATTCTTATGTTTTTACTAAAACTTCTCCTAGAAGAGCATGTTTTGCTTTTAGGAGCCAGACTTAAGAAAGTGGATCAGCATAAAAAGACATTTGGTTGTAATTTTTGTCCATGCTGCCATCTGACAGGATTTGAGGATGCTTCCATTTCTGCCAGGATAATAGCTTTGTTATCTGCCGAGATCTGCAAGAGCTCGACAGCACAGGAAATCTGAGTCTCAGGCCCCTGCTCCAAATTTAGCTCATGCATTACCTAAAATTGGGTTTACACAAGGAAAATTACTTTAGTGCTAATCCAGTTGACTTGTAAAGTAAATTTAGCTTCCTCGGGTTCCTAGTCCCATAATCTACACTGATTTCAACAGCAGCTTCAGGAGTCCTCCCACACTTCTTAAGAACCCTCAGGAGCATGGGTCACCAGCAAGCTGACCACAGCTACTGGTCATCTTAAAGCCAATGATGTTTGCTGCCTTGGTACACTGTCCATGGCTCCACTGCAGGGTAGAGCTGGGAGCAGTGGGAGAAGACAGTCTTGGGCTATTCATTTCACATTTCTGTGTCTACATCTGTAAAACCCTGGTAACAAATGAGGTGCCATATAGAGGGGAAAAGTGGAACTAAATTTTTTGAGCCCAACTTAGAAAATCTGTGGAGTAAAAAATGTGGTTACAAGTAACAAAATCTTCCTTTATTTCCCCTTGTTTCTACATGTTAGACCTGAGTTCTCCTGCCACAACTTACAAACTAATCAAGTGTGATGATTTTTAAGACTTGTTTACAGTGGTTTCCACAAAGCTAATCAAGGAAAAGTCTTTGAATTCCACAAACTGGTCAGCTTTGCAGCAATACCTCACCTTCTTGGGGAGGCACATGATGTGAGTCACACAATTTTCATGGGAGCCCAGAGTGTTGGGTGCCATTACAAAGCCATGGGTGTCTTACATGAATGGGAGCCCAGCCAGGGTGTGAAGAGGCTGATCTGATCTGTGCTTCCTCAATTCAGAGGCCATGAGCTTTTGAAAATAGGCCTTTCTAGGTGGATTGGCCTGCATGTCATAGTTTGCATATACTGAGTGCTGATCATGTATCAATAATTGTTCTAAGTGCCATTGTGGGTGAGTGTTGTTGTGATGTGCTATTGTGTATGGACTGTTGGGTAAGTGCTACTGTGATGTTTATCAGATCCTCATAAAAATCATATGAAGCAGTAAAGGTATTATCTCCAACTGGGCACAAAAAAAAGGTTAAGTTGTCCAAGCCACATAGCTAGTAAGTGGCAGGCCTAGAATTCCAACCCAGGCATTGTATCATGATTACTAGTGGCCACTAATCAGATGATTATAGTAACTTGCCCTGGACTTGGGAGAGCTGTGTGCCGACTCACAGAGCCCCAACAATATCTTAATTGATAAGCCCAGTGGTTTCTTCTCAGTCACCAGTGAACTTTGTAGAATGAGATGCTACTTCCATAGCATCTTTCACCCTTTTTCCCAACTCTGAGACTCTTTTTAGTGTGCTTTGCTGACTTCTCTTCCTCTTTCAACCTCATGTTTGTGAATTCCCCCCAAGTTTCTGCCCCTGCCCCTCCTCCTTCCCCCACTGTCTAATCTCACCTGCATACCCCATGTGCTCATCAATTCTATGGGTTCAACTGCCAGTTCTATAAGGATGACTTAAATTTGTCAGTCAACCCTGACTCTTTTCCTGAACTCAAGACCGGCATTTCTAGCCTCTCATTGGACATTTCCCTATGGACAGCCTGCCAGCATTCCCCATTCTACCTCTCCACATTGCCGAACTAATTTGCACAGTAGCCAGTACATCATAAACATTTGATAAATGGGTAATGGATGAAAGAATGCATAATTTAATGAAACAGTTGCCATCTTCCAGACTGCTCTTAACTAAGCTACTTTCTTCCATTTTTCTGAATCCCCTCACTTAACCCTGCTCTCAGTCCCCCTCGACCCGCATCTTGTGTTTCTTTTTGTTCTGGTGCCTGTTTTCTTCTCTTCTACATTCTTTTATAGTTATTCATGTAAATGTCTTTTCTATTCAAGAATATGTGTACATTAAGGGAAGAGATTGTATTTTCTTCATTGATATTCACTAAATAGCCTAACACCATGCATTTCACAAAGAGGCACAGCATATCTGTGGAAAGAGTGAATCCATAAAAGTAGACCTAGCATTCTGCAGTTGACGGAAGGCTTCTCAGGTACCATCCCTGTATTCTGCAGTAGGCTGAAGAGATAGCCGTTGAGTCATTAGCCCCATTGTACAGACGAGGAAGCTGCAAGTTAGTGTGGTTGTTAACGGTTTGGAATCTCTGCTCTTAAGTCTCCGAGCCATTCTTATGATTTTAGACTGGAAGGCAGATTATCCCCTAGTCATGACTTTCTCCTGCATGTACCCAGGGAAAACAAGGGAGAGAGAGAAGAGAACTTTGGGGTGAAAAATTCTCATTGGGAACAATTGCAAGTGTGTCTGATTTGGTACCTTGGATGTTACAACCAGTCATCAATTTTCATATGGCTTCACAGACCCTCATTTGAAGCTCCTAAGAGCAGCTCACTTCAGAAGAGACCCAGGTACCAATTTATTCTGGAGAGTTCCAGTGTTTTGTCTTAAACAAAAAAGAAAGCATGAAGTTTAAAAAGATCCAAGGATTCTTTTGGAATCTGGCAGATCTCGGTTGGAGGCCCAGCTTTAACATTTAACAATCGCCTCCATGCCCCCTTATATAAAATGAAGATAAAAACACTCTTACTCATGACGGCATACGTAGATTAAAAGGATAAATTTTAAAGTGCTTGACATGGCTCCTGGCATGGAAACTCTGTCCATTTTCTCCCTCTGCTCCTGAATTGTGCCTCTGCCTTTAACTCCTTCTGTATGTGGGACCATGATCGGTGAACCTGGGGCCAAGATGAGACTCACCTACCAGGGGGAGAGAGTAAAAAAGCCCAAGCTGATGACTGAAGCTGGGAAGTGTCAGCTTCTTGCACAATTGCTGCCCTGTTGGAGCCGCTTGAGGCCATCTCAACGTGCAACTTGACTGGCATGCAGTTGGGTCCTTGAAATCACACCATCAGAATTCTTCAGCTTAATATGCCACTTCTTAGACAGTTAATGCCCTTTTGATATTATCAGTATGAAATGTTGAGAAGCAAAAGCTCAAAGGCTTAATTTTAGAGGAGAGAGAGCAGTTTCCAAAGGAGTGACTGATGGGAGAGAGACTCAGTCATTGAGTATGCAGAGGTGCCCAGGGCAGGCGTGAACCACAAAGCTGGCTTCCTGAGGATAGGCAGTACTGAAAGAACACCTGCTCCACAGCCCTGCAGCACCTTTAAAGAAAGGGTGGGGGAGACATGCTTAACTAGTTTTTTCGGCTCTACAACAGGGTCCAAGGTTTTGACAGTGCTGACAGAGCAACTGAGAAGTTGTTTAGGTTGGCATTAACAAACCCGGCACATTGCCTTTTCTGATTGACACAATTCAAACGGGTATCAACTGCATTCAGTACCACTGAGAAGTGGTGAACGATGAGGGAATCATAGGGCCATCCAAGTGCATTCCTGGCAGGGACCACGAATCAGCCTTACATCCCCTCTTTACACAGGTAAGTAAGCCAAGGCTCAGGATATCATCAGATGTGCGATAAATCCTCCATTAACTGGAACAGTCAGTTGACAAGACTTGTTTGCCTTTTATATTGTTATAGTCCAATTTTGGTTAAGTAGAGGTAAAAGGGTAAAAATAAAATGCTTGTTTTTTTTATTTTTTAATTTTATTTTTCTGAGACAGGGTCTCACTCTGCCACCTGTCACCAGGCTGGAGTGCAGTGGTGCAATCATGGCTCATTTCAGCATCCACCTCCCAGGCTCAAGTGATCCTCCTACTTCAGGCTCCCAAGTAGCTAGGACTACAGGCACTTGCCACCATGCCCACTTAGGTTGGGATTTTTTCACTGAAGTGATTTTAAATAATACATACAGTTTCACATCTGGTACCTTGCTCTACCATTTACTGACTAGGTGACCTTGGACACATTTCTTTATTTTTATTTTTATGGGTTTTTTTTTTTTTTAATTTGCTCTGTTGCTCAGGATGGAGTGCAGTGACGCAACTGTAGTTCACTGCAGCCTTGACCTCCTGGGCTCAAGGGATCCTCTTGCCTCAGCCTCCCAAAGAGCTGGGGCTACAGGCACATGTCACCATGCCTGGCTAATTTTTAATTTTAATTTTATTTTTGATAGAGACAAGTCTTGCCTTATTGCTCAGGCTGGTCTTGAAGTGCTGGCTTTAAGCAATCATCCCACCCCAGCCTCCCAAAATGCAATTCTTAAATTCTTATATATGCCTCAGTTTACTCATCTGTATAACAGAGTAAATAAAACTTATCTCTTATGGTTGTAATGATAATTAAATGAGATAAAGGCCATATATATATATATATCACTTAAAAAGAATAAGCACTCAATATATATTTATTATTAACACTGCCATTATCATCACTTTTGCTCATCTCTATTCCTGCCTGATGTACCTGAAGGTTGAGCGGCTTTGCAAACAGAGGGTGGCAGCATGAGCTTAGACATTGTGTGGAACTGGGTGTGAACTTGGGGAAATGGCTTCATTTTCTAACCTCAGTTTCCTCATCTATTAAGTGGGAGTAGTATCTCTCTCTATGTGATTCTTATATGGAGCAAGTAAGATCATATTTATAAAGTGCTTGATACACACCTGCCAATAAATGGTCAACATGATCATGGTTAGAATAAGGATTCTAAAAGCATTATAAAGTGCCGGATCATCGAAGCTCTTCATTGATTCAGCATTTATTTCTTGAGTCCTTACTTCATGCCAGATACAGAGTTTGGCACTGGGGACGCAGATTTTACAATGCGTTGAAACAAATAGGGAGTTTCTATGAACTCTTGGTCACTAGTAGATGAGACCATCCCATTCCACCACACTTTCAAGTTAATCCATGCTCTTCTGTAGAATAATTACATTCCAGCTGTGGGATGGCTGTGTCTCATATCTCCTCAGATCAAAAAGCATTTCTGCAAATAGTGATATTGAACATTAAACTGGCTGCATCAAACTTGAAAGGATGGGGTGGTGATTTCGTGTCACAATATTTTTAATGTTATGCCTGGCGAATGTGCACATGGTAGATATAAAGGTTTCCATAGGGGAAGCTGTACTACTTGGACTTTTAAATTGCCAGGCTGCATTCTTGGGAAAGCCACATAAAAGAATGCCCCTTTTTAAATGAGTATTACCTCAGAAAGTATAGCTCTTTTATAAAAGGAATATGTTGTTCTGAAGCCTTGTCCTTGATGATTTTACTGATATTGTGATGGTTATTTCAACTAACATAAGAAGGAACCCATTCGATAATAAACATTCACAGGTCTCCTCTGCTTGCTGGGAACTACATCCAGCAGCTCGCGGAGCTGGGTGTATTTAAAGGAAAAGCGCATTTTAAATGTATAATCTACTCTTCCCTTTGACACCAATCTGTGTAGTGAGACAACACATGGCTGGGACTCGGGATCTGGCCATCAGCTTCCATTCCGCCATGGCTTTGAGAGGAAACTCAATTTCCGCCTTCTCCAGGAAGTTCTCCCTGGATTTTCCTGCACTGAATCTATTACACTTAGATTCTATGGTATATGATATAACACATTGCCTCTCTAGTTATTTCAACATTTTATATCTTGCCTCTCCAGAAAGATTTCATGCTACCTGAGGGAAGAAATCAAGTCTAACCTGACTTTTGAACCCTCTGTGTAGTGCTAGAAAATAAATATGTCCTCAGCCAAGACCTGATAGACTAAGAAAACCAGTGATTGATCAATGATGTTGCATTATCTTCTGCTAAACATTTTTGGGGCAGGGGATAGAGGGGTGTGGGAGAATGGGGTCGACTCAGAGGAAACTTAGTAAAGGAGAGAAGACATAACAGACCTGGCACTGAGTCCCCATCTGGCCAATTAATCACCAAGTTATCAAATAAAGTCTGCTTGATCTCTTCGACCTCATTTTCCTCATCTTTGAAATATCTGCCTCTTAGCATGATTTTGAGGATCAAATAGAGATAATATATGGAAAATGCTTTGTATGCAGGAGCCCACTTTGTAATGTTATTCATTGTTTCAACTTTCAGTTTGGTTTGGGTTAAGAAAAAAGTATGATTTTCTTTTCTCAAACCAATATGGGGGGAAAGAAATGATAAAAAACACATTTTCTAAAATTACTCTAGCTTATGTAAGAGGCTACATCTGCCAGGGTTTGCCTTTTTCTCAAATCAGCCCACCTGCTGCATGCCCAACACCTGATTTGTCTGTTGTATTCATGTAGGATTTTCTAGCTCACAAAAGCATTTTCACATGTGTTATCATACAAAAACCCTGTGATACAGGCACTGTGGAAGTTAAGTATTTCCATTTCATTGATGAGCAAACTGAGACTCATAAAGGCTTTAAAAATGCCCCAACATCACTCTATCAGGATGAAGGCGCCTACCTCCCTCCAATCTTGTCCTCTTTCCACAACACCACATTGGCTCTCCTGTGCAAATATTATGCAGCTCCCACAAGACGTTCTTAGTCACAAACATGTTCTCCAACTGCTTCCTAGTCAAGGAGATCAGCTCACTACCATTTTGTTTTCATAAAAATAATGAAAACAGGGCTGGGTGCCTTGGCTCACGCCTGTAATCCCAACACTTTGGGAGTCCAAGGCAGGGAGATCACTTGAGCGCAGGGGTTTGAGACCAGCCTGGGCAACATGGTGAAACCTTTTTTGTACAAAAAAACACAAAAAATTAGCTGGGCGTAGTGGCAGGCACTTATGATCCCAGCTACCTGTGAGGCTAAGGTGGGAGGATCACCTGAGTCTGAGAGGTCAAGGCTGCAGTGAGCCGTGATTGTGCCAGTCCACTCCTGCCTGGGTGACAGCATGAGACCCTGCGTCTCAAAATAATAATAATAATTAAAACATTCAAGCAAGATTCCATTCAGTTTATAAGTCATTAATAATTCACAATAAATGTAAACATTTTAAGCGTGGCCTTTCTGTATTTAGCAATATAGCAAACTGGTTAAGAATTAGGTGGACCTGGCTGGGCACAGAGGCTCATGCCTGTAATTTCAGCACCTTGGGAGGCCAAGGTGGGTGGATCACAAGGTCAGGAGTTCAAGACAGCCTGGCCAACATGGTGAAACCCCATCTCCACTAAAATACAAAAATTAGCTGGGCACTGTGGCATGTGCCTGTAATCCCAGCTACTCCAGAGGCTGAAGCAGGCGAATTGCTTAAACCAGGACCTGGGAGACAGAGGTTGCAGTGAGCCAAGATCGCACCACTGCACTCCAACCTGGGCTATAGAGCATGACTCCATCTCAAAAACAAAAAAAAATTGGATGGGCCTGATTCTAACCCTCATTCTGATGCTTGGATCAAGGGGGAAATGAGGGGTCCTTTAAGGCCTTGGTAAGTAAGAGTTAACAATACCTAGTTAACGATCCCAGTGTTGCAATGAGAGTGAAATGAGATAACACATATATAGCACTTACGCCCCCACGTACTCGTGGATAAAAGCTGTTGGTATTTCAACTGTTCCGGGTTGTGTGAATTTAAAAAGATTCATGTCTAGGTGACACATGAAGGTCCAGTACGTGGACTGTAAATATCGTGGTTTGACAGTATTAATGAAACACTTCACCGTGTGTCAGCCAGCCTCACCTTGATAGGCGACCTCTGGCTGGTGTAACCCAAAGGCCAATGTGAAAAGGACATTTCAGTGAGGACACGATGGAGTTGACTTCTTTTTCTTCCTTCTTAAAGAGCCGTTTCAATTAATGTTTCTTCACACATGTTCCTGACCCCTTGGCCTCCCAGTAGAACGCTATAAGTGCACAATGTGAATTTTGGCATTTATTATTTGTCCTCCGGGGGAATGTGGTCCCCCTTTTACCACCTCTTTCAGTCCACTCCCCCTGGCAGAATTTTTCTGAGAGGCAGTGCAAGGGAAGGTATATACCCCCTGTAGTCATATTTTTTTATCCTTCTTCATGATTCTGAACAGCTTTTTAAAAGTGATGGCTGGGGGCCTATAGTATATAATCTGAGCTGACCTGTATCCATGGCACATGTGTTAAAGGTGAAACCATAGTAGGTCAGGACAGCCATGTAGGGTGTAGGTGATAATATCCTCCCCTCCCCTCGCCTCCCTTCCTCCCTCCTCTTCCCTTCCCTCCGCTCCCCTTCCCTCGCCTCACCTCCCCTGCTCCCCCCTCCCCTACCTGCCCCTCCCCTCCCCTACTCTCCCCTACTCCCCACTCCCCTCCCCTCCCCTTCCCTTCCCTTCATTGCATTTCTTCTTTCATTTGGTGAGGACCTGACCCAGAGGTGGTACACCCTGATCAGAAAGTAAACATCTCCTTGATGAGAACGTAGTCACATGACCGTATCTAGCTATGGTCTACAGCTGGTGGTCAGTCAATGTAAGGAGTTCCACTATTAAAATTGGGAGAGAAGAGCAGACCTTGATGGACAACTAGAAGTCTCCACCACGGTCCATCCTTCGAAATGTAAACTGCCATGAGGGCAGAGATTTTGGGATGTGTTGTTCAATGTAGCAGGCCCAGCAGTGGTGTACCAAGGGCTGAGCAGTGGGAACATCGATCCTGATGGGGAAGAGTATTTTAAATGGCATTGTTTGAATTGCCAGTGCATAATGGTAATAAAAAGTGGACTAACTTATAATTGGTCTCATTATTGTTTTTAAATTCTCCACAGAGTTTGCACCCCATATTGGCTGCACCAGAGCAGACTGCTCTGTTGCCTCGTCCTTGGTACGCCACTGAGTCCTGGCACCTAAAATAGTGGCTAGTCATAGTAAGCATTCAGTATCTGCACAATGAACCAATAGATTTATATCTGCATCTTTTCCTGCCATTTCGTCCTGACTCCTACCCTTGGGGAAGCAGCCCTTACCAGGTAGTAGCCCGTATGGCATTTCATCATGGTTAGCTGCTTTCCTCCTCTCAACTGTGAGCTCTTTGAACACCAGAACCTGCACCAGCTGCCACAGCCTGGCACCAACCAGGTGCTCAATTAGTTCTGGTTGAAGCAACCACTAAAGTTCATTGAAGGCTCCTTCCCTTGGCCTCCCTTAGCCTGCATTTAGTTGACTCCAAGCAGGAATTTTCTATCTGATTCTCCTTGTTTTGTCTCAGCCAGAGACGTCGAGGCTGGTAGTATAGTCAAGCTTCAATTTGGGAGCTAGCTTATGAGTTAGGTTAAGGAATTTGCACTTTATCCTAAAAACAGTAGGATTCATCAATGCATTTTAATCAGGTGGAACTTTCATGAAAATATAACTCAGTGATATAAGAATGGGAAGGAAGGAACTAATTGGCCCTTTCTCATCAGACCCCTTGACTTCAGCTTTCTGGGCACTGACATTTCCACTGTTCTTCCATCATTTCTGAGGGTATCATTGGTTTACCTTCTCAGTCCAAATGTTCCTCCATGGCTCCCCATTTTGATGTTCAGTCTTTGAGCCATCCACTTAGGTATTCATCCATCCTTCAGTCGTCAGGTCCTGGAAGCCCTTAGGAAGTATGCTCTGTAAGGCAGGGGTTCTGGCTTGTCCACTGCTGTAGCCCCACGAGTGGGAGGAGTGGGCTGTCAGTAGGCTACCAATAAATATCTGTTTTCTGGCTGACCCCCATATGCTAGGAGTCCAGAGATGAGGAAGATGAGAAAGTGCTTAAAGAGCACACCTCTCTGGTAGAGGACACAGAGCTGCCTTTCAAGCATTTGAATGACATTCTCATTTCCCTGGAATCTTCTCCTCTCCAGGCTCACGTCTCTAGCTCCTTCAATGATTCCTCTTGTGATATCATTTTAGTTCTCTTCCCCAACCTAGTCTCTTTGCTTTTGATGAATGATCACTGATGTGTAACCCTGATGACATCTGGTATCCACAGGGGTGTCTGATGCTCCAGGTGAAATTGAAGTCTGACCACTAAGAGGGAAGGCAGAATGGCTCCTCCCTCATTTCAGAGAATACATCCTAGTCACTAGTGCGCCTAATGTCAGTCAGCTTTTTTGATAGCTACATTCCTTCACTAATCCAGTAGAATACACTATCAACTAATGTACCTTCTTGATTTACAACAGCAAGCCTCCCCTTCCTCAGCATCTCTCCTCACATGGTCTCTCCTCCAGATTTGCTTTAAGCCTGCCACTCTGGAAGGGACACTAGAGATCATTTAAATAAAACACGTTATAGAAGTGGTTAACAGGCCACCTCTGTGTCTCTGCAAATATTCCAAGCATCGTTTGGTAAGTATAATCAAAGACCAAAAAGATGTTTGATACTCATGGAGGGACACCATGTCTTGTTACACTAATTGGAAATTCCCCGAGTTTTATTCATTTTGGCATTCAA
Source organism: Sapajus apella (assembly GCF_009761245.1). NCBI lineage: Eukaryota > Metazoa > Chordata > Mammalia > Primates > Cebidae > Sapajus > Sapajus apella. Next base: position 21,846,997 of record NW_022436976.1, on the reverse strand, counting down.
TGGATTTGTTTTTGACATGTTGGATTTAAGGACATTATTATTCTTGGAGTTTAGAAAAGAACACTGTGGCTGGCATGACATGAAGCCAACTTAGAAAACCCAAATTTGAATCCCATTTTTGCCACTTAACTAGCTGTGTGATCTTGGGAAAGTCAGTTAATCCCATAAAACCTCAGTGTCTTCATCTAATAAAGAATAATAATGTAAACATAGAATGGACAGAAAAAGTGCCACAAATGTACAGTTTATGTAATAACTAGTACAAATGTTTTACACACATGTGAACATATGAAAAATATGTTTAACTTTACTAAGGATGAAAAATGAGGTATGATCTTAAAAACCAATTATACCTAGCAGGTACTTTAACAGGCACTTACAGGCACTGACTGCAGAGAAAGAGATACTCTTCCACATTGATAATAGAAATATAAGTGAGAACAGTTTTCTTAAAAGTTATTCATAAATGCATGTAAAAGCCCTGAAAACGCACATGCATTTGACCTAAAAAATAATTCCACTTATTGTTTTGAGCCTAGAAAAATAATAGAGGTATATAAGGATCCATCTACAAGGATGTTTATCTCAACATTTTTATAAGTAATGATAAGTTGAATATAATGTTAACTGTTTAATTGCAATCACTAAAAGTAATATTTAGAAGAATATTTAATAATTTAGAAAATACATGTTACACTAAAATGAAAAAACTATGTCTAGTATAATTCCAATTTGTAAAAATAATTTGTGTGTTTATATGTATGCATACAGAATATATGCTACATATTAACCTTAATTATCTGTGGTTTGTGGATGTAGATGATTTTAATTCCCTTCTTTGCTCTTCTATTTTTCAAAATTGCCACAGAAATTATTATTATTTATTTATTTATTTTGAGACAGAGTCTCACTTGTAGCCCAAGCTAGAGTCCAGTGGCGTGATCTCAGCTCATTGTAACCTCTGCCTCCCAGGTCCCGGTTCAAGCAATTCTCCTGCCTCAGCCTCCAGAGTAGCTGGGATTATAGGCATACACCACCATGCCCAGCTAATTTTTGTATTTTTAGTAGAGATGGGGTTTCGCCATATTGGCCAGGTTGGCCTTGAATGCCTGACCTCGTGATCTGCCCACCTCAGCCTCCCACAGTGCTGAGATTACAGGAATGAGCCATTGCTCCCAGCAACAATTATTATTTTTACAAGAGGTAAAATGAGAATGCCCTGGGATATCTTATAAGAATGTGATGAAAGTCTACATTTAAGTGATAGATTACATCATGCAAATTTACTGTATTATTATTAGGTATTAGACTGATGTCAAGCCTTGCCTTTCTTTTGCTCCCTCCTTCCTTTTCTCCTTCCCTGTCTGTCTCCATCTGCCTCTTTTTCTTTTCTTCACTGTCTGCTCTCTCCTTTCCTTCTAGGCTCTGCTTTTTTCCTGCTCTTGTCCCTGGGGAGCATTGCTCAGCTGCCCCTAGGATTCAGAGTCAAGCAGTTTGCTGACCCTGGTCTGAAGCTCAATTGATCCAAACTGAGCAAGAAGTGAACAAGTTTCTTGCATTTCCTTCCAGACCTCTAGTAGCCCTGATGCACATCCTGGACTAATCAAGACTGTGTGAAATGTATGTCCATCAGTTCAGAGTTGAGCTCTGGTCATATAGGAGCAAATTACCAACATCTCAAAGACTGTCGGGGGTGGGATGGTATTCTTTTCTTCTGCATCCCAAGTGCTGGCCGCCTCTGCCTTCCAACACTACTCAAAAATAGCTTTGTCAAACAAAGCATGAACACTAGGAGTTTCCTGACATTTTCATAACTATGAGCATATGATTTGCAGTTCATATTGAATAACGATGTAAGAAATCTGCCAAGAAAGCTCCAAATACTATTTCCAGCACTGGTTCATAACCAGTTACAGCTGCCTCACCACAGAATGTGAGCACAATAGACTACCATGTTCCATGGTCTCTCGCTTGCAAAGTTTGTATTGAGTTACTAGGAGTCATTGTAATGGGGGAAGTCACTCTCCTGGAAAGCATTTAAGATGAATAAAGCGAAGAGTTTAATGTTCTAATGAAAAAAATTGTCAATATTTAAATCAAACGTGTGAACACTAAACGTTTTTACATATGTTTGCTGCAGAGGTTTCAAGATGGCCTTTGGCTTTCCAGACTCAAATAAAGTAGATAGATGCACTGTTAAACTTTCGAACAATGACAAAGGAAAACATGGGGTGATTGCTTCATTCAAAGCCTGCCAGGAGATTAATTGCCTAAGAGATGTGTTTTATGCAGTATCTAAAAACTGCAGAATCTACAGGAGTGCCTTGCTTTCACTAGGAGAAAACATATGTCACCTCTCACCAAAGATGTTTATGTCTTTTCACAAACCTGTCTTTTTTCAGCCTAAAAACATTCCAACTGGAAATGACTACAAAGCCAGGAGTTGATAGGTTAGGGGTGTTTAGTAATGGTTGAAATACTCTCATGGAGTCAGATGCAATTCTGTACTACGAGCCCTACATAACAGCAACCTGGGCCCAGGGATTGTGAAGCCTTTTCACTTCTGGTTAGAGAAATCAGTGGGAGGGGTGGGGAGCCATGGGCCTGCCTTTGACCTGCCAGCTCTGAAACTAAAAGACTTAAGGTTGCAGGGCTTATGGGGAGCTCGCCAAGTGCACTTCATAGGGATGGGGCCAGGTGTGGTGGCTTATACCTGTAATCCCAATACTTTGGGAGGCTGAAGTGGGCGGATCACAAGGTCAGGAGTTTGAGACCAGCCTGGCCAACATGGGGAAACCCTGTCTCTACTAAAAATACAAAACTTAGCCGGGCGTGGTGGCGCATGCCTGTAGTCCCAGCTACTCTGGAGGCTGAGGCAGGAGAATTGCTTGAACCCGCGAGGTGGAGGTTGCAGTGAGCCAAGATTTCGCCACAGCACTCCAGTCTGGGTGACAGAGCAAGGCTCCATCTGGGGGAAAGAAAGAAATTAAAGAAAAGAAAGAGAGAGAAAGAAAGAGGGATGGAATTTGCCTTTTTCCGCCTTTGGGATTGATTCAAATGAGGGCTTGCTAACGGCTGATGGTGTTGGAATCTGGAGGAGGTCTATGTAGCCATAGCAGAGAAACGTAGAGTGTACTTTTATAAACATTTATTTGGTGCCTTCTACAAACCAGGTTATACGTACTAGAGTCTGCTGGGAGTGAGATTGGAGTGGCATGATGACATCATGGAAAAGTAAGAACAGTTGTTGATTTCAGGGGAACAGACTTCTCAACAAATAATAATTATACAATGAAGGATGCTAGAGAGCACATATTTTCTCATGAACTAACCTGAAAGCTTCAGGAAAGCATCTTCAAGGAGATGAGACAGAACTGAAACTGGAAGGATGAGGGAGAGAGAGCCAGGTGAAGAAAGATGAAAATGGATTTCCTGGAAGGGAAATAGCCAAGGTGCAAACATCAGTGACAGTGTGATGTGTTCAGAAATTATCAGCTGTTCTTTAATAACGGGACCTGAAGACCATGAGGGGCAATGCAGGAGACTGGGCTGAAGAAGTCCATGGGGCAGTTATGTAGGGACCTTGTGATGGCTGTTAATGTGCTAGGACTGTTGCCAGTGGACATTATCCAGTAGAGAGTCACTGAACATTTGTAAGAAAGAGATAATGTGATCTACTAGCTCATCATTCTACGGCAATAGGAAAGATCAATTTACAGGCCAAGAATGGAGGTAGAGAGACCAGTTAGGAGATTCCTGCAGTCATCTTGGTGGGACACACTGAGAGCTTACACTAGAGTAACCATAAAAGGTTAGAACTGGAAAGAACATAGTTCAACTTCCATATTACACAAATGGAGTAACGGTGGAAAAAGTGTGAGTGGCCCATCCGAGGCTGCATGGAAATAACCTTGTTGGCAGCCAAAGTGGGACCAAGACCTGACCTTCTGATTTCCAGTCCAGCAACTTTTCCACTCAGCAATGCCAAGTTCAGTCCCAGCATCATGCTTCAGTTAGGGAATGCCCCAGAGAAACTTGAAATGTACTTGGCTAGCATTTTTCCTGGCCATATCTAGGAAGTGAGAACAGTCCTTGCTGGATCCAGGGACCCTGCATCAAGCCAGACTGACAAGGAGGGATCTTTTTTCTTCACTGTCTTTCTGACTTTAGGCACCTCCCACATCTTCCACCCTCTTCTTCTCCTCTAAAAGTCTTTCTTCAGCCGCTGCTTACAAAATCTTTCCCTTCTGCTGAGTCTAGGCAGTTAGAACAAAACCTAGCACTTTCCCTCAAGCTTGTTTCCTCAGTGTTTTAACCTAACTATTGTATCATTGTTAAGCACTTGGATAATTTCAAGGATGAATAATCCAATAAGATCAAACTACTTCCATCTAAACACTTTCCTTATACATATAAGCATTTTCCTTATACATATAAGCATTTTACATATAAGTTATTTGTGCAAATACTGTTTTGTGTTGTCTCTTTTTCACTAAATCGTCTATGTACACATTGCAGAGCTGTTAGCTTTATTATATATATTTTTATAATGGACACTTCAGGAAATTTGAAGCAATGTCCTAAGGTTTTGGGAAAGAGACTTCATCTCTGGACCTAGTTCCCTCAACTATAAAATGGCGATAATACTACCTACCTTGAGGGGTTCCTGGTGCAAGATAGATGTATAGTAAGCTTCTCTCTCTCTCTTTTTCTCTCTCTCTGTCTCTCTCCTCTTTCTCTTTCCTCTGTGTTTGTGTGTGTATGTGTGTGTGTCTCTGTCTCTTCCTCTGTCTCCTCTCTCTCTCTTTTGGTTGCTTCTGGTTTGGGGCAATATAGTATTTTCATAAACATCTAGGCATGATCACAAATTGTATCCATAGCTGAAAGTCAAAGGTAATTTTTTGTGTGTCTGCCTCAGGCTCTAGGATACCGTTGAACATAGAATAAAATCACGATAATGCATGATGGTAGGTAGAAGAAATGAAGAGGAGAAAAAGAAGAAATCATCTTAACTTGAAAACCGATTTAGCTGAGATGCTTGTGAGCGTCCAATCTCATACAGGCATTCTAATAACAAGTATTTACTTACTGTGGACCTGAGAATGGCCAGATGGTTTGTGAAGAACATCAGCCTTGGTGATGACACAGATTTCTACTTTAGATGACCTTTTGCGGCCTTTGGAGGATGGATTGGAAGAGTGGAAGGTTGCAGGCAGGGCTCTCAGTGAGGGCCTGCCGAGAGATGGTGGGAACCTGAGTCAGGAGGGAAGACAGTGGTCAAATTCAAGAAGTCCTTTGTTAGCAGGTTTAATTTTCAAGGTTGCTACTCTCAGAAGCTGCCCCTCTTCTTCTCATTATTTCTTCCATTTAACAAAACTAAATGCATGGGAGGCCAGGTATGGTGGCTCATGCCTGTAATCTCAGCACTTAGGGAGGCCAAGGTGGGAGGATTGATTGAGCCCAGGAGTTCAAGACCAGCCTGGGCAACATAGCAGGACTTTGTCTCTCTGCCAAAAAAAAAAAAAAGTAAAAAAATTAGCCAGGCATAGCCAGGCATGGTGGTGCAAGCCTGTAGTTCCAGTTACTCGGGAGGCTGAGGCGGGAGGATCACTTAAGCCTGGAAGTTTGAGGCTGCAATGAGCCATGATCTCACCACTGCACTCCAGCCTAGGTGACACAGTGAGATCCTGTCTCAAAAAATAAAGAAAAATGCATGGGGAGGTTGGGTCGCTGTGGTGAGAAAGTAGAGAGATTGGCTACACATGTCAGATTACTAGAGGATCCCTCTTTGCTGCCACTACACGGAAATTAAAAAGTGGAAGAGATTTAATTCACTTATTAAACATTTATGTATTAAATTTCAACAACTTGATACTTAATAGGCACTATTCTGGCCATTAGGGACATAGTAGTGACCAAAACAAAGTTCCCATTCCCACGAAGTCTGTTTATAAACAATAAATGATTAAACATATCAATAGAGGGTATGCCTGATGATACTAAGTATTAATACAATAGGTAATAAGTAAGGGTGGGGGCGCGTAAAGTGGCAGCGCATGATGTCGGAGAGGTGAGGTGGGGCAGGAGAAGACTATGGAAGAACATTGTAAAAGATACCAGTTTTACTTACACTTAGCATGACAAGGGAAGCCTTTAGGAGGATTTAAACAGAGGAGGAACAGGACAAATCTGTGCATTACAAACTAATCATTATTTTAATGCAAATTGCTGCTTCTGCAATTATAAATATTTGTAAGATTCTACCTGTGAGATGGGCATCTATGTATTGCCTTTGGGTGGGGGTTGCTGGAGTTGAGGGTTCCGAGAGGCATTAAAGTCACCATTGCTTTTTATGGAGGCCAGCGGTCTTTCACAACCACCATCAGCAGAAGGAATGGGAAACAAAGCTGAGATGAAACAGAAAAGCAAGAATTAGGGTTTGGGTTTCACCCTACTTCTGGGTAGTGAGATGAAATTAAAACCCTCCTAAGATGTGCCTAAATTCCATTTACCACACTTTCCACAAACCTCCTCTTTTTTCAATCCATGGCCAAAGGCATAAAAGGAAACGGGGAAAAAAAAATCTAAGCAATTCCAGTAACATTTGTGGTAGAAAATCTGCCCAGATTGGTATGTGTGAATTTCATATTAATCTGAAGTCCCATTATTCTCAATAGGCAATGTTAGGGGGTGGTTTGAATGCCTGATATTTGGAGAACAGCCAAAGCACATCCGAAGGGTTTCTAATGAGAACTCGGGGGCCCTGACCTCCAGGACTCCAAGTGTCACCTATGCATTTCCAGCTTCAGCCCAACCTTGGGGGCAAAGCAGGCCCTTCACAGAGGAAAAGTAAAAATACCCAAGGCATTCTTAGAAGGTGCAAGGCCGGCCTACCACGAAAACCTCAGTAAATTGAAGACAGTAAAAATCCCTCATTCTTTGGATTAGCAATCTCTGTATTCTTGCAAGTATTGCACTAGTGCAGTCCTATCATTTCAAATTGTGTTTAAATAGGAATAAAATATATTACGCACATCATTTTCCCTCAAATTAGGTTTGTGAGATACAAGCCTGGGTAATTCTGCTCCTGTTCCAAGTGAAATGCAAACCCTTGTGTTTCCAAACATCACTATGAAGCAAAGCCAATAGCTTCCCTTTCCTAAGTTGGACACAAGTAACTATTATGTGCTGCTCTGGAAACTATGACAGAACGTTATTCATCTGTTTGTTTTAATGGTTCATAGCCAATGGAAAAAAAACTGTAAAAATTTGATTTAATTTTTTAAAGAAAAAAGGTGGTATGAGACAGAGGGATGGAATCTTTAGCTAAGGGAATAAACATTAACCAAATTGTCAGTGACCAGGTGTGGGAACCAGCATGTGACACTTGTCACCTCAAAATTGCTTATGCTTACAAAGGCATTCCAATCAAAGAAAAAGGGATGTGAGGGTTAGCGGAATTCTCAGCCTTATAGATTTAAGGCTTCTCTGTGAGTCGTTGGTCCTCTGGGTTGACATGCCTTGATTGGTTCCCTTTGAAAACTGACCTTAAAGGTCAAGTATGTTAACACATACTTTTTGATGCCCACTTTCAGACTGGTCTTTAGAAAGCAGAGTTTGTGAGATAACTTCAGGATCACATATTTAACCTATAATCTCTTGACCACAGCCAACCTGAGGCAAAGTCTGCTTTTGGTGCTCCCGACAACTCCCCTTCCTGGACGTTCACCCTCCCCAGCCATCCCTTCCCACGTCTCTGCCTATACCTGTCCAGATGCTCTCTCTCCCAGGGCAGTCATTTCAAGGTATGTGCAGCTAGAGTTGATAAGATTTAAATGATGCCCCCTCCTCCTGGTTAGCAGTTAAACAAGGATGCTTCCAGGCTTGAAGACTTCTCAGGAAGAAAAAGGAGGTAGTTTGGGATAGGAGGTAACTTTTCAGACCACATCTAATTGTAATCTGTTCTTAAAGTTTCTGTATCTCTGATCTTCTGTCTGCATTGGAATAATTCTGCATCTTTTACTTGGATCCTTAATTTTATAACGTACCCCCATTGTTATTAAAAGACAGGGGTGTTTTAACCTTAAGAGATCTGTTTGCACCTCCCAAGGGAGAAGAATCCTGCCTCTGAAGTGGGAAGCTTCACACTCAGCTCGGGATTACTAGAGCCATTATGTGGCCATGCTTTTAACCAGATCTGCTAATAGGTGGCCTGATTTACAAGTTTTAAAAAGGGATATTTTCCATTTATTTATGGCCATAATGGTCTTTTGGGAAAGCATTAGTAAGTTATGTTTGCTTGGGTAAAGAGCAATTACTGTCCACATGACAGAAAATAACTCTCACTTTAGTAAACTGCTCACTGAGCAAACCTACGGACCCTCCATCTCTTTGAGCGGTGTGATGACTTTCCTTCAAGGGTTTTAGGGGCAGGCATCTTGATGTGATTTCCTCTCCTTGGCTCGAAACAGGGTCTATGAAAGGGGATAGGGGGATAAATTCAGAGGTCAGAGGTGTTGGGTTATTTAATTCACTGCACTCTGACTCTATGAGGCTGCCATGCTGTGGGCTTGCTGAGCCACTGTCTCTGGCATTCGGTTTGAAGATCCGTGAGAATCAGAACAAAGGAAGCTGCTGATACTGAGTAAACTGCTCATGTTTGTAGCAGATTACTCTGCTTGGAAGCGACTTACAAAGCTGCCCCTAAGACCTCCCTCACCTCGAGGCTTGAGTTTGCAACCATTGGCCCTCTCCCAAGGTCCCGCTACCACTGGCCCTTGTGTAAATGATATTTGTTTTAAATTAAGGTGAAATTCACATAACAGAGTTAACCATTTTATTTTATTATTTATTTTATTATCATTATTTTTTAAAGAGATGGTTTTGCTCTGTCACCCAGGCTGGAGGGCAATGGTATGATCATGGCTAACTGTAGCCTCAAACTCCTGGACTCAAGCAATCCTCCTGCCTCAGCCTCCTAAGTAGATAGGACTACATGTGTGTGCCACCATGTCCTGCTAATTTTTTTATTTTTATTTTTGTAGAGACAGTCTCACTATGTTGCCCAGGCTAGTCTTGAACTCCTGGCCTCAAGCGGATCCTCCCACCTTGATCTCCTAAAGTGCTGGGATTACCGGCATGAGCCACTGCACCCAGCCAGAATTAACCATATTAAAATGAATATGTCAGTAGTAGTTAGTATATTCATAACGTTATATGAATATATGGTTATCACATCTGTCGACTTCCAAAACATTTTCATCATCCCAAAATAAAATTCCATACCAATTAAGCAGTTACTTCTTATTCCTTCCTGTCCCCAGCCCCTAGCAACCACTAACATGCTTTTCTCTGAAGGCTTGCCTTTTTAAATATTTCATATAAATGGGATCATATAGTATGTATCCTTTTTGTTCAGCTTATTTCACTTAGCATGTTTTTGAGGCTATCCCACATTGTAGCCTGTTTCTGTACTTCATTCCTTTTTCATGACTGCATAATAGTCTGTTGTATGTATCTACCACCTTTTGTCTATCCATTCATCTGTTGATGAACGCCTGAGTTGTTTCCACCTTTGGGCTATTGTGAATAGTACTGTTCTGCACATTTGTGTACAAGTGTGTGTTTGAGTACCTGTTTTCAATTATTTGGTTTAAGTGAGATTTTACAATTAGGAAAGTCCCTCTGCATCCATTCTCTTCCCATTAAGAAGAGGTAGAAGGTCGGGCGTGGTGGCTCACGCCTGTAATCCAAGCACTTTGGAGGCCAAGGTGGATGGATCATCTGAGGTCGGGAGTTCAAGAGCAGCCTGACCAACATGGTGAAACCCCATCTTTATAAAAAAAAAAAAAAAGGAAAAAAAAAGAAGAAGAAGAGTTAGAAGGCCAGGTGTGGTGGCTCACACCTGTAATCCTAGCACTTTGGGAGGCTGAGGCAGGTGGACCATCTGAGGTCAGGAATTCGAGACCAGCCTGGCCAACATGGTGAAACCCGGTCTCTACTAAAAATACAAATATTAACTGGGTGTGGTAGCACAGACCTGTAATCCCATCTACTCGGGAAGCTGAGGAAGGAGAATTGCTTGAACCTGGGAGATGGAGGTTGTAGTGAGCCAAGATCACGCCACTGCACTGCAGCCTGTGTGATGGGAGCAAGACTCCATCTCAAAAATTAAAATTAAAAAATTAAAAATAAAGAGGTGGGCATTTCAGCTGAAATTATCCCCTAAAAGAACATTTTAGGGCCAAATTTGTCAGTACTGATCAGTTCAGCTATGTCTATCCATGCCCTCTATATTCTGATGAGAAAGAAAATGACTTCTAATTTAGAGGATACTCCTGGTATGGAGAAGGGTCCATATTGGTGGGCTAGCCTGCGGCAGTCTCCTCATATGTTCTAGTTCTGTTGGCTGGTCAGTGGCAAAATAGGCACTAAACAAAATATTATACGAAATTGGTAATCTGTGGAATGATTTGATGAAAGCACTGGGAATGAGTGGGGTTAGTGAGTAACTAACTTTCTGGGGAAGATAGGGGCATTTGGATCTTAAAGATGAGAGCATTCACAAGGTGAACAAGCAGGTGCAGGACATGCCAGGCCTCAGGATGAGCATGGGCCAAGCCATGTCAATATCAAAGTGCATCCTGTGGTTTGAGACGCGCAAGATCATCCACGTGACTAGTATCGTCGGGCTTGTAGGCATGTCTGGCAGGGAAGGAAGCTGGAAAAACTGGCAACAACTAGATTATGAAGTCTCTGCATAACAGCGTTTTCTTTCCTTGCTCTGCAGTGCTTCCTAGATGGATACTCCTTTTGCTGCTGCACTGTTCCACAATCCCTCTTAGCACACTTTAAGTATCCTTCATAAGCTCCTTGCCCTGGGGAAGGGGGAGACCCAGGAGGTGGAGTACAGACTGCATTTGCATTTCCCAATCCAATAGCAGGGACTATGGAAGGTTGTAGAGGCTGGCAACATGGTAAATCAGTTACCTTCCTGAGAAACATGAGTTCCCATCACAAAGCACCCCTTCACCTTTACATCATGGTGAGGTAGCCAGTGCGTGCTGGTGCCAGCACTGTGATGAATGGCCAACTTCCATTTGCCCTTTCACAATGCACTTTTCTCCATTGAATGCAGCCTCGGGCACGCTCATTGCAAGTGCCCTTGCACTTTTGCTGCCTTGCCACTCGCTTCATGTTTTTAATTTGCTGAGCGTGGAGTGAGGCAGGAAGACATTAATGATGAAAGAAGTGTGAGCTGGAAAAAAGCATAAAGCTAATTAATGCTGGAGGAGCATTTGTTCCCCTCCAGCCAAAGCCAGTGGGGAAAAATGGAAAGGAATGAAAAGTGATTGTGACTTTATGTTTAAAAGAAAACCTTTTACCACCCAGCATACACCAAAGCTGCTTCTCAGCAAGAAAGCCCCTGTGAGCAGTGCAAAAACTCCCTTGCCAAACCACTTGGAAAGAAGCTATAGAGTGTGGTTAGAAACACTATTTGGGGCAAATCTAGCTCTTCTGCTTGCTGTGTAACCTTCGATAAGTTCTTTATGCTTTCTGACTCTCACTTTTCATATCTGTGAAATGGGGATAATTACATCTTTACCTTCTTTCTAAGATTGTTGTTAGAATTAAATGACTTAGTATCTATTTTACAAGGATATAAAACTTGGCAGTACCTGGTACAGAATTAAGACTCATTATAAAGTCTCTTTCTTGATCAGGCTGATTTAACTAAGAGTAGTACTGAAAAGCAGAACACAGTTACAGCCCTAACAACATGGGATAGTGGCCTGACCTTGAGGTTCAGTTTAAATCCTAGCTCCACCACTGACTGGCTTTGTGAATTTAAGCAAGTTACTGAACTTCTTTGAACTTGAGTTTCTCCCTCTGTAAAATAAGGTTAAAAGCTCATCAGGACTGCTTTGAGGAAAACACCTGACATAGTACCCCCAGCCCAGAGCAGCAGACAATACACATTTGGTTTTTTTAGTGCTGTGGTTCTCAACCACATTTACATCACCTGATAGCTTTCTTTAAGCATGGATACCTAAGACTCATCCCCAGAGACTATGATTTAATAGCTCTGAGGTGGGGCCTTGGCATTGGTATTTCCAAAAGCTTCCCAAGGAGATTCTTTGATTCTTTTTTTTTTTTCTTTTTTGAGATGGAGTCTCACTCTGTCATCCAGGCTGGAGTGCGGAGGCATGATCTTGGTTCACTGCAACCTCTGCCTTCTGGGTTCAAGCGATTCTCCTACCTCAGCCTCCTGAGTAGCTGGGATTACAGGCACCTGCCACCATGCCCAACTAATTTTTGTATTTTTAGTAGAGATGTGGTTTTACCATGTTGACCAGGCTGGTCTCGAACTCCTGACCTCAGATGATCTGCCCACCTCGGCTCCCCAAAATACTACCAAGGCGAATCTTATAAGGAGCCAAGACTGAGAACCACTTCCCAGCAGATAACAGTACATACTGGTTTGGGTTTTTGTGTGTGTGTGTTCTTTTTAAAAAAAAATATGTCTCTCAAGAGCCTGACCAGGATAGTAGGAATTCTGGGAATAGTAAAAAATTTAGTACACCTGCAGCTCTAAGCTCTTGATAAGAAATGTGCAGCCAAGGAATTGCATTCCATTTTATTCTGAAAAAAAGCATTCAAAGAGTCTTTTTAAGAGTCTTGAACTAGAAAGGTGGTAAGAAGTTTAGCCTAAGCCTCACACATAAAATATGGGAACTCCCAGTAGGTTGGGGATTTATATCTGGGGGTAATTCCAGAGTTTTGTCCTCCCAAGAGATATAAATTGAAGCCTTGAGAGTTTAATGTGGAGGAGAAAGAAGTGTTCTCATAATGACACCTTAAAAATCCAGGGCTCTGCTAATGCCTAGGGATAGAACAGCATCATCTGTAATAGCAGGGGGGTGGCATGGGGGTGTATCCTGGTCTCTGTACTTAGGTTTCCAAGATCCAAGCCTAGGTCATCAAGAACCTTCTTTCTCCCCTTAGGTTTATGGTATTAGTTACCCAATAAAAGTTGGGTTAATTTTACAACCCAAGTAAAATTTAAGCCAAAAAGGCTTCAGCATTACTCTAGGATTTATGAAAGTAAACATATGGAGTGCTTGCAGGATTGTGCAACAGTAAAATTTCAATGTCTTTATGTCAAGTATATGATATATTCATTTGTATGTGTATTTAAAGGTTCAGTTTTTAAGAACTTTGCAATACAAACTCTTTTCAGGACTAAATCGAAGAGACTTCCTCCATCTTTACCTTTAAAATGATTCTTTTAATGAATCATTTTAGAGAGAGAAGCAGAAAATTGTCTTCTATCTGATGATTTTTCCACTTGGTTTGCTGCTATACTTTGAGTTTCTAAACTCCTCCACTAGACCTTCAAGCCAGGAAGTGCAGCACCATAGCACTAAGCACAGCCCCTCTTAAGATACAGGAGCTTAGTAAAGAACTGTCTTTTAAATAAATGTCCTCTTTGGTCATTGTAAATACTCTAATAATAGTCATATGTTATCTCTACTATTTAGAAAAGCTTTTACATTATCTGATGGGATCGTCATAACTTTCCCTTGTAGGGCAGAGAAGTCAGTTACTATCTCCAACTTGTAGATGAGAAAATGGTGGCTCATAGGGCTCAGACAGCTTGCCTAAGGGTGCCCAAATGTTAAATGCAGGAAGAGAATTTTGTTCTCCTGACTTTGCTCTGAGGGATCTTTACTTAGAAGAAACCAAAGAGGAGAAACAATATTTTTTTGAGATGATATATTGAGGAGGATCATCCAGTGTTGAAGTCAACCCGCACCCGTAGCAGGCAGACTTTGGCTTGGTGATGGTCTGCCTTGGAGAAATAGCTGGAGGTTCTGCACTTGGAGGGTCTTGTTCTCGTCATAGGCCCTCGTGGGAGTCGGTGGCCTCTGCCCTTTCCGGTTGAGCCTGCCATCTTGGGTCTTCATCTCCAGCCTTAGATCTCCAGTCCTTTAACCTGGCACACGAATCATGTCATTTCTGGTGTCCCTCTGTCTTCCAGATGAAATCTACTACCCCTCCTTTTTACAAAAGTATTGTAATTTTTAGGCAGCAAAATTTTAGTAAGACTTTTAAAAAAATTTTAGGGAAGCATGAAACCAAAATTTCCATGTATCTTTTCTCTAGATTTCCTTGGATTCAGTGACTCAATTCAAACTCTGCAGGCCATGGTTGTCCTGACCCTCTTTGAGCAGGGTGGAGATAATGGGGCTTAAGCAGTGAAGAGCCACATAGCTGGGCTGCCCTCGGGTTTCTTTCCAGCTGCACCCAGCTTCTAAGCCCATGGATCCCCCTAATTGTCATGTCAGTTGGAGTGGATCTGGTGGCTAATTCGCCCACGCCTTTGTAGCAAATGAAGCAGAAATAATCTGTGCTTAAAAAACAAAAAACTGTAGAACATGTGCCCAGATTTCCAACTCATTTCCTCTTTACTCCTATAACTACATCATCTTCCAGCCCACTACCAGCTGCGAAAATAAAAGCATTTTCTCTCATATTTAAGGATGATTTTGTGCTTCAGGATGATTTTTCTGGGAGTGTAGGAAACTTGACCAATGTGACCAACAGATGTTTTAAGAACTGAGCAAAAGCCCAATTCCTTAGTCCAGTGTTTTGTATATTACGCCCAACTGTGACCCCTAGTGATCATTTAGGGTATCGTGCAGTCAGAGCTTGCTGTATCCTCCATGCACATGGTGCGTCAGCTAATGTCTTTGCTTTGTTTCAGAGATGAGTATGAAGAAGATGGATTCTGTCAGCCATACAGAGGGATTGCATGTGCAAGATTTATTGGCAACCGCACCGTCTATATGGAATCTTTGCACATGCAAGGGGAAATAGAAAATCAGATCACAGGTAGGTAGCACCAATGAAATTATATTTGTCCCTTGAATAACTGTTTTTCTCACCAAAAGTTTTATTAAGCTCCTCTCTTGACAAAGGATTAAGCTCTGAATGGGGGCTGGGAGCAGGACCATAAAAAAGCATGAGACATGATCTCTGTGCTCTGGAATTTACATTAAAGTAATTTATTGAAGGTTGCTCTTAGAGGAAAAGGAAGCTTTGCAAAATCTCACATTCATTCAAACACTCAATAAATATTATTGAGTGCTTTCAGCGTACCAGGAACTGAACTGGGCATGGGAGATACAATGGTGTGGTGAATAAGCCAGGTATGTCTCTGCCCTCACAGTGCTTACTGTTTAGAAGCGACATGATGTAGACTGAGAGGGGATGGATTTAGAGTTTAGAATTCTGGACACTCATGCCAGAACTATCATAACAGCGACTTTGGAGAAATCACATACTTTTCCAAAACGTCCCCTTCTTCATGTGTGAAATGAGTGATGAGGCAGGATGACTGACCATAGGTCTCTTCTTACTCTAGTTTTCAATATTTCACCCTTCATTTTCCTTCATTGAAAGTATCCTTTTGATAGAAGTCTAGTAGTGAAGCACTTGTTGGCAAACATGAGTTAAAGTACAGCATAGGCTACCTTGTAGAATTTTGCATGCATCATTCTGGTGGTTACGGTAGCTTTGTCCCCTTCCATTAGTGTAGTTACGATGCCTCTGCGTACTGTACCCTTTGCAATCCATTCAAATTGCCTTCATGAGATTCTGATGAGGATGCCATGTCTAGCAAATAAAACTTCAGGATACCCAATTACATTTGAATTTCAGATAAACAACAAATATTTTTTTTTAGTATGAGTATGTCCTAACTATTTATCTGAAAATGACATGTAACCATTGTCTTGTTCTGGCAACCTTAGGGTTTAGGAGAGTTAAGAACAAACCCAAGGCAGAAAGAGAACAGCAAAAGGTCTAGAAGCTTTGTGTTATGAGGAATGTGAAGGAACTGAGAGGAAGCCGGCGGGGGTGGGGGCATGCTTTTTGAAAAAATAAAAGAAGCAGCTATAGGAATAGGTAATTGCCATTTTCTGAAGCCCTCATTTCAACAGGAAGAGAACTCTGAAATTTCAAAAAGCAGTAGGACTGACAGGGAGGAGCTACTGAACACTGTTTCAACCTAATATAAGAATGCCTTAACGTACTTTTAACTGAATATCCACAAAATCAAGTAGAAGTTTTAGCCTGGGCACAGTGGTTCACTCCTGTAATCCTAGCACTCTGGGAGGCTGAGGCAGGCGGATCACTTGAGGCCAGGAGTTCAAGACCAGCCTGGCCAACATAGCAAAACCCCATCTCTACTTTAAAAAAAAAAAAAATACAAAAATTAGCTGGGCATGGTGGCGCATGCCTGCAGTCCCAGCTACTTGGGAGGCTGAGGCATGAGAATTGCTTGAACCAGGGAGGCAGAAGTTACACTGAGCCGAGAGCCCACCCCTGCACTCCAGCCTGGGTGACAGAGTGAGACTGTCTCAAAAAAAAAAGAAAAAGTGGACATTTTGATATAAATAATTAATAATTAATTTATAAAAATCCTCTCTTGGAGATTACTAACAGGTATTGGCCTAGTGGAAAGTATCACAGTTTTTTTTTAAATTCACTTACCTTTGTTCTTCCCAGCATTTCCCAAACTTGTTGGCTTGTTTCTCAAGCACTATTCTGTTCCACAGGATTAATGTTCTAAGGAACATACTTTGGGAAATAATGTATCAGCAACCTCATAGGCTGCCTTGTGAGGTGTATGCTCCTTGTCAATAGCGGTATTCAAAGGTAGGCCTGTGTGCTTTTTGTGCCTCTTACCTTACTGGGTAAAAGATTAAGCTAAGGAACCACGAATATTCAATGACACACATTGGGACAATTGCACTGTGCTCTTTGAGAACATCCAAGTGAGTTGCCTCATTTTCAGAACATGGGGTAGAAAGTATTCAAGCACAAAGAAATTAAGCAAGTTTACCCTAAGTCATCCGGCAGCTCTTGCCATCCAACAAGACACAGAACTAGATCCTGTGCTCAGGCTCAGCCACTCCAGAAACAAGTTCTGCCCTACAGCTGTCCAATGTTTTAGAAGCCTCACAAAACTAATAAAAAGCACCAGATGAAGCACAAAGTTCTATTGCTTTGTAGTAAAAAATGAAAAATATATTGTACTTTAACCTAATTAATTTTTTTATTAGGAAATGGTACATATGTAATTTAATCCTGTTTTTTTTAACTTTGTAGTCAAAATGGTTTTTTTCAAGCCAGTGAAAGTAAGCTGCTTAGACATCTGAAATGAATCTCCTTCTCTGGGCCTTGTGTGTTTCAGCACAGCGGATTCCTCGTAATGTGTGTTTATATCTGATATCTGTTGACTAGATAACCAGAGAAGATAAACCCTGGCCTCTGGGAGTTAATAATTGTGTTTGTTTTCCAGCTGCATTCACTATGATTGGCACTTCCAGTCACTTATCTGATAAGTGTTCTCAGTTCGCCATCCCTTCCCTGTGCCACTATGCCTTCCCATACTGTGATGAAACTTCATCTGTCCCCAAGCCCCGTGACTTGTGTCGCGATGAATGTGAAATCCTGGAAAATGTCCTGTGTCAAACAGAGTACATTTTTGCAAGATCAAATCCCATGATTCTGATGAGGCTGAAACTGCCAAACTGTGAAGATCTCCCCCAGCCAGAGAGCCCAGAAGCTGCAAACTGTATCCGGATTGGAATTCCCATGGCAGATCCTATAAATAAAAGTAAGTGGTAGCCCCTGACCTTCTGTGCTGTTCTAAGGATCAGCAACCTCATGGCACAGGGAAAACTGGACCTTGACCCATAGTGATTTTCATACTATTAATCAAATTATTTTCGTACTGTGTCTGAGCATTCAATGGTGGATTAGACATAGTTATCTTCAAGAAGCTTCATGAAGATAATAATTTTAAAATATGGGAGCTGGTTTCTCAATAACTTAAAGATAGAATTACCGTATGACCTAGCAATTCAACTCCTGAGTATGTAATTAAAACAGCTGAGGGCCGGGTGTGGTGGCTCACGCCTGTAATCCCAGCACTTTGGGAGGCCGAGGTGGGTGGATCACGAGGTCAAGAGATCGAGACCATCCTGGTCAACATGGTGAAACACTGTCTCTACTAAAAATACAAAAAATTAGCTGGGCATGGTGGCGCATGCCTGTAATCCCAGCTACTCAGGAGGCTGAGATAGGAGAATTGCCTGAACCCAGGAGAGGTTGCGGTGAGCCGAGATCGCGCCATTGCACTCCAGCCTGGGTAACAAGAGTGAAACTCCGTCTCAAAAGAAAAAACAGCTGAAAACAGATGTTCGAACAAAAACTCATACAAGAGTGTTCATAACAACACTATTTACAATAGCCAAATGTGGAAAGGACTCAAATATCCATCAATAGAGGAGGGTTAAACAAATTGTGGTATATCTACACAGTAAAACATTATTTATCCATAAAAAGGAATGAAATACAGATGCATGCTACAAACCTGGATGAACCTGGAAAACATTATACTAAGTAAAAGAAGCCAGACACCATTGTTATGATCCATTTATATGAAATTTCCAGAATAGATAAATTCATACAGACAGAAAGGCAGATTAGTGGTTACCAGGGGCCAGGCTAGGGGTAGTGGAGAGTGACCGTTTAATGGATATGGCATTTCCTTTTAGGGTAATATAAGTGTTCTAGAAACTGTAGCAGTGACGGTTGTACAATATTGTGAATGCACTAAATGCACTAATGGTACATGTTATGGTAAGTGTATCATACCAAGTGTCAGTGCATTCTCACGTTGCTATAAAGAAACACCTGAGACTGGGTAATTTATAAAGAAAAAAGTTTAATTGGCACATGTGAGGTTCTGCAGGCTATACAGGGAGTATAGTGGCTTCTGCTTCTGAGGAGACCTTGGGAAGCTTCTAATCGTGGCAGAAGGTGAAGGGAGAGCAAGCTTCTTAAATGGCAGGAGCAGGAACAAGAGAGAGTGAATGGGGAGGGCCATGAGAATGAGAACTCACTCACTATCCCAAGGGCAGTACCAAGAAGGGTTGGTGCAAAGCCATTCACAAGAAACCTGCTCCCATGATCCAATCACCTCCCACCAGGCCCCCCTCCAACACTGAGGATTATAATCCAACATGAGATTTTGGTGGGGACACACAGCCAAACCATATTCTACCACTATTTTAAAGGTATATATGGGTTTGCCTCCATCCCCTAACCCCTCATCACCACCAAGCGAAAGACTATTTCAGTGTACACTTCCTTTCATCTAGAATTAATCTCACTGGCAATTTTTTAGTTTCCTTTTGTCATTAATGCTATTTTAAGAGTTAAGTAAATGAATGCATCTAAAATGCTTAGCCATGGTAAGGGCTCAGTAGTGTCGTTATTACTGTTGTCATCACCCTTCCAAGCTCTAATTCAGTTCAACTCTACAGATTCTGCAGTGCTTTTAAGCCCCTGTGACCACCTGGAGGGCTACATAATGGGATCTGGTTCTCAAGGGTGCCCACCCATCAGCAAAGAGATAGCCCTGACTTTTGTTAGAAACCCAGAATGCACAGCCTCTAAAAAGCATGTTCTGTGAACTACAATACCAACTAGATTCTTTATTACATGATCATGTCTAAGGCTGTCAATCAGAATGGAAGGAAAAGTTTGGCTTGAACCTTCCTTGAACCATTCACTAGGAAATTACTTCTGTGCCCCCAGGTCCCACCCCAGTTCCGATTTCTTCTGTGTTCAATGTTAAAAATACTTTTGGAAGACTGATCTTATTCCTGAAGCATAAGCTTTAAATCCTCCCAGAAATGTAACTGCAAGGTAGGCCTTGGGTCCAAGCCCAGCAAAGCAGGGAGACTGCCCTGCATGGCCTCTGACCAGCAAGGAAGCTGTGGCCACGAGGTTAATTACCTGCCCTCCCCTCCAGAAACAGCTGGCTAGAGGAGAGCTCCAGCATCTCCTGTGTTTCTTTGTAATTGTTTGGGCTTTTGTGTGTTTTTCAGATCACAAGTGTTATAACAGCACAGGTGTGGACTACCGGGGGACTGTCAGTGTGACCAAATCAGGACGCCAGTGCCAGCCATGGAATTCCCAGTATCCCCACACACACACCTTCACTGCGCTTCGTTTCCCAGAGCTGAATGGAGGCCATTCCTACTGCCGCAACCCAGGGAATCAGAAGGAAGCTCCCTGGTGCTTCACCTTGGATGAAAACTTCAAGTTTGATCTGTGTGACATCCCAGCTTGCGGTAAATAGAAGTTATTTTCCCTAATGTATTCAATCACCTTTAAAGATCCCTATCCTACCCATCTTCATTTAGGAAAATCCTGTAAGGGGGGGGTAAAGGAAATGGATAGTATTTATTTGATCTCAACTGTTTTTAGGGTAAACCTTGCTGCTTCTACATAAAACACCTCGTAAGTTACCAAAACACACTCTTAAGAAGTCAACTGCCTTTATACCTGCAGCCTTTGCATTAGTGGATTTAAGAGGGACCCAGCCTTCCAGAGGTGCAGTTGAGACAGAATATCACGTTGATTTTTATAGAAAAAGATGTTACCCAGAATGGTCTGTGTCCAAATGGACCTTTTTATCCAAAAAAAAAAAAAAAAAAAGAAGAAGGAGAAGAAGAAAGAAAATTGTTTTCTGTATGCCTTAAGAATAACCACAAGGCAGGATGCATCTACAACCGTTACTTGGTCATCCAGGACAATCTGTGGGTAAACTGGGTCCTTTGTTGCATCTGTTAATACTGCAGAAGTGTATAGGTGTCTAGAAAGAAAATGGAATTCCTGAGTCAGCTTGTTCCTTTTTCTAGAAAATGTTTAGAGCAAATAATGAAAATGGGCCAAGCATGGTGGCTCATGCCTGTAATCCCAACACTTTGGGAGGCTGAGGCAGGATGATCACTTGAGCCCAGGGGTTCAAGACCAGCCCGGGCAACATAGCAAGACTCTATCTCTACTAAAAAAAAAGAAAATGTTGATGATGCCTGGAGTTTGGAACTATTTTGGAACTGATTCATCTTCCTGATCCTAGTTCTCAGAGATAGCATAGATAATGCCGAGTTTCCCAGACATAGTGGGAGAGTCAGGATGTCACTGCTGGGAAAGTCACAGCAAAAGCAATAGGGTAGTAGGGTGGGCAAATAAGAACAATAGTCACGGGACACACAATGCAAAGTGAGCTTGGTGTTTAACTAGATGATTATCCAAGCCATTTATTCAGAATATTTGTTGAGTACCTACTATGTACCAAGTGCTTTCTCATCTGGGCATGGGGAGATGCAAGGGACCCTAAGGAGGGAGCAGGCATAGCATATCCACAGAGGAGCAAGGGGCCATTGAGGCGAAACAAGCAAGAGGGAGAGAAGGCTGGGTCGGGAAAGTAACAGGACCCAGTCATGTAAGGCCCCGTAGGCCATTGTAGGACCTAAGCTTTGACCCTGAATGAGTTGGGAAAGCATAGAGTGTTTTGAGCAGAAGGGTGACATAACCTGACTTACGTGTTTGAAGGCTCACCTGGGCTGCTGGGTTGAGACTAGCCTGTGTGAAGGATGCAAGAGCAAAAGCAAGGAGATCAGTTGGGAAGCTACTGCAGGAATGCGGGGGAGAGATAAAGCAGGCCTTGACAGGAGGAGGCGTGGAGACAGAGGGATACGTGGGCAGGTTCTGGGTATCTGTCGAAACTGGAGACAAGAGGAGTCACTGATGGATCAGATGTGGCATATAAAAGATGGAAGGAATCAAGAATGACTCCAGAGCTTCTCCATGGAATTGCCTTTTGCTGAGATGGAGACAATCATAGGAGGAGTAAGGTTAGTGGGAGCTGGAGTCAGTTTTTGTACATGCTGAGTTTGAGATGCCTTTTAGAAATCCAAAAAGAGATACTGAGGAGGCAAAGACTGAAGTTCAAGTCTGGGTTTGGGGTAAGATGGATATGAAAGAAATGTCAGCATATAGACGGCATGTAAGACCATGAGACCTGAAGGAAAGAGGAGCTTATCTACTTAGCAAGAGAGAAGGAAATGTCAGTGCAAAACAACTAACGCTGGCTTTAGACTCTGGTCAAGGGCAGTAGCCTCAGTTCCTCATGTAATAATGATGTAACTGAGTGGCTACTATGTGCCAGATGCTATGCGAGACACTTTGCCTCTGTCACCTCATTCAATCTTCATATCCAACTTCTATCATCCCCATTTTATGGATAGGAAAACTGATACTCAGTAGCAAGCAGTTTTCTGACACTCAGCTATCAGTGACTGAATCAAGGTTTTACCTCACATCAGCCTGATTCCCAAATCTGTTGGCCCTTTCCACTAAGCATACTCTCTCTAGAGAAAGCAAAATGAATCTGCTTAATGGCAACAATATCAGGTAAACAATATATAGTTTGTAGTAAAAGCAGCTTATTGTAATCGGTAAAGACATGGGTTCTCATGTTTGAATCCCGAGTCTCCAATGAAGTAGCTGTGTGCTCTTAGCCCCTCCTAATCTCATTTTTCTTATCAGAAAAATGAGACAATAATGATATACACTGAGGATTTATTGTGAGAATAAGTTAGTTGCCAACTGAAAAACCCTGTGACGTCTGAACATAGTAAATGTTCAGTACTTATTATATGTTATTATATAGCCAATATATAAAGATAAATCTATTCGAATTGTCACATAGTCAACAAATGTAAAGAAATGCTTGCTCTCAGCTCAGCAAATATTGTCTGAGAGCCCACTATGGAGTGCGGAAGTTATAAGAGGAGTAAAATGTGATTCATGCTTTTGAGGTATGTCAGTTAGAAGGCAGTACGTATGATACAATAGAAGTTAGTACAAATGTTATGGAAGAAGAAGAGGAAGGGCTAAAAAACTGCTAAAGAAACCTGTAAGGATTAAAAATATTAAAAAGAGCCCTAATGATGAAAATTTGAGAAACTTGTATTCTATAACTTTGTTCCTACCTGTTACTTGTTGTTTTAGTGTCTTTACTTGCAAAATGGTTTTACGGATGGTTGAACACACCAAACTTAAGAAAGATCACCACACCCTCTTTGTGTTGCTGGGATTTAATACACTGCCTTTGTATTGCTGGGCTTTAATATGCCTCCATAGGTATGACAAAGTAACCTCTTTCAGAGCCATTGTTGATCATTTCAAGGAAAATTATTCTGTATTTTTAAATGGTTTACACTTCGTTTATGACATTTTCCACATGTTATATTCATCAGTAATAAGAACATAGACACAGATTTACTTAGTTGCCGCATTCCTCCTCCTAAACCAGGTAAGATATGAGAGTCTACAAGAGAGTCCAGGATAAAAGCAGTACTTACTAAGCACCGTCCATGCACCAGGCACAGTGCTAGGGTTTTCACATGCTTTCTTTATCCGCATTTTCATAGTATGACAGATATTATGACCCCATTTTTGTTGATAGAGAAACTGAGGCTCAGAAAGCCCCATGGTCCCCCAGCTAGCAAATGGCAGTTCTGTCTGACCCCAAGCTCATCTCCTTGTTACCCTGCTGTGCTACCTCAGGTTATCGGTTGATATACAAAGGAAACTAAAAGAATTGGTTTGTTTTGTTTCTTTGTTCTTTGAGATGGGATCCTGCTATGTTGCCCAGGCTGGTTCCTAACTCCTGGGCCCAATCAATCTTTCTGCCTCAGCTTCCTGTGTAGCTGGGACTACAGGCATGCACCACCATGACCAGTTTTAAATGAATTATTTAAGAAAGAAATGGGTCAGGCTCAGTGGCTCACACCTATAATCCCAGCACTTCAGGAGGCTGAGG
Source organism: Sapajus apella (assembly GCF_009761245.1). Lineage (NCBI taxonomy): Eukaryota > Metazoa > Chordata > Mammalia > Primates > Cebidae > Sapajus > Sapajus apella. The sequence continues at coordinate 21,823,242 of NW_022436976.1, read as the reverse complement.
CAGGCAGATCACTTGAGGTCAGGAGTTCGAGACCAGCCTGGCCAACGTGGTGAAACCCCATCTCTACTAAAAATACAAAAACTAGCCGGGCACAGTGGCATGCGCCTGTAATCCCAGCTATGTGGGAGGCCCAGGCATGAGAATCACTTGAACTTGGGAGGCAGAGGTTGCCATGAATGGAGATTGCACCACTGCACTCTAGCCTGGGCAATAGAGCGAGACTCAGTCTCAAGAAAAAAGGAACGAAGGAAGGAAGGGAGGGAGGGAGAGAGGGGAGAATTATTCACTCCACTAGAAAACAAAGGAACAAAGGAGGGAAGGAAGGAAGGAAGGCAGGAAGGAAGGCAGGAAGGAAGGAGGGAGGGAGGGAAGGAAGGAGGGAAGGAGGGAGAGAGGAGGGAGGGAGGGAAGAAAGGAAGGAAGGAGGGAGGGAGGGAAAAAAGGTAGGAGGGAGGGATGGAAGGAAGGAAGGAGGGAGGGAGGCAGGGAGAGAGGGAGGAAGGAAGGCATTATTCACTCCACCCTAGGTAAACACTGTTGTTCTTTGGGTGACTTCTGACCCTTAATTTCCAACTAATGCCCATCAGAAGTAGGGAAGTGTTTTGCCTAGAAGCTGGAAGATATACTGATACTCTGATTCAAGGACTCAAGCCCTATTATGAGTAGTTTAAGCAAAGACTACAAATTATATTTAAAAAGCACTCATTTTCATTTCAATGGCCTTCCTGAAGCATCCAGACCAAACACATGCTCTGAGGGATGAAAGAAACCTTGGAAAGGTCTTTCAGACTGAGTAGAAAGGGGGAGATCACTTACATTTACAGGATACCTATTATGTGCCTGCAAGGCACTTGGTGCTTTACATATTCACATTACTCATAACCATGCTGTGGGGGAGGTGTGATTAGCATATTTCACTGAGGTTCAAAGGGGCTACAGGACTTGTCTAAAATACACAGCCAGCCATGTCTAGAGCTCTGACCAAACTCAAAGCCCATGCTCTTTTACCAGACACTCTGCTATCTCTCATTTAAAGTTTTTTTTCTGAAATAAATACAAGCACGACGATAGGTTCAATCTCTGGTTTCCACCATGCTGATTTCCATTATAGGATATGACATCAAAAACCTTCCCATGATGATGAAGAAACTACCATAGTATTACTCACTGTGTTACTATCATAGTATTAATCAGTATAGTGATGTTGAAAACCCTTAGAATATTTCTTTCCTGAATATTCTGCAGAGGACACAGTTAAAATTCTGAGGACTGGTTAATTCTAGTCACATGAAAGATGAATTTAGATGAAAGTTAAATGTAGAGATGATGAGGCAGTTTTCACCACTTAGAATTTTTTTTTTAAATGGAACATTTTCATTTTATTTTGAAACAAAGCAATTCCTCTTGAATTCTTCAAGCCAAGCCACAAATACATCCATTAAAGGAACAGGGAAGCCCTGACGTATGATCAGTAAGCTGCTGGAAGGCCAGTAGCTCCCAGGTGGGATTCCTGAGAACAGGTCTGCATCAGTTGTGCTCAGGGGCGAGCATGGCTTCTCCCGGGCGCCCTCAGCAGCCCACCTCTAACAAAGTGATCATCATGGAATCCTACTTTTATATCTCCTTTGGAGCATTTGATTTTTTTTTTCTCATTTTATCCTCATAAAACCATGAAAGATCAAGTAGGAATATTCAGCCTTGTTTTTACCATATGAGAAAATCAAGGCCCAAAGAAGTGAGAAGGCTTACCTAAGATCACAAGTGAGTTCATGGAAACCAGGTCTCCTGTCTTTGGGACCAGTGCTGTTTGTTCTACACCAGTGATTCCCAACCAGAGGCAATTTTGTCTTCCAGGGAACATTTGGCAGTTTCTGGAGAGATTTTGGTTATCACAAAATCTCTGGGGTCAGGAGATGCTACCCACATCTGTTGGGTAGAGGTCAATGACATTGCTGAACACCCTACAATGCTCAGAATAGCCCACACAATGAATCATCCAGCCCAAAATGTCAAGTGTTGGGGTTGAGGAGCTCTCTTCTACACTGTACAATTGTAAACTGTAGAATAACTATAATATGCAATAGTAATTACTATTTATTGTATGCTTACAATGAGCTGAAACTGTGCTGATACTTTTAGGCATTATCTCATGTTTAAATAGTTCTGTCCCCTTAGGAGTGGAGTTTTATTATACCCAAGAAAGAAAGCCGAGACTTGGAGAGGTTAAGTAACATGTGTCCGAGGTCACATGGTTAATAAGAAGTAGACCCAGGACTCACATCTGTAGCAAGCCTTTTAAACTGTGGTTTGTGCATGTATGTTGTTGTGTATGTGTTTGTGTTTGTGTGTGTGGAAATAGATAAAACCTGAGAATTACTTCATTTTACAGTGAGTTGTAAGCTAGTGGAGCAGATTTGAAAGGAGCCCTTTTTCTCCTCCATCCCGAATGAGACGGAGTCTCGTAGGAAAATTCCTGCATTCTTTAGCTAAGTCACAGTTAAGGAGACTTCAGAATCTCCATGGGGTTTCTCATTTTCCTACTGATAACTTTTGTTTTAGTTTCAACTAAGTAAAGCTAAAAGAAACATAGGCCTAATTAAATAGAAAATGTGAACATTTGTTGTACTTTCTATAATAAAGGCACTTGAGAACAGTCTGCTGCAGATTATTTTATCTGTGAACTTTTACTCCAAAGCAGAATATAAAATTAAGTACAACCAAATATGGCTGTTGTAAATTCTGGGAATTGGCTTGGCTAGGATTATATGCATATGCCCAGACAGAGCTTAGAGAAAGTGAAAAAAAAGACAAAAGATAGTTTGGGCAAGATCTGGCTTCTCATCCTCCATGTCTTTTCTTTCATGTCCCAGGCATCTAACAATTAGAATTACCAATTATTTATTCATTCACTCACAGAAACCAAAATATGTTGAGCTTCTACTGTTTCTCAGACCCTGTGAACAAGCTAAATCAGATCACACCCCTGTGTAGCCTACAATCTAATAAGGAATCAAATGGGAAGAAAAAATGAATCACTTTAAATATTGTCATATCGTTCCCAATTTTATGTCTGCTCTTATGTGCGTGGCATTTTAATGATGACTGCTGCTTGTTGAATACTATGCTAAGATATTTGTGCCAGCATCTAGCCTAGGACTTAGCTGGTGCTCAATAAAATGTGTTGAATTAATTGGTTTAATTGTCACAGTAGACACAAGATAAAGGTATCATCTCCGTTTTCCTAGAGGAAAAACAAGCAGTGTTAAGATTCAAACCAGTTCCAAAGAACTTCAGATCTACTCCTCCATCTACCATACCACAACTGCTTAAACAACAGAGTCTAGATTATTTCAGAGGCACAATTATTATTTTCCCTCTCCCTTTGATCATTGTGATCTCTCTGGGTCTTTGGGATGCTGCCCATTGATTTTCTTATTTGCAACTCAATGGATATAGGAATGGAGCCCCGAACACATCTGCTCTGAGAGACCCTATGTGTTCCTTCCTCTTAGACACAGCCCTGATATAGACTAGCTTGCCAGCAGCTCCACCCAGATCTCACATCTCCTTCTATCTCGTCTCTTTCTGGAAGCCCCATGTCTCCTCCAGTCCTCCAAGTTAGCCATCTTCTCTGCCTGCAAAAGCTTCATTCACTATGCTTTCGCCTTTTGTTGTGGTCACCTTCCAAGTCAAATATCTTGGGTTGGGTGTAAACTAAATTGAAAAAGAAGCATTTTGCCTGAGTTCTTTCTAACTGGCACCTAGGCACCCTGCCTTGGTTCACCATTTCACTGTAACCCTTTATCATTGCTTTTCTGTGCAGCTCTGGGGGCGCAGCTGTGGAAACTGTCAATACCTCTGAGAGCTCCTTTTGCGACAACCTATCCATTTTACTTTGGCTGTGTTTTATTAATACCACAAGACTTATGTTCTTCCTCTCTCTCATTTAGCTCCTCTATTTGTTTCTTCCTTGATTTGCACGGGGAGGCAGAATCCCAATTGTGTTGGTGATTTTACATATAAACCGTGGCCCTTTATTTTACCCTTGATCAAGTCCTGAGGCCACATTTCTTCCCCTAGCCATGCCAGCATGTCTGTTTCTCTTCTAAGTAAAGGCTTCTCCCTCTACCAAATAGAACTTCCAAGCAGCAGTATTGCTTTTACTCCTAAACCAGCTTCACCGAGAGTACCCATGATAAGAAAAGTGGTGAACCATTTGGCTCCATTTGGAGTTTTCATACCTGGCCTATTGCTTTTTTATTTCTTTTTAAGTCATTGGCTTGCAACACTTTGCCAAAGGGCACATTGCCCAGTTTTGTGCCTGAATAGCCTTGACTTATCCCATAACCTTTCAAATACCCACCCTGGGCTCCGCTTTGTCACAAACCATATTCTGTGACGTGGTGGTTTACAGTTCAGGGCAAGGCAGATGTTTTCCAGATTGTGAACACTGCCATTTTTAACTCACTCTGTCAGCAGCCTTCCCCCATGTTTCATAGAAGACCTGTTGTAAGGCAATTTGTCTTTCAGCCATTTCTTCAAAATAAAATTGAACGTTACAGTGAATTGGATGGTGGAGAGTGGTAAAGGAGGAAGAAATACAGCGCTGTTTTATATAGTTTGAAGCTTTCAAGAAGAGTTATTTTTATACTACAGAGATTTTCAAGATGTGCTTTCATTTCCAGTCTCTATATATTTTCAACAAAGTAAAGAATATAGTGACCAATACTTATAGCTAAGTCACATTCCATAAACATTTTTAACCACAAAATAATTTTCTCTCAAAGGTTTGTTTTTTTTATTGTTCCTAGTATATATTGAGTCATTTACCCAGCATGTAATCTGCTCTACCAAGAAGCTTCTGAAAGCTCTGAACTCTTTGGGCTCACCACCATGCCAGTAAGAAGTACTTGTTGGTATCTTAACCCTTTGGTGACAGAAATCTGATATAACACCACAATGATTGTTGCCACTGGCTTTTGTAACAGTGTTTTTTGGTTAAGCTTCTGGCAGGAAACACATGGAACGAGCCAACAGACTAAGGAGAATTTTATAATGTAATTACGTATTTAGGAAGGTATTGGCAGAACTAGGGGAAACCAGTAAGGAAAGGTGGAAGGCCTGGAGCTAATAGGAGTGGGAGGTATTACCATCCTAGATCAGTTACCTTACCTTGTAGAATATAACTGAGGCTGGGGAGAGGGCTGTGCAGCACATGCTGTGGCCTTTGGTAGAAGGATACAGTCAACCCTCAGCAACCTAGCAAGGAGGAAGCCAGAGGAACAAGGGTTTCAACCATACTCTTCCCCTGCCTTTCATCTCCTGCCAATGACTCCCATAGGCTCAACCTAACTGGAAGCCACAGGTCAAGGGTATCCATTGATACTATTGGTAGAGGTTGACCTCATCAAGGAGCTGGTCAGAAAGGACTGAGACTGGATCTGGTGGGCTGAGGACACTCAGGGGAAATGTCATCACTGACTTTAAATCACTTAGTAAGAGTCAAAAGTTCAGTAAGAGCCAGGTGCAGTGGCTCACACCTGTAATCCTAGCACTTTTGGAGACCAAGGCGGGCAGATCATTTGACGTCAGGAGTTTGAAACCAGCCTGCCCAATATGGTGAAACCCCAACTTTACTAAAAATACCAAAAAAAAAAAATTAGTGGTGTCGGGCACCTATAATCCCAGCTACTCAGGAGACTGAGGTAGGAGAATTGCTTGAACCTGGGAGGTGGAGGTTGCAGCAAGCCGAGATCATGCCACTGCACTCCAGACTGGGCAACAGAGTGAGACTCCATCTCAAAAAAAAAAAAAAAAAAAGGTTCAGTAAGGGCCTAAATAACCTTGGGAGCAACCATAGAAATCATCCAGCCTCTTTTGAACATTGCCAGACATCTCCAGAGATAAAGAAATCCTTCCACTCCAAAGTGATTATGGAATGACTCCCACTGCTCCAAAGTTCTACCTTTAAGTTAGAAACCAAAACTTGTATACAAAATCTGATGTTTTAAAAATGTTGACCACTGATTCAAATTTTTTAAAAAACCTGATAAAGAACAAGTCTATGGACTAGATCCAAATTTTAACTTCTGGATAATTTCTCATTCAAATTTAAAGACGTATATCACATCCTTCATTTGATTTTCTCTTTGGCCTAAAGATCACATGGATCCTCCTGCATTTCCTTACCCATCCTTCTTCTCTAGGTGTTTCCTGCTCCCTCAGAACCCTTCTTAAAAATGTGGCTCTTAGAAGACACCTTTCAGTGCTTTTTACCCAGAGCAGGTAGAAGAAGACCATGATGTTCTTGATCATTACCCATTATTGCCAGTGAAGACTGTTAAGTTGCTTAAGTGCTATATATTAATTTGTTTGAGCAATTGCATCATGCTGTTGCTGGGTTCATCATCAGTAAAACTTATTAGTAACCTTTTGTTTGTTTTGAGGACTTGGTTACATCAACATTTATTTAGTAGATTTGTCTAATTGTCGATTTTATAAACAAGGTCTTTAACCTAAAAGCAACTTATAATATTTATTTTTAAAATTTCAACTGCTGGTTTGGATTCATTATATTAGGCTGTTGTATATGATCTTCTGATATTGTATTCTGTAATTAAACAATTAGGTATCCTTCCTAGATTGTGACCATTTCAAGTTTGATAAACATATCATCATTGATAATGTTGAGCCAGCAGGATCCCTCAAGCATAGCCCTCTACAATTTGATGTTGACTGACTGATTAACACTATTAAATACAGTAAAGACATATGATGAATTACAAATCCATCTGATGATATTATTATTCAACCCTTCATCTTGTCCATAAGAATGTCGTGAGTCACTCAAGTCATTTGATCAAATGTTTTGCTAAAGTTTAAATGTGCTTGGTCTACCACTAATAATCCCATCAAATGAAAGGATTTAATTTTATACAACCTATTGAATTTTGTCACTTAAAGACTGGCTCAATTAAAAAGTGGGCAAAGGACTTGAATAGACATTCCTTCAAAGAAGATACACAAATGGCAATAAGCATATGAAAAGATGTTCAATATCATTACTAATTAGAGAAATGTGAATCAAAACCCCAGTGAGATACCACCTCACACCCATTAGAATGCCACTATTAAAAAAAAAATAGAAAGTGTGAAGAAATTGGAACCGTTTTGATCTATTGGTAGGAATGTAAAATGGTGCACCTGCTATGGAAAACAGTATAAAGGTCCCTAAAAAAATTAAAAACAGAATTACCATCTGATCAAGTAATCCCACTTCTGAGAATTTAATCCAAAAAAATTGAAGTTGGGGTCTCAAAATATTTGCATACCGATGTTCACTGCAGCATTATTCATGATAGCCACAAGGTGGAAGCAACCCAATGTCCATCAATGGATGAATGGGTAAAGAAAACATGAAATGTGCATTCAATGGAATATTATTCAGTCTTAAAAAGAAGGAAATCCTGTCACATGTTACAACGCTGTGAACCTAGAGGACACTAGGCTAAGTAAAATACACCAGTCACAGAAAGATCGATACTGCGTGATCCACTTATATGCAGTACCTAAAATAGTCAGAATCATAGAAACAGAAAGTACCATGGTAGTTGTCAGGGCTGGGGGAAGGGGGAAGGGAGGAGTTATTCAATGGGCATAGAGTTTTATTTTGCAGCATAAAAAAGTTCTAGAGATTGGTTGCACAACAAGAATATACTTAACATTACTGAAGTGTAAAATTAAAAATGGTTAAGATGGTAAATTTTATGGTGTTTTAAATAATTAAACATTTTTTAATTATTAAGAAAGATTAGCCCAATTCTTTTATAGAGCAGAAAACTGAGGCCTTGAGAGTTTATAGAACTTGCAGTGAAATTGTGTGGATTCCAGTTTACTAAGATTTTTCCCAAATGCTGACAAATGAGTTACTGCCCCTAACTTATTGTACTTAAAACCTTTTCTGCAGAGAAAAATTTTAATCAAAGTTTATGGCCTATTTGGCATTTTTTTTTTTTTAAGAATTCTTTTGAGAATACGTAAGGCAATAGATCAGCTGCTTAGTATTTCCATCATCAAGTCAAGAGAGTGAATGCCTGGGCCCAGCCTGCCAACCGAAGGCCTAATTACCTACCCCTCTCTCTCTCAGCTTTCAGGCATTTGCCTACATCACTGGTGCAGGACCCTATCTGCTACCAACCTGCTTATTTTATAGTTTTCAAATAATAAACGGTAGTGATTCCTGTTTGTTTTCTGTGGTTTTTAAAACTTTTTCCCTCAAGATTGTAATTTAAACTTGTTTAATTTCCCTTGAATTCTAAAGTTCTATAAGATTTCTTCCCACCTTTGCCATATTTAAAACCAGAGCCTTTTCTTGTTTTAACTCAGAGTAATATCCCAGTTGATATTTCACTTTTATTAAAAGTACCTCTTTAATGAGGAATCATGATTACTTTGCTTTAAGCTTCAGGATAAGAAAGGAGTATTTTCTCCATTATATTTAATTACCAATCAAAGTATTAAATATCATTGTAAAAATAAAACAGGAATGTCAGATGTGAACTGTGATACCAAATTGTTGATTTTTGAAAAGAAATTAATCATGTGATCTGGACTAAGTTGTTGGTTTCAAAAATCCAAAGTATTTAACTTGATGTAATTAATATGTGCATTTAACTTTTAAATAGTTATTCCAAAGTATTAAAAATCTTCAACATTCTAATTTTCAGCCAATTTTCTCTGCAATGCATTGGAGGTATCCATTACCCTTTAAAATGACTAGTAAGAATAATGTCCGTTGTTCTAAAGTGATTTCTTAAAAATAGTATGATCCCCGTTAGATATTAGTCTTCATTGAAAGAGAACTTTGGACTCTTAAGGAGAATGATGAAAAACAATTACATACGATGTTTTAGGGTAATTTTGATTAGTAATATAATTTACTAGAAGCACTGAAGGTAGACAGGCTTGCATTTCAACCCAGATTCTGCTACTTTGTAGCTTTGACAAGTTATTTTTCCTTTCTCAGCCTCAATTTCGCTATGTGTAAATCAAGATAACACCAAAGTGCCTGCCGGGTTAAAATGAGGAATACAAATGCTAGGACGTCAAAAAGGAGCTAGGCAGATAGTTTTCTAATTTTTCATTTGGAAAGCTTATTGTTCTATGGAATATTTTTATATAAGGTTTTCAGAGCCAGCAGAGACTGAATCCCCTTCTGGCCAAATTCAGAGAGCCGCGTAGGGAAGGAAGCACTTTGTATAGAAGATTACAATGGGCCTAAATGTGTTTCTGTCACTTCCAACATGACCACGTATTGTTATCCTTGATTATTTCACTTGGCAAAAAGACACTGGGCCCCTTGTGCCTGTTAGCATATCCTCAGTGTAATCAGAAGGAGCCAAGCTTGACTGTTTAAAGTATTTAGCTTCTTGAAGTTTGTTCTCCTACAGACGAACGGGGATTTGTCGCAGACCCCCGTTTACAATAAAAGACCTTCCAGATAATCTGATAGGGAATGAATACAGAATAGACTCCTTTGTTTGCCAGACAGGTGAGACCCTACTTTCTCTTGTTGCTAAAAATCTGGCCTGGAAAAATGACTAGCATTACATTAGTACTAAATTAGCCTCATTGCTTTTGTAATCATTATCCTCAAAATGATTTCACCGAAAATCCAAGAATAACAAGAGAGACTTTACCCCCTTAGGGTACTGAGAAATTTGAAAATGGTTTATAACGTTAATAATAACCATAACATCCAACAACTGTATGGCAATTTTCAATTATCCAAGGTTCTTTCATGAACATTTTCTCATTTGATTCTCGTGTAAACCAAGTAAGATTGGTAGAGCAGGTACTATTATTTCTGCTCTACCACTCTTATTTATTCCATTGAATAAATGAGGAAATAGAGATCAGAGAGGTTGTTTCTTGCTTGAGATTATTTAGCCCAAAACTTCCAGCCTGAAACTTTTATCTGTGAATTCCCCTCTAATCTAAGGGTAAAGGGTAAACCTTGAGTGGTAACTGGTACTAGAATAGATTTATTGCTTACGGCAATTCTGTGAAGTAGGTATTATTCCCATTTTACAGATGAGTTTGCTCAGAGTGGCTAAGTGCCCACTGAAGGTCACATATATAATGACAAAGGCATTTATCATTATTCAGAGGTTTCTGCCTGCATGCCCTGTGGCAGACAGTCTTCTACTCAAGTGAATTCCTGTCTATCCACAGGCATGCAGACACAATCATTACTGATGCACCTAGTACTGACTAGAATGGCTTCCAGTGATGTCTGGATTATATATTTACTGGTAACAGTGTATAAAGCAGGGATTTCAAAAGCATCACGTATAGCAAATCTTCAGTGTTACTTCCTTCCTTTCAGATCAGCCTCATCCTTCCTACCTCTGTGAAACAAGAGGAACCCTACTATGAGAAAATAGGGGCAAAATTCTCCAATTATTGGCAGTGAAGTGTAGTAGCTAGAATGGTGGGCAAAAAGCAAGACCAACGATGGGATCACAGCTTTTGACTTCCTAGCTCCATGTCCTTGGGCAACTTACTTAACCACTCCATCTTCCAGCATCTTCACCTATAAAAATGAGGATAAGGATGTCATGTACCTTATAGAGTTGGCTGTGACAAAAATGAGTTTATGAAAGGTACCTGGTCCATAGTAATAATACCTAACATGATTTTGCACCAGTAGAAAATATTTGATAAATATTAAAATTGGGTTTTGTTTTTTGAGACAGGGTCCCACACTCTGTCGCCCAGGCTGGAGTGCAGTGGCACAATCACAGCTCACTGCAGCCTCGACCTTCTGGGCTCAGGTGATCCTTCCGCCTCAGCCTCTCAAGTAGCCAGGACTACAGACATGCACCACCATCCCTGGCTAATTTATTAATTTTTTGTGGAGACAGGGTTTTGCCATGTTGCCCAGGCTGGTCTCAAATTCTCAGGTGATCTGCTTGCCTCAGCCTCCCAAAGTGCTGGGATTACAGGCATGAGCTGCTACACCCAGCCTAAAATTGTTACTATTTTTATTCTACTCTGTAACCAGATTTAACCCCTCTCCAGACTCTTCTGAGGGCTAACTCACAAGGCATAGTCCCAACACCAGCTTTTGGTATTCCTTTCAAATAACTAACATGCTGTATCTCACCTGCCAAATAGTTTCCAAACAAGGTGTGTACAAGTAAAAACTATATATGGTTTATTCTTATTTACATGTACTAGGGTAACTCATCATTTAAAGAAAATTTTTAGGTCTTTTCATCACTCTCTTTATACTTCCATTTTCGCATTTACAAGGACATGTAATTATCTTTCTATTTCCCTTACCAGATAATGAGCTCCTTAAGGGCAGAGGACATGTCATACTGAATTTTATATTCCCAGTATCTACAATAGTGCCTGGCATGCAGTAACTTTTGTTTATTGACTTACTGAATGAGTGAAAGGACAATTGAATGGATGCATGGTTAACTCTTTTGTAAAGCAAATAATCATCTCTGAATTTTGTGTCAATCTGAGTTTTCACACTTTGAGTTTTCTTAAAGATAGCTGATCTTGGCTATCAAGGCATGTCATTATATAACCCCTCCAATTACTATCCCATAATTCTGTGTTTGTTTTACTGGTCAAATAATTCATTAATGACAATATATGCCTAAGTATTTGGTTTCACTGGTCAGACTCAAACTGATAAAAAGAAAAGTAAGTCTCATGTTCTCCTAGACATACTGTATTCTTCCAAGCAATGGTAAAGTGGAGATAGAAGATTTCAGAATTATACTTCAAAGTGTTAGCACTCATAATTATTGGGTTTCATATGAAACCCTTTAAGAATTCTGAGGTTTCAATAAAGTGTCAGGTTACATAGTGCTGCCATGCTGGAAAGACACCATCCAAAACAGACATTTCAGTTTTGCAGAGGTGAAAAAAGAGGCCCAGAGACATGAATGTTTTGTTCAGGGTCACACAGCTTATCAAAGATCAAACTAACCCAGACTTCAGGCCCCCATATTCTCAGGCCAGTGGCTTTTTGGACACTGGGACCAGGATTCTTTAGTGATACTGATTCTGGAAGATGCAGAATTGGCCCCGTAAGTCCAAACCAGCCAAGACCAGGGCATGATTTCTGGAACACCATGTTGTGGGGGCTGATCTGGGCTGGCGGCCAATAGAAGGAGAGCCCTGTGGTCCACATTAAGGCTGTTGGATGTATACAGTCCATTCACGTGGCATTTAACTTTTAAGGTGTTAGAGAAATGCGGGTCTGCCACGAAAGAGAGGCAACATCAGAGGGGGACCCACACACATACGAAGTCTTCATAATGCCCCTCTGCAGTTTTTAAACATTTGAACTTTAAACTTTTAAACTTCAATAAATTATGTTGAAGGTTTGATGGAAACAAATGGTAATAAGCAATGGATTCCTTTTTTTCTCACAGTGGATTTGTGTGTATAGAAGAATAGAAGTGGTGGTTCATTTTAAACTATGCAATGTAATATTATACATGTTACTTTAAAGAGTATAACTTTTGTTCTTTTTCATTTCTGCACCCAGATTCAAAAGATTCCAAGGAGAAGAATAAAATGGAAATCCTGTACATACTAGTGCCAAGCGTTGCCATTCCCCTGGCCATTGCCTTACTCTTCTTCTTCATTTGTGTCTGTCGCAATAACCAGAAGTCATCGTCACCCCCGGTCCAGAGGCAACCAAAACACGTCAGAGGTCAAAATGTAGAGATGTCAATGCTGAATGCATATAAACCCAAGGTAATGCTAGCAGTACAGAGCTGCATTTGTTCCATGAGCTTCAAGTTAAAGCAACATGTTATAATCCTCCCAAGCTTACAAATCAAATTATATGGAATCAGAGTTTTGTAAGTGCTAAGGTTCATTTGAAGCAAATGCAAAGATGAACTACCTACCTCTAACTTTTCCCAAGATGCTTTCATCAGCATGTCTGCTTCAGTGTTGGGCCAGCCATATCACTGCCTTGCCATAGAGTTGCTGGGCTAGAAGTGATCCCTAAGAAATCATCCTGGCCAGCCTGTCAGGACTCAGAACGTGAGCAATTGTTTAAAATTTCGGAGAGGAAATTCCATACCTTTCCATCCGAATTGCAAGAGAGAAGAAGATCCATCATCGTTCACAAACTTCACTGTCAAGAAATTCTTTTTGTTGCGTAATTTACATATAGTTAAAACCACTGCACTACATACTTAAAAATGATTAAGATAGTACATTTTCTTGTGTTTTTTACCACAGTTTTAAAAAATCCTTTTTAGGCCTAACTTTCATGTCTTTTTCTTTGATTTAAGTGTATTTTAAGAGAAGTGTTGTCCTTCTAATAGTATTTGAATGCTATTTATGATAACCCACCTTGGCCGTCCCCACTTTGAGCTAAATCAACCCCTTCTCTTATGCTTTTTCTCTACATCTTTAAACGTTTGAGTTGCTCGAGGTCCTGGCAAGGAACCGAGGGTCACTGGCCCTTACCTTAAATGGAACCCCCTGTACTACATCTTGAAACTAAAATACAACAGATTCTTTCAGGAAGGCCAGCATCGCAATCCCAGGCCTCTCAGCAAAAATATTTCATTTAAATAATTTAGGATTCTTGCATCTAAAAGCCTGGGTTTTTTTTCTAATTATTCTAACTCCATAAGAACATTCATTCATTCATTCAACAAATATTTATCTTCCCTGTGGGTTAGTAAGTGTATTATTCTTTTAACCCTCATAAAGAGGAAATGCATTACTTTTAATAAACTTTTAGGAAGAAAAACAGTCTTCACACTCAAATTAACGAATCCACTTATCTAATATGTGGAGTAGCATAATTGGGCTGACACAGAGCCCTCATTGTTTTTTTGGATTTTTTGTTGTTGTTTGTTTGTTTGTTTGGCCTTACTATGTAGATTGTTTTATTTAAAAGGTCTTGAAAAGATTTTTCTTATTATAAAGTTATATTTATTAATAGGATTTGGAATTCCTTAAATGCTAAAAATTCAGTTTCTATATTCTGTATTCAGCAAAACCACTGTTCTCTTGCTGAGTGTGAATTTTTATCATAGAAAAAAACCCCTGCAGATCCTGAAGATCATAGAGTTCACACAATAGCCTGGAGGATGGGCAGAGGTGGAGATTCAACTCTTTTGACATCCCAGCTTCTAGCTAGCTGATTTACATACACTACAGCATTTTATATCATATCACATTTAATCCTTACTACTTAGTGTTACTATAAAAGCCGGGAAAGCAGATGGGGGTGAGGTTAATACTGTTGCACATTCCCCTAGTTGATCTGGCAGATACTTTTACCTAGCTCGTGGCTTCAAGCTTCTAGTGTAAGAGTCATTGTTCCATGAGACTCTTTCCCTTTCATTTCTGTTGGTAAATGTTGAGAAGTCTTAGAAACACCAGAACTCTGGATGGGGGGGAGACCCATTCAGTTTGGTTACAGCAGATGGCAATTTGGTGCAGTGGCCACCATCCAGGAAAGGTGTGCTCCTCATTGCCAGGGCAGGAACCATGGAAGAATCATTTCCATTTTTAGAAATTATCAATTTTGTGGGTTAGTCTTCATCTGCAATATAATTCCATTTTTAGTGGAGGTTTGTTTTGTGTCACATGATAGCCAACAGAGATCCCAGAGAGCTTTGTGGCATAAATAGACAAAAAAGCTAATATCGATTAATATAAACTGTCAAGAACAATACCAGAAACTTTTCCATCCATTATCACACAGCCATTATACAAGGTCGGTATTATTGTTACTATTGTACAGCCAGGGTAATTGAGACACAAACAGACTAAGTAACTTGCCCAAGGTCCAAAAGCTACTTTATTAGATAGAAGCAATAAAATGTGAATGCAAGAGTTTTCACATTTTCTAAATAGAACCAGCCCTTGCTCTTGCAGAATCCATGATAACTTTTTCACAGAACAGATCATGTAGGAAAGGAGGCGGGAGGGTTAGGCAAGCAACTGAATGTGATCCCATTTGGTCAGATTGTACTGCATAGTAACCACAGGCATTCTCCCGGCTTCTAACAAATTTGTAAGGAGCCTACATGGCAGTCACTGAATGTTGTAGCCCTAGCCCTGTGAGGGACAGATATAATTTGGCTACAGCAGTAATAGTTCCCCATCCTTCAGGGTCAAAGAGACAAACGTAAAATATACTGGCATGAGTTTTCCCAGAGACTGGGTGAAGTAAACAGTGTTTTCATAGTTTCTGGATCATTTCTGAGGTGTGCCTTGCTAAATCTCCCAGTGTCAAGATTTGTCCAATATGAGGCTTAGAGTTTTAGCCTTAAACCGTTCACAAACACTTCTGAACCAGACTGGAAGTAGAAATGGCTTAAATATTTGAATGGGTTGGGGAGGGAAAAGGAAATAACAAAAGCAAATGCTAACTTTTTTTTTTTTTTTGGTCTTACCCTTCTAAGGGATTTGGCTCCGATCAAATTTGAGTTATTCAATTGTTTGTTTTGGTTCTTACTGAGTGCCTTTCCTGGAAACAGCACAAAGGACTTTGTAGACCTTAAAGAAAATTCCTAAATGTAAACAGAAAATCTCTAAAACTGCTTTGGAAGGTCACTGACACATAAATATTACGTGTACCTATAAAATCTAAAAGGAAAGGACACACATAAGAAAGAAAGAAAAAAAGTCCTGAAAACAAACACTCCACCAGAGCAAAATCAAAGGAATATTTGGAGGCGAGGATGAAAAAGGAGTGAAGGATAGAAACCGGTCTGCCCTTGCCACCTTCTTATTTCCCCTTGGCCAATTCAAAAGTCAGAAACTCCCGGGTTCTTATTTATCCAAACGAATGTGCCCTTCAGGGTTTAAACTCTCTGCTTCCATCTCTCTTCACTTGCTGAGCTGCTAAAATTCTCCTGAGTGTTTGGATGGAGAAGAAGAGGTTCCTGTGGGAGATTAGAAACTGATACCCTTGAGAAAGGACAATAGGGAGCTGCCGACAGACTGGCTGATGAGGCCTGACTCAGATCCCCAGAGAGGTAGGACGGTGCAGTTGGAAGTAAAAGCCTTTGATGAGCCATGAGTTTTTTTCTGATCTGTGGGCAAAGGAAACCAGTGGACCAGAGAGGCATCTGAATGCTCAACAGTCAGGAAGATGGAGATGGTCTGGCTCCCCTGCCAAATGCTCTGTGGCTCTAAGAAGCCTTATAGCCTTTTGCAGTTCAATTTTCTCAGCTGTTCATAGGAAGTAGACTGTGTTTAAGTAGAAGACTGTTTATTTTCCTGTTATTTTGTTTAGCCAAAGATTTGAAGCCATTCAATCCTCCGATGAGTACTGTAGTGATGCCTGAACTAAGCAGGATTTTCTATACTGCATTACAAATTTTGCAATCTGAATGAGGTTTTTTTTTTTTTTTTTCTTTTAGTACTACAGAAATTGAACCTTCTCAGAGGAGCCTGGAAACTCTAAATTTCTCTCTCTGTTTCTTTTCCTTTGCTTCTCCTTCCTTTGCCCCTACATCCCCTGCCAGGTATGACTCTGGCAAACAGCATTCTGTAAACTTGCTTGGGTCAGTGAAAGAAGCTGTGGCATGTGCTACTGTGGGAGCAGGAAGGGGGCAGAGTCTCCCCTTTAAGGACAGGATGGGCCTCAGTCAGCCAGGCCTCCTGGCTCCTCACCTACCCGGAGATTAGTCAGGCAGAGAGGTTGAAAGATAGAGGCGTCTGGTGGGGTGCGGTGGCTCACACCTATAATCCTAGGATTTGGGGATGCCAAGATGGACAGATCACTTGAGCCCAGGAGTTTAAGACCAGCCTGGGCAACATGGGGAAATCCCATCTCTACAAGCAAACACACATACACTCACACAATTAGCCAGGCATGGTGGTGCACGCCTGTACTCTGAGCTACCCAGGAGGCTGAGGTGGTAGGATTACTTGTGCCTGGAAAGTTGAGGCTGCAGTGAGCTGAGCTCATGTCACTGCACTCCAGCATAGGTGACAGAGTGAGACCCTATCTCAAAAAAAGAAAAAAAGATGGAGGAGTCTGAGAATGGGGGCGAGGAAGAGTCAAGGCAGTCCAGGAGTGGGAGATGCAGCCAAAACCTGGATGGCCCCCATGGGTCAAACTCCTGCAGCTCCTGGCTGATGTAAGGAACATTGCAAAGGAAAGCAGCACTGGCCCAGCTCTCCAAAGCTGATGGCTCTATTTTACTTCTCAATTTACCCTCATCTCTTGCCAGCTTCTCTGCTTTTTCACTTCCAGACAATTCATCTCTCCATTATTCTTTCCAGCCAAAGTAGTTGCTGAATATACTGAAATGGGATTACATTCTCTGGATCTGTCCCTTTTCCCAGCAACATGCTTCCATCTAAAAGCCCTGCTGTAGTCTGGCTTCCCTTTTTAATTCTCTGTTCTTACCAAGTGTCACCACACTTCATGCTAAAGTATCCTCAATAACCTTTCCACTCACTGCTTAAAGCCATTGTCTCACAACACTTCTGAGCTCACCATTCTATTAACATGGGCCTCTTGGGAATCACCAGTGATGTTATTTAATCCAGTGACCTTTGCCAAGTCTTCATCCATTTAATTTCTCTAGAGCCTTTGATATTCTTAACCACTATCTTGAAATATTTTTTTCCCTTGGCTTTCCTCCTATGTCTTTCCCATACTTCCTCACTAGTTCTTTTAATTCCCTTAATGGGAGCATCCTCTGACATCCATCAGCCCTCTTCCCTCTCATTCTCTGGTGCTGATTTCATCCTCTGGCATTGCTCTAGCTCCCCCTTGAGTATAATGATTTCTCAACCTGGAGGGACCAATGTCAAGTTATAAAATTCTTGCCACCAAAATCCTGCCACCCAAAAGTCCATACTATCTGGACCTAACTTACCTTTCCAGCCATGCTTTTCTCTTAGTTTATTTCAGGAAGGTAGTCTGATACACTTCAAAGAGCCAGAGGGTAGAGGCAAAGAGATATGATTACAAATCTTGTCTCCACTGTCAACTGGCCACAAGATCTTAAGCAAATAACTAACTTCTGTGAATCTTTAATTTTCTCATTATAAAGCAAGGATAAGAATAGTACTTAAAAAGGATATATTTTACACTTCTAGATAGTGTGTCTGGTACCTCATAGGTACTTAAGAGCTAGAAATTACTATTATTGTTGTTAAACTGATGAGTACAGGTCTTTTTTTAACTTCTATTTTTAGTTAAGGGGTACAAGAGCAGGTTTGTTACATCGGTAAACTTGTGTCATGGGCGTTTGTAGTACAGATTATTTCATCACCCAGGTCTTAAGCCTAGTACTCACTAGCTATATTTGCTGATCGTCTCCTTCCTCACAACCTCCACCCTCTGAAAGGCCCCAGGGTGTGTTGTTCCCCTCTGTGTGTCTATGAGAACATTTAGCTGTCACTTAAATATTGGAGCATGTGGTGCTTGGTTTTCTGTTCCTGTGTTACTTTGCTAAGGATAATATTCTCCAGCTCCATCCATGTCCCTCCAAAGACGTGATCTCATTCTTTTTTATGTCCACATAGTATTCTATGGAGTATATTATATGTACCACATTTTCTTTATCCAGTCTTTCATTGATGGACATTTAGGTTGATTCCATACCTTTGCTATTGTGAATAGTGCTGCAGTGAACATACATGTGCATGTGTCCTTATAATAGAATGATTTACATTCCTTTGGGTATATACTCAGGATTTAAATTGCTGGATGAAATGGTATTTGTGTCTTTAGGTCTTTGAGGACTCGCCACACTGTCTTCCACAATGGCTGAACTAATTTATACTCCTACAAACAGTGTATAAGCATTCCTTTTTCTCTGCAACCTCACTGGCATCTGTTGTTTTTTGACCTTTTAATAATGGCCATTCTGGCTGATGTGAGATGGTATCTCATTGTGGTTTTGATTTGCATTTCTCAAATAATTAGTGATAGTGAGCTTGTTTTCATATGTTTGTTGGCCACATGTATATCTTCTTTTGAAAAGTGTCTGTTCATGTCCTTTACCTACCTTTTTATAGGGTTGTTTTCTTCTTATAAATTTATTTAAGTCCCATATACATGCTGGATATTAGACCTTTGTTGGATGCGTAATTTGCAAAATTTTTCTCCCATTCTGTAGGTTTTCTGTTACTCTGTTGATAGTTTCTTTTGCTGTACAGACACTCCTTAGTTTAATTAGATCTCATTTGTCAAATACTGCTCTTGTTGTGATTGCTTTTGGTGTCTTCATCATGACATCTTTGCCTGTGCCTATGTCCTGCATGGTATCATTTACATTGTCTTCCAGGATTTTTATAATTTTGGATTTTGCTTTTTTTTTTTTTTTAATTGAGATGGAGTCTCGCTTTGTCACCCAGGCTACGGTACAGTGGAGCAATCTCAGCTCACTGCAACCTCCACCTCCTGGGTTTAAGTAATTCTCATGCTTCAGCCTCCCAAGTAGCTGGAACTACAAGTGTGCGCCATCATGCCTGGCTAATTTTTGTCTTTTTCTGTAGAGATGAGGTTTCACCATGTTTCCCAGGCTGGTCTCAAACTCCTGGCCTCAAGTGATCCACCTGCCTCAGCCTCCCAAACTGCTGGAATGACAGGCATGAGCCAGTGGGGTTTTACATTTAAGTCTTTAATTCATCTTGAATTAATTTTTCTACATGGTGTAAGGAAAGTGTCCAGTTTCAATCTTCTGCATAAAGCTAGCCAGTTATCCCAGAACCATTTATTTTAATAAGGAATCCTTTCTCCATTGCTTGCTTTTTGTCAGGTTTGTCAAAGGACAGGTAGTTGTAGGTATGCAATCTTATTTCTGGGTTCTCTATTCTGTTCCATTGGTCTGTGTGTCTGTTTCTGCACCAGTACCATACCCTTTTGGTTACTGTAGCCCTGTAGTATAGTTTGAAATCAGGTACCATGATGCCTCCAAGCTTTGTTCTTTTTGCTTAGGATTGCCGTGGCTATTGGGGTCTTTTTTGGTTCCATATGAATTTTTAAATAGTTTTCTCTAGTTTTGTGAAGAATATCAATGGTAGTTGAATGGGAATAACATTTAATCTGTAAATTGATTTGGTCAGCATGGCCATTTAAACGATATTGATTCTTCCTATCCATGAGCATGAAATGTTTTTTCATTTGTTTATGTCATCTCTGATTTTTTTGAGCAGTGGTTTCACTACAGATCTTTTAATGAGGCAAATGCTGTGCATACATAGGATACTGTGGGTTGGGAGAAAGCTATAGGATCCAGAAATGCACAACATTAACTGGGGTGAGGACACAGGCAAGAGAATCCCAGCAAAGATGATAGAGGCAGCTCTTTGGACAGCTCTTGTTTTCCTTGCATCCGTCCTGTTACCATACATTCTCCTGTTCCACTCCCTGCTTACACCCTTGATAAATTCCATCAGGGTGGAGAAGGTCTGATACTGAGGGCTGGGAGGCTGTTCAGTACATAACCTCAGCTTAAACCAATGTCTATAGAAACTCCACTTCTGGGAAAAACAAGTATTATAAATGAATATATTATAAATTGGCATCATAAATGGACTAAAGTACTTCATTATCTCAATAGAATCTTTATAATAACCCTTTGAAGTAGGTACTAAGTCTGATTTTTATGGTGGAAAAATCTGAGGCTTCAGATTCAGAGTTGGCCCAGAGTCATACAATTACTAAGTGACAGCCAAAACTTGAACCCAGGTCTTCTCAGGTACAGAGCCCAGTGCTTTTCTGTTTCCCTCTACTGCCTTTATTTTCAGGCTGACTGAAATATATGAGCTCAAGTTATGAGCATGGGATGGCTCAAGCTGACATTACAATTACTGGCATCTGTTCTGTCTATTTCCAGGCAGAATAGAACCTCTCCCATTGGCATTATAAAGTAACTCCACCACAAATCAACCCTGCTCACCACTGAACATTCAAGCTAATTATCAGAAAGTTACATTATAAAGAAAAGAAATGCTTCTGAAGTTAAATCACTTCCAGAGAAGCGCAGCTGAACTCTGAGCAAATGTGGCAAAATATTGGTTGAAACTCCCTCTAGAATTTGATTGCATAAGCCAGAAGGCACTTAGTTCAGCTGTAGTCTTTGAAAATGTCCATAACCTCCCAAAACAAAATGGCTGTGGCCTCTAAGCTTTTAAAATGTAATCATTTCCATTTATGAGTAGAGTCAATTGTTTCACAATTCTGACACTGTTTACCTAAGAACCAGTAAAATGCACAAGAAAGGAAAATAGGTTTTGGAGTCAAGCAGATCCATGTCAACAGCCAAGTTCAGGTACAAAGAAATCTCACAGTCATATACTCTCCAGGGCTGTCGTGCCCAGTTCAGGAGAAGGTTGCCATGGACAGGTTTTGTTCATTTATCCCAGTCAACCAGTAGAGACAGCTGAGCATCGACAGAGTGAGGTCTAACTAAAAAATCAGAGAGCTCTTATACCTTGAGCATTTCACTTTTATATCAATGGTCCTCATGCTTTTAAAATGTAGAGTCCTCTGAGGATCAGATGGAAACTCTGCCTCTTATTCCCAGAAAACACTGCAACTCTGGTGTTAGACATACTTGGATTTGAATCTTGGCCTCACCAATTAATACTTGTGCTTCTTTAGGCAAGCTACTTAACCACTGAATGCCTTAATGTCTTTATCTATAAAATGGGGCAGTCCTAATATGAATCTCACAGGATTGTGATGAGGATTAAATGGGTTGATGCATTAAGCACTTATGTCAGAGAGCAGACAAGGGAGTGTAGTGTAGTCATTAGCAAGGCAGGCTCTGGCGTTTGAATTGACCACCTACCAGCTGTGAGACCACTTAACTGACCTGTTCTTTGGTTTTTCAATCTGAAACATAGGTATGAGTAAGTTACCAATCTTGTGGGGTTGTTGTGAGGATGAAAGGAGCTAATATGTGTAAAGTACTTACAGCTTAACATACAAGCATTCAAAAAATCATAGCCATTATTAGGATCTCAGTGTCTGGTGCATGGCAGATATTTAATACATGGTAGGTGTTACTAAATTCAGATTACAGATATCTAGAATAGGAGTCGTGTCTTCTCTCTTCATGTTTCTTTCGAGTCCCTCATATAGCATCTGTATGCATATTGCGTATACAGTATATTATGTATACAGTATCAGTTAACTCGCTGATGCAACCAGCTATTAAAATATATCCTAAATGATTGTCTCTAATTGAAACTAAAGGAAACTGGTGATATAACCCAAGCTATAGAAAGATATATCAAAATCTTGAATCATGAATTTCACTAGGATAGCAGCCATACAGTATATAAACCTAATAAATGCTGGTTAATGGTTCTTGTATTTTTCTCTTACCTGACATTTCCAAAGCATCTTTTCAAGCAGTGTATTGTTTTCTCTCACTCAGGTTAAGTTTTAATTGCCCAACCAGTTTCTTGAGGCACACTGTGGTCATTCATCATGCAGAGAGAAGGGACCCAGATCACTAAGGATCCAGATTTGATTGATCCTGAAAATTACGTCTATTTAGTCCAACGCCTCTCAGAGTGAGGCCTCTAGGCGAGCAGAAGTCTCATCAACTGAGAACTGTCAGAAATGGACAATCTCAGACCCATACAGGAACTCTGGAGGTAGAGTCCAGCAATTTGTGTTTTAACAAGTCCTCCAGGTGGCACTGAGGCCTGCTCTGATGTAGACTATGCTGGTCAGTACTTGAGATTCAGGAAGCAAGTCACCCAATAGTGAATACAGATCTCAGAGAAAACTGTGCTTCCTAAGAGAAAAAGGACCTGGGATAGCCCTTCTATTATCAAAAATACTCCTCTAATTTCAATAGGGCTAGGGTCTGCTCATGATTCCTCTGATGGGGCATATTAGTCTTTTTTCCCACTGCTGATAAAGACATACTCAAGACTGGGAAGAAAAAGAGGTGGAACTGGGACTTACAGTTCCATATGGCTGGGGAGGCCTCACAATCATGGCAGAAGGCAAGAAGGAGCAAGTTACATCTTACATGGATGGTGGCAGGCAAAGAGAAACCTTGTGCAGGAAAATTCCCCCTTATAGAACCATTAGATCTCATGAGATTTATTCACTATCATGAGAACAGCCTGGGAAAGACCTACCCCCATAATTCCATAACCTCCCACTGGATCCCTCCCACAACACGTGGGAATTCAAGATGAGATTTGGGTGGGGACACAGCCAAACATATCATTCCACCTTTGGTCCCTTTCAAATCTCATGTCCTTACATTTCAAAACCAATCATGCCCTCCCAACAGTCCCCCTAAGTCTCAACTCATTTCAGTATTAATGCAAAGGTCCACAGTCCACAGTCTCATCCAAGACAAGGCAAGTCCTTTCTGCCTATGAGCATGTAAAATCAAAAGCAAGTTAGTTACTTCTCAGATACAATGGGGGCATAAGCATTGGATAAATATAGCCATTCCAAATGGGAGAAATTGGCCAAAACAAAGGGGCTATAGAGCCCATGCAAGTCCAAAATCTAGCAGGGTAATCAAATCTTAAAGCTCCAAAATGATCTCCTTTGACTTCATGTCTCACATCCAGGTCATCTTGATGGAAGAGTTGCATCAGATACCTCTGTCCCTGTGGCTTTGCAGGGTATAGTCCCCCTCCTGTGTTCACAGGCTGGTGTTGAGTGTCAGGCTTTTCCAGGCTCACAGCGCAAGCTGTTGGTGGATCTACCATTCTGGGGTCTGGAGGACAGTGGCCCTCTTCTAACAGCTCCACTAGGCAGTGGCCCAGTAGGGACTTGGTATGGGGGCTCTGACCCCACATTTCCCTTCCATACTTCCCTAACAAACAGAGGTTCTCCTTGAGGGCCCTGCCCCTGCAGCAACCTTCTCCCTAGGCATCCATGCATTTCCATATAGCCTCTGAAATCTAGGAGAGATTCTCAAACCTCAGTTCTTGACTTCTGTACACCCACAGGCTCAACACCACATGGAAGCTGCCAAGGCTTGGGACTTCCGCCTTATGAAGCCACAGCATGAGCTGTACCTTGGCCCTTTTTAGTCACAGCTGGAGTGGCTGAGACACAAGGCACCAAGTCCCTAGACTGCACACAGCAGAGGGACCCTGGGCCCAGCCCATGAAACCATTTTTTCCTCCTAAACCTCTGGGCCTGTGATGGGAGGGGCTGCCATGAAGACCTCTGACATGCCTTGGAGTCGTTTTCCCCATCCTGTTGGTGATTAACATTTGGCTCCTGGCTACTTATGCAAATTTCTGCAGCCAGCTTGAATTTCTCTTCAGAAATTGGGATTTTATTTTCTATTGCATTGTCAGGCTGCAAATTCTCCAAACTTGTATGCTTTGTTTTCCTTTTAAAAGTGAATGCCTTTAACAGCACCCAAGTCACGTCTTGAATACTTTGCTGCTTAGACATTGCTTCTGCCATACACTCTAAGTCTTATCTCTCAATTTCAAAGTTCCACAGATTTCTAGGGAAGGGGCAAAATGCCACCAGTCTCTTTGCTAAAACATAACAATAGTCACCTTTGCTTCAGTTCCCAACAAGCTCCTCATCTCCATCTGAGACCACCGCAGCCTGGATTTCATTGTCCATATCATCAGCAGCATTTTGGTCAAAGCCATTCAACAAGTCTCTAGGGAGTTCCAAACCGTCGTACATTTTCCTTTCTTCTTCTCAGCCCTCCAAACTGTTCCAACCTCTGCCTGTTAACCAGTTCCAAAGTCACTTCCACATTTTCAGGTATGTTTTCAGCAGCATCCCACTCTACTGGTAACAATTTACTATATTAATCCATTTTCACACTGCTGATAAAGACACACCTGAGACTGGGAAGAAGAGGAGGTTTAATGGACTTACAGTTCCACATGACTGGGGAGGCCTAACAATCATGTCAGAAGGCCAGGGGAAGCAAGTCATATCTTACATGGACGTCAGTTGGCAAAGAGAGAGCTTGTGCAGGGAAACTACCCCTTATAGAACCATCAGATCTCATGAGACTTATTCACTATCACGAGAACAGCATGGGAAAAATCTGCCCCCATGACTCAATTACCTCCCACCAGGTCCCTCCCACAACACGTGGGGATTCAAGATGGGATTTGAGTGGGGACGCAGCCAAACCATATCATGGAGCAAGCACAAATGCCATGTGAAACCTGCTATTCTTCCGCAGACACTTGGATCCAACTAGAATCAGCTTCAAAAGAATGGCATAGATTTGAAAAAGGGCAGCAGTCAGCCTTGGGACATGAGAACATGCGGAGTGAACTGACCTTGAGTGACAGGGACCACAGGGGGATGTCTGGGGCTGACTTTTGAATGCGGGTCCTGTTTCAGCATGTACTGTTGTGAAAGCCCCCTTTCTGTCCCACAGAACCACCTTGGGCTCGATTCCCTCCACCCTAATGTAGCTCTGTTCTTTATCTGTGTGTCTACTTCAAGTTGGACTCAAAAATAGAGCAATCATATGACATTATGTTGGAGGTTAAAAGTGACAGCAGGCTTCATGTTGCATACAAATGTTGGTGGCCATCACAAAATCCTATGGTAATCACTTTCATAAAGTGAGCAGGAAATAGCAAGTTAGTAGTAGGCTGCTTCAGCAGGAGTCATTTCAAATATATTGTCACCTAAGGTATAACTTCCCAAAGATGGAAGGAAATAAAACCACTGAGTCTGCCCTCCTTATTCACCTACAGCCACCAAAGTAATTACAGTTTTTAAAACTCTACTCATAGTTCATTACTTTCATATCTAAAGTTAAGAGATCTAAAAGATCCCCCACATCCCCACTTAGCAGTCATCACTAAGGTGAAAGAAAGCCACCATTATCAGCGTGGTCTCTCTTATCAGCAGTTTAGACAGTATTACAGTTTTCCCATCTGACTCACATCTAAATGACTTGCATCTAAAATGTTTTTCCTTCATTTTCCTTCTGTAAAGAGCTTATTTAAACTCTAATACCATTGCTTTTCAAAAATTTCTAAAGAAAGAAGCATCTTGGAACAATGTATCAACTTCTGCATCAACTTTTATTTTATATAATAATTTTAGATAATTTTTTAAAGGCAGATGTGTGTTTACTTTGAGAAGTAAAAATGTTAACATTGAAACTGAAAGCCTGTTTCAGTTTTAAGGTACTTAATTGCCTTACAGCATATAATAAACCGAGGCCATCTTGTCCTTCAACTAATGGAGGGAGTGATAAAGAGATAGGAGCCCAGGACCCTATTCATTCCAGTTTTCCTTTGTACTTGGTTTACTTTGGCACCGTGCCTCATGTGTATTTTACACTTCTTTACATTTTGTACATCCCTGTATGACAAATACTTGTCAAACAAAAACTAAACAGATTTATAACCCCTTAACTTGAAATGAGCCAAAATTGAACTGCCAAAACTTTATGACTTCATTTTCTTTCATAGTTTTCCACTACATTCGCTCAAACAGACAAACCCCACTTGAGGTCAAGCAGAGGTCATTTCACTTTCATTACTAAAATATAATTTACAATATGCCAGACCTAAACAAGTTTAGCCTAAAGGGTTTGTATAATGTAAACCATCTGTTCCTCAACAATACAGCTAATTTCCTGCCATCACTGTACAGTCTACTGACTGCTTCTTTAAGGGTTTTTATGATTTTTTAACTAGTTCAGGATTTATGTAAAATTTGAAAATGAGTCTATAGTTAGGACTCATTTGTACCAAGTAACTTGAGCACCTTAAAAATGCAAATCACTGTGGAAATTGTTCCCCCGAAACCAAGCTAGGAGCATTTTTTTCTGGGCACTTCTTTGCTGGGCTGCACAGGTGTCTGAAGGGAAGATTTTTGTGGACTCTGCCATTTTAAATGCTTTCCATGCTTCTTTGCAAAGCAAGCCCCTCAAATTTAGTTTTCAGTAGCTCTAGTAAATGATTCCTTGGAGAAGACTTGGGATTATATGCTATATGTCCCACTGGGTGTTGGGGAGATAGGGCAAGATATACCTTGGGGTAAAATCTACTTTCTTTCATGTGTGAACAGGGAGAAAAAACAATTATAATTCTATAGAGTGACCACATCCTGAAGGCCAACCCCCTATCCCTGCAAGGTGGCAGGCCTCAGGCTGAGTCTCCAGAGACATTTGGCTTCAAGCTGGGATTGCTGGCCAGCAGGCTTCTCCGGTTTCAAACAGAATGCTGTGGCCCCACACAGAGACCCTTGGAGTTGCAAGTGGCTCTTTCTGCTCTCCTAAACATTCTTCATACTTTCTTTAGCCCCTTTCTCCATCTGTAAAATGGCAACAGGAAGAGTTCTTTTTCCAAAGGCAAATATATGAGAACACATTTGCTTACCTCAGTGGAGGGGAATGTAGCTAGCCTTCTTAGCCATGAAGCCCCAAGGCCATTGTGTAGTGCTCGTGCCAAGGTCCTGTCCACCTCTTCCTCTTTTCCCACCTCCAGAAGTTTGGCTGGCTTGCTTCCTTTTTCCATCTGCTACCATCCACTGTTCCACATGAGTTCTTGTTGCCTTCACCTTCATTCACATCTCAGAGGAGCCAGCCACAGGCCACTCAACTTCTCACCCACCCTCAAGCTCCAAAACAAATTATCTGTCATTTTTAAAGGATGATTTTCTTTTTAACTAACAACCACAGGAGAACAGAGAAAGATTAACAGGAAGAAATTTAAACACTCTGGAACTACTTAAGGCTTAAATGGATCTAAATCATTTGCATTACTTTACTTCCTGGATGACATTCCTAATAAGGATAATAAGAATGATTTAAAGAGCACTTATTAGGTAGGAATTACTTTCATATGCCGTTGTATTTAATCCCTACTGCAACAGTGCAAGATAGTATATTATTTCATAGATATGGAAACAGGTTCAGAAAAGAAATTCACCCAAGGTCATTGATTAATATATAAGACCTATCCCACCGGATCGTGGTGTTAAATAAGTTAATATTTGCTAAGTGCTTAAAACAGTATCTGGCACAAAGTTCTATGTAAGTATTAACTATTATTAATAGAAAGCAGTGGATTCAAAATGCAAACCCAGATTTATAGGAGTCCAAAGCTCATTTGGTTTGAATTACACCATACTGCCTGTGGATTTGTTTCAAGCAGTGAGGGAGGAGAGGATATTGGGTTTCTAACTCCTCATTATACCAGTCTAATATTCCATGAGTTTACTTCCTAATTCCCATTTTCTACAAAGAAGTTTTGGTACTCAGTCCCCTAACCTCTATCTCCAAGAGCCTAGAGGTCTTGTTTAGGTCAAAAAGTAAGTGATATCTACTATGCCATTCAAGGGACCGTCACCTCAAATGGATTTATTTACATCATTAGGAAAAGTTCTGATGGAAATCCCCAATCTTAACAGCATGCAGGAAAAAATCACCTTGGGTTACTCTTGCCAGCAAAAGTAAAATCATCCGAGTGCTACAAGACAAAAAAGGAGTACTGGTTCAACTGGTTACCTTTCTCATCACTCACACCTTGCCCTCTCAAAGGAACTCCACTAGCTCCCATGAGAATATAGACCCTGAAAGAAAAAGGAAAAATGGTGGATGGACTTGTAATTGCAAAGGATATTATCTAATTCAGTGAGATGGGAAGATTCACCTGTTTTTTAAAAAATTTATTTAATTTTGAGCATTGGTAATATATTCACCTGGTTCAAAAATGTTAAAGCATAAAGAAGCATGCAGTATAAAATCGCTTACCTCTGTCCCCCTTTTCCTAGTTTCTACTTCCATACCCCCAATAATCACTGCTCTCTGTTTCCCAAGTATCCTTTCATAGTTTCTTTAGGTTTATACAAATAAATATATTTCACGTGTTCTTTTTCTCCTTCTCTCTTACACAAAAGCAGCACCCAGCATTAACTGTTCTGTTGCTTTTTATTTTTAGCTGAGCAAAAGGATTTTGCAGATCTTTCCATACCAGTACATAGAAAACATCCTCATTCTTTTTTACAAATGTAAAATATTCTGTTTACTAGCTCCACCATAAGTGATTTAATATGTTCTCCATGGGAACATGGAGGTCATTTATAATCTTTTGCTATTACAAATAATACTATATTGAATAGAACTAGATCAATAAGCTTTAATTTACTAAAAGCTTAAAGCAACACATTACCATTACTTTCAACACAAGCAAATTTTCTAAAATGCATTTCCAAATATAGACCTCAGAAGAATCTGCTTTGATGAACAAATAAGACCAATTTATAATGAGACAGATTATTTGTGTAGAATTAATGTTCCAAAATCCCCCATCCAAATGTGTCCTTTTAAGTGAGTATTTTCCTGCCAGTTTATTTACACTTAACAATTAGGTTAGTGGGCATTTTGCCCTGGAAAATATCAGCCTAGAACAAATCTAATCATCATGAATTCTAAATTAGTAGGGTTTGGATAAGAGAATTATTTTTTTTTTTTACCAAATTTTCGAAACCGTTGATTTAAACTTTGTACAGAGAACTCTGGATTTCATATATATTTCAACATGGTCAGTTTCAATTAGAATTTTCAGGGTAGTATTCTTTTAAAACAAAATAAGAATTTAAAGGATGGGGATTATTTGAAAAATCAGTTTTATGTAAAATGCATTGTTTTTATTACTTTCTAAAAATGAAACATCAGACTAAATTTGGGATAAATTTGAAAATAGTAAAAACATATGACATTATAGACATTTGCTTGCCAAGATCAAATGTCATGATTCAATACTTTTTTTCATTGTGAGCTAGATGCCTTTACCTGTCTGTGTTAAGGTCAAGTAATAAACAACCTACTTGCTTAGCCCTGGGAATATACATTGGTATGAAGGGCAGTGCTTCCAATAAGATTTCCCTTGAAATCTGGTTGTGAGGACAAAATGCATGCATAAAAAGAACAGAAACATCACGTTGATAATAATAACAAAAAGTTAAATTGAACTTAGCATGGACCAGACATAGGTCTGAGTACTTTATAAACATTAACTCATAGGTCTGAGTACTTTACAAATATGAACTCATTAAAAATTTGCAATAACATGGTAAGTACAATTATTATCATCTCATTTTATAGATGAAGGAATTGAGGCACAAAGTTAAATGTATCCGGGGTCACACAGCTGGTAAGTGGAGAAGGCAGGATTCCAATTCAGACCGTCTGGCTATAGAGGCCACGTGTGTAATCAGCCACCACACTGCTTTGTGTCTGTGGCGGCATTCACAGTAAAGGCAAAAGAGTCTAGCAAAGAAATGACCTTAGTGGTCAGGCAAGGTTTTGGGGGAAGTGGGGCCTGAAACAGGCTTTTTAGAAAAGAAAGGATTTCAGACCTTCCCATCTCTACAGTGAGTAGGTTTCTCTGACTTTTAGCACAATATTCTAAGAATGACAGAATATTGGAGGAACAAAAGTATTGGGCAAGAATGTAAATGGTTTCAGGAGTGGATATTGAGTAAACCTATTTAACTAAAGTGATGCTATCACATAGAGAAGTAGCAAGAGATTAATTCAGGAATGCGAGTTAGGACCAGATTACAAATGCTCTAAGTACCAGGCTGTAGCCCCTACAGTAGTGCTTCTGACACCCTGATCTTCACAGAAATCACGGGGGTCTTGTTAAATGCACATGCTGACTCAATAGGTCTGAGATGGACCCAAGAGTCTGCATTTGCAGTAAGTTTGGGTGATGCTGATGGTGCTGGTCCTCAGACCACAGTTTGAGTATCAAGACTCTAGGCAGCAGCAAGAAACCATTTTGGGGCTGAGTTGAGGGAAAGGGATAGGAAGTGATGGAAAGTTGTCTATGGCACCTCCTCTGAGTTGCAGCCAACAATTTAAAGGATATATAGACCTACAATATTTTATTTAATTTGTTTATAGAAATTTTTTTTCTATATGCCCCATTCCTCCTTTCTGATGTGAAGCTATCTTGCCTGAAGAAATGTTTTAAACCACCTTATTCCTCTCTTTCATACAGAGCAAGGCTAAAGAGCTGCCTCTTTCTGCTGTACGTTTTATGGAAGAACTGGGTGAGTGTGCCTTTGGAAAAATCTATAAAGGCCATCTCTATCTCCCAGGCATGGACCATGCTCAGCTGGTTGCTATCAAGACCTTGAAAGACTATAACAACCCCCAGCAATGGACAGAATTTCAACAAGAAGCCTCTCTAATGGCAGAACTGCACCACCCCAATATCGTCTGCCTTCTAGGTGCCGTCACTCAGGAACAACCTGTGTGCATGCTTTTTGAGTATATGAATCAGGGAGATCTCCATGAGTTCCTCATCATGCGATCCCCACACTCTGACGTTGGCTGCAGCAGTGATGAAGACGGGACTGTGAAGTCCAGCCTGGACCATGGAGATTTTCTGCACATTGCAATTCAGATTGCAGCCGGCATGGAATACCTGTCTAGTCACTTCTTTGTGCACAAGGACCTTGCAGCTCGCAATATTTTAATCGGAGAGCAGCTTCATGTAAAGATTTCAGACTTGGGGCTTTCCAGAGAAATTTACTCCGCTGATTACTACAGGATCCAGAGTAAGTCCTTGCTGCCCATTCGCTGGATGCCCCCTGAAGCCATCATGTATGGCAAATTCTCTTCTGATTCAGATATCTGGTCCTTTGGGGTTGTCTTGTGGGAGATTTTCAGTTTTGGACTCCAGCCATATTACGGATTCAGTAACCAGGAAGTGATTGAGATGGTGAGAAAACGGCAGCTCTTACCATGCTCTGAAGACTGCCCACCCAGAATGTACAGCCTCATGACAGAGTGCTGGAATGAGATTCCTTCCAGGAGACCAAGATTTAAAGATATTCATGTCCGGCTTCGGTCCTGGGAGGGACTCTCAAGTCACACCAGCTCTACTACTCCTTCTGGGGGAAATGCCACCACACAGACAACCTCCCTCAGTGCCAGCCCAGTGAGTAATCTCAGTAACCCCAGATATCCTAATTACATGTTTCCAAGCCAGGGTATTACACCACAGGGCCAGATTGCTGGTTTCATCGGCCCGCCAATACCTCAGAATCAGCGATTCATTCCCATCAATGGATACCCAATACCTCCTGGATATGCAGCGTTTCCAGCTGCCCACTATCAGCCAACAGGTCCTCCCAGAGTGATTCAGCACTGCCCACCTCCCAAGAGTCGGTCTCCAAGCAGTGCCAGTG
This sequence comes from Sapajus apella, assembly GCF_009761245.1. Lineage (NCBI taxonomy): Eukaryota > Metazoa > Chordata > Mammalia > Primates > Cebidae > Sapajus > Sapajus apella. The sequence goes on along the minus strand of NW_022436976.1, from coordinate 21,791,069 downwards.
GGTCGACTAGCACTGGCCATGTGACTAGCTTGCCCTCATCAGGATCCAATCAGGAAGCAAATATTCCTTTACTACCACACATGTCAATTCCAAATCATCCTGGTGGAATGGGTATCACCGTTTTTGGCAACAAATCTCAAAAACCCTACAAAATTGACTCAAAGCAGCCATCTTTGCTAGGAGACTCCAATATTCATGGACACACCGAATCTATTATTTCTGCAGAACTGTAAAATGTAAATGTGGTATACAAGACAAACTAGACAGCCGCAGAAAAGATTTATATTCAAATGTTTTTATTAAAGTAAGGTTCTCATTTAGCAGACATCACAACAAGTATCTTCTGTGAAGTTTGACTGTGTCTTACCAAGCAGGACAGACACTAACCAGAAAACAAAAAAAAAAATGAAAACATTGTGGGATATTCACTCCATTGGAGTGCATGACATGGCATTGGGACTGGAACATGTGGTTTCAAATACTGAAAACTGCAAACCAGTGAAGAGGAAAAGAACCTTGTGATTAAATATAAAACCAAAAGTCAAATGGTGCTTTGTGTTTTAGCCTTCAGTCACCACGACTGGTCTCTCCCCCAAATGTATATATACCATAGCATTTGTCTACCTGCTGTCTTTTCTTCAGGACAGATATTCAGGAATTATATTGATTCAGTTAAGACTCTGTGCATGTTCTTATGGAAATGATGTTCAGAATCAATGAAGAAGCTTCAAGCCAAATTTGAAACCCTGGAGGGAAATGAGCCATAACACAAGTATAACGAACCCTGAAGCCTTCTACTTCATTGGGCTTCTTTGGGAAGGTGTAGAATGGGCCTTTTTGTGAATCCTCCTGTGATCCTGAGGGTCTTTCCCACAGCTTCTCACAGCATATTTACACAGCCCTTGAAATAACACAGGGCATCAGACCATAAGAAGGCTAGATGTGGATGCTAGAATTGATTGTTGCTGGATTAGGAATGAGGCACCAAAGGAAGCACAGGCAGGAAAATGGCACCACAGCCTAGATCAGCATCTGTGGGATCCCCAAAGGAGTTTTCTGGAACCAGTAACACTGAAAAATAAGTCTGTGGCTACAGATGAGCACAGTCACCCCTTGCAACTCCCTGTTTACAAGTTGTCCGAAGCGTTGCGGTGCTTATGGTCAATGGACTCTAGGGAAGTAGGAAACTCCATGATGATACCAATGTCTAGTAATTTTAGTTTCTCTCCCTTTTTTTCTGTGCTGGAAATGTTCACAGCTTTGATTCCAGCCCCCAAAATTGTAACAATTTATTCATACAGTTAGTTGGAATCCAAGGGCAATGAATTCTATTTTGCAAAATATGATGGTCTTCCTACAAAACAAGTACTGAGTTCTCATTTCAAAAGTTACCAAGAACTGAATTCTTTAGCAAACAGAAACAACATGATCATTTTTGCCTTAGTGGGATGTTTCACATGTGCATCTCATGGCATTTACCTGCCAACCATCTTTGCCAAGTTTAGAATTCTTATGGGTTTCAAGTTCTATATAGAAAGAATTTTATTTTTGATTATTCTCTTGTTAAAAAAAAAAAAAACTTCTTTATTCTAAGAACAATGTCAAAGTTTCATTTTTATTTTAAAAGTATAGGAGACTTGTAAAGAGACTTACAGGATATAAAAGTAATTCCTGGAAATGATATTTGATGAGGAGAATATAAGATAATTAAAAACACATTGATATTTTCATTTTTTTAATACAACTAGCATGAGAAATCAAGAAAATATGTTTACCAAAATGCATTGCAATTTTCCCAAACCTGAGTCTTCAGATAACAAACATGAACTTACAGGTACTGTGAACTCAAAGAATTGGCTATATTCAGATTTCTGGAGATAAATTAAGACATATTTTTGTGGCATAAATAAGCTGATTCAGAAGTTACATTTCTTAACTTTAGGTAGAGGAGAATATTTGTATCCTTTTGTTGCTATGCAACTGTTTAATGATAAAACTTCAAACCACAATTTTGTATATCATATGACAATCAGTCATTGTCCAAGAATATTTATTATTTTAAGAACACAATTTCAGTGAATCTGAGTTTTTCTAGGAGTCCCTTAAAGGGAAATTAGCATTCCATGAGCCAGTAAAATACCTACTCTGGTAAAACATTATTATGGTTAAAAAGTAAATTCAAGTTAGTTTTTTATAAAGAACTATAGCATTTATTTTAAACATTTTATAATAACTAAAAACATTAAGGCGAGCAAATGAAATTTCAAAACCACTTGTAATAATGTATTTTATAATCGCACTGTGATACTATATAACACAGTCTCTTTTGTATCAAAATAGTATTTTTTTCACAAACTAAAAAATATCTTTTCCTTTGTTGACAATGTTTTGTAAGATGACTTTATTTTCAGATCTTTTTCTCTTTTTTTGCACAAAACTATGCTTATGGTTTGTGTCACAGAAGTGAAAATATATCTTTGCATTTTTATATCTGGTCTGTTTTTCTTGTTTCCTTTGTTTTTAACTTGATATAGATTTTCTTCAAATATATAATGGCAATTTTCAGGTATCTCACCCTACCATATCTTTCCTTATTTTCACTGCATGCATTTAATCACTGTATTACTTAATGTTTGATTTGTTATTATGGGCATTTCAAATAGAGAAGCATTGAATTATAATGACAAAAAGGCTATTTTATATTAAGGATATATGCATTTGTATTTCACACACCAGAGATTATATTAAACACTGATTATTTTATGCTGCTGTTTATTAAAAATGTTTAAAATATTATTTTCTTAATATTGCTGTCAGAGGTATTTGGGAAATTTTAAAATTTACATTTCATAGAAAGAGGAATCACAATTCCTATTTGCTGTTATTTCATTAATTTTTTTTTTTCAGTAGGCTTTTAAAACAGACTTGGACATTCTTTTGCTAACAACCATAGGTAGAGAGGTGAATCCTAGTGATTTCATAACTGAATACTATCCACCTATATATGGCAAGCTTTGAATTTTTTTTTGGTGGGGGGAAGAGAGAAAAAAAGAAAGAGAAAGAAAAAAAAGGAAGAAAGAAAAGAATGAGAGAGAGAAAGAAAGAGGAAGAGAAAGAGAGAGAGAGAACAGGAGTCTTGCTTTATTGCCCAGGCTAGAATGCAGTCTAAAAATGGGCATTGAAAACCTCTTTTATGCCAATAATTGTGCTTAACAATGGACACAAGAAGGAATAAGGGAGGAAAATAACAAATAAGCAGCCAACCAATATTTCATTTAAACCTGTTAAATGCTATGCAATTACTGAGGAGTCATTTACTTCCAGTTATGTAGTCACTTTTAGAGTAGGTGTGATGTGGTAGTGATAAGAATGTATGTTTTGTGGATTTGGAGTGGAGAATTCTATAAATGTTTCTTTAGTTTACTTGTTCCAGGTCTGAGTTCAAGTCCTGAATATCCTTGTTAATTTTCTGTCTCGTTGATCTAATATTGACAATGTGATGTTAAAGTCTCCCACTATTGTTGTGTGGGAGTCTAAGTCTCTTTATAAGTCATTAAGAACTTGCCTTATGTATCTGGGTGTTCCTGTATTGGGTGTGCATATATTTAGGATCATTAGTTCTTCTTGTTGCATTGATCCTTTTACCATTGTGTAATGACCTTCTTTGCCTCTTTTGATCTTTGTTGCTTTAAAGTATATTGTATCAGAAGCTAGGATTGCAACTACTGCTTTTTTTTTACTCTCCATTTGGTTGGTAAATCTTCCTCCATCCGTTTGTTTTGAGTCTTTGTGTATCCTTGCATGTGAGATGGGTCTGGATGCAGCATACCGATGGGTTTTGGCTTTTTGTCCAATTTGCCTGTCTGTGTCTTTTGATTGGGGCATTTAGTCGATTTATAGGATTAATAATAATATATGTGAGTTTAATACTGCCATTTGATGCTAGCTGGCTGTTTTGCCCATTAATTGATGTGGATTCTTCATTATGTTGATGCTCTTTACCTTTTGGTATATTTTTGGAATGGCTGATACTGGTTGTTCCTTTCTATGTGTAGTGCTTCTTTCAGAAGCTCTTGTAAAGCAGGCCTGGTGGTGAGGAAATCTCTGAGTACTTGCTTGTTCACAAAAGATTTTATTTTTCCTTCACTTATGAAGCTTAGTTTGGCTGGATATGAAATTCTGGGTTGAAAGTTTTTTTCTTTAAGTATGTTGAATATTGGCCCCCACTCTCTTCTGGCTTGTAGGGTTTTTGCTGAGAGATCTGCTGTGAGTCTGATAGGCTTCCCTTTGTGGGTAACCTGACCTTTCTCTCTGGCTGCCCTTAGCATTTTCTCCTTCATTTCAACCCTGGTGAATCTGAAAATTATGTGCCTTGGGGTTGCTCTTCTTGAGGAATATCTTTGTGATGTTCTCTGTATTACCTGGAGTCGAATATTGGCCTGCCTTGTTAGGTTGGGAAAGTTTTCCTGAATAAGATCCTAAAGAATATTTTCCAACTTGGATTCATTCTCTTCATCAAATTCAGGTACACCTATGTAGATTAAGTCTTTTCACATAGTCCCATATTTCTTGGAGACTTTGCTCATTCCTTTTTACCCTTTTTTCTCTAATCTTGTCTTCTCGTTTCATTTCATTGAGTTTGTCTTTGACATCTGATATCCTTTCTTCTGCTTGATCAATTCAACGGTTAAAACTTGTGCATACTTCGCAAAGTTCTCGTATTGTGTTTTTCAGCTCCATTAATTCACTTATATTCCTCTCTAAATTGTCTATTCTCATTAGCATTTCCTCAAACCTTTTTTCAAGGTTCTCAGTTTCTTTGCATTGGGTTAGAACATGTTCTTTTAGCTTACAGAAGTTTCTTATTATCCACCTTCTGAAGCCTGATTCTGACAATTCATCACACTCATTCTCTATCAGGCCTTGTTCCCTTGCTTATGAGGAGCTGCAATCCCCTGAAGGAGGAGAGGCATTCTGGTTTCAGATGTTTTCAGCCTTTTTGTGCTGGTTTCTTCCCATCTTTGTGGATTTATCCACCTGTCGTCTTTGTAATTGCTGACTTTCAGAATGGGTCTCTGAGTGGACATCCAGCTTGTTGGTGGTGATGTTATTTCTGTTTCTTTGTTTTCCTTCTGCGGATGCCCCTCCCGCACAGAGCTGGACCTTTCCGGGTTCAGCTGTGTTTGCTATGAAAATCTCAACCGTCAGCATTTCCAATTGCTGTTTATTTGTGGGGGTGGGACCAGACAAGCCTGATCACCTGGCTCCCCACCTCGGAGCCCCTTTTTTTTCTTTTCCTAATTGAATGGTCGATTCTCTGCCAGGTGCCCCAGTCACCTGCCCAAAAGGCGCTGGGATCTATGCAATTTCCTGTGCGGCGACCATGCCAGCTGAAACAGTGGCACTGAGATTCGTGGCGCTTTTCTGCCCAGGAATCTCCCGGTCTGGCTCCCTGGTTTCAGTCCCCCTTTAAATCAGCTGAATGGGCGACTCTGCCTTCCCGGAGCTCCAAACACCAACTAAGAGGGCACCCAGTCCTGCATACTCCGCAGTGAGAACTGCTGCACCGGGACACTGGCAAAATAGCGGCGCTGGCCAAAAGAGTCGTGCTGGTGACCCAAGGGGCTCCTCCGCCTGGTCCGTAGGCAACAAAAATTTGTCTGGACGTCTGGCGTTCACTCAGTCCCTGCACCTTCACTGGGAGCTGCAATCCTGAGCTGCTGCTAGTCGGCCATCTTGGATCTCTCTCCCAGCTTTGAATTTTTAAAATCAAAATAATATATTGAACAGTTACAACCAATGAAATGTAAAAAAATTTTTGATTTTAAGAATACAGTTGCCTCATTTTCTGTCTTGATGTTTCCACATAACCTTAGATATCAAAAATCATCTCTTTGGACTCTAAAGAAAAATAGTCTATGTACATCTTATTATGTCCAACTTAGCTTCCTACCATACTGATAAAATAGATGTGGCCATTTAATTGTCACAACTTATCTTTATGACCTTACTTGCCCAAAAGAAAGAGTTCCTCACCTGGCAATTAATACACACTGTCAAGGAAAATGAATACCATTATGAAAGTTCAAAGAACTTGTCCATTTCTGCTATTTAAAATAGAAGTACAATAAAACTTCCAGTGCCTTATCCATCTGTTTTAGGTACAACTCTTGTCACCACCTCAACAATCAAACTCAATAAAGCAATCCCTTCACATGGCAGTGAGGTCTGTGTCAGGCGGGGTTTCTCCCTCTCACCTGAATTCCTCAGCCTGCCCTTCACTCCCATTTCCTTCTTATGTCTCCCACACTCTTGATTCTCCCACCATCCCCAATCCCTTCAACACTGAGATTCCCTTAATTCCCTCATCACCAACATCTGCAAACTCCTAGCATCACCTTCCCATAATGCCTGCTACAATACTGAATAAAGAGGAACTCTTTTTATCTACCCATCTTCAAAGATGATGACCTAGCCCAGTAGTTCTCAAAGTGTGGCTCCCAGGCAAAGAAACGGCAGCACCCTGGAACTGGTTAGAAATACAAATTATCGGCTGGGTGTGGTGGCTCACATGTGTAATCCCAACACTTTGGGAGGCCAAGGCAGGCAGATCATGAAGGCAAGAGATCGAAACCATCCTGGCCAACATGGTGAGACCCCATCTCTACTAAAAGAATACAAAAATTAGCTGGGCGTAGTGGGGCACGCCTGTAATCCCAGCTATTCGGGAGGCTGAAGCGGGAGAATTGCTTGAACCTGGGATGCAGAAGTTGCAGTGAGCTGCGATCATGCCACTGAACTCCAGCCTGGTGACAGAGCGAGACTCCATCTCAAATTAAAAAATAAACAAGAAAGAAATGCAAATTACCAAGGCCCGTTTTGAAATCCTAAATCAAGGGATCCAAGGGAGGTGCTGGGGTGAAGTGCATCTTCTTAATTTAGACAGCATTTTTTTCAGCCAGTAGCTCAAATACTAGAGAGGAAATTCTAGGGGTGAGACCCAGAAATTTGAGTTTTAACAAGCACTCGTGATTCTGATATACTCTAAAGATCAAGAACTGATCTAATTTAAAGGCATGCGGTGGAAGATCACTACATTCTTAGTAATGTGTATATAGGCATTTAATAACATGTTAGCCCTTTTATTCCCCTTCAAAGAAAATCAAGTTTTGTTTTACTTTAAAATTCAGCACAAAAAGCTGTGTTAGCCATTTGACAATTAGCTATATTTTTTGAAGTTGTTCCCTTGGATAGAAAACTGACAACATCTCATCTTTGTGATGAAGATATTCCTCATCCAGTTCACCTGAGACCTAAATTCTTGGCTAGTGGCCACGTTTTCCTTCATATGGACAAGCTCAGAGAAGTTGGTCTCTTAGTACACGTTTTTTTGACCCTCGAACTGATGATTAACAACAAAAAAAAAAATCCCTTCTATGTTGCAACTTAAGGTCAAGGATAGGCTGGTCTTTGGGAGGAGGGACAGGCCCAGCTCTAGTAAGCATCAAGCAGGAAGCTGCTGCAGGGGCTCCCCTCCCTCCCTTGCACTTCCTGTGATGCCCTGAGCCAGCTGGCTGGATGCAGACACCTGTGGCTTGTTCTGTTTTCCTTGACCAGCTGTAGTCCATCATCAGTCCCTGGCTGGCCAGGAGTGCTCCTCTGCTCCGGCTTTGCTGTCCTCTGCCTTTAAAGGGCTGAAAGCTCTGAGGAAAGATGGAAAGAGGGATCCAAGGGAGGTGCTGGGGTGCAGTTCCTACTCTTCTTAACTTATACACCAATAGCTCTAATGCTAAAGAAGAAGTGCTGGATTAGAGGAGAAGGAACAAGGGAGCACACACAAGAAAGGGCTTTTGCAGCCAAAATATGACTGCACTGAAATTTGTTACCATAAATGCCAACAGTATTAGGACACTGTTAGTTCAAGAAAGGGAGAGACTTACAAACCATCAGAGCACTCAAGGTCAATGTAATCCTCTGAGAAATTAGGCTGGGAAGGCTTAAAAATATAGACATATAGAGGGAGAAGATCTGCTGATGTATTTATGACTAGTTAAATCTTAAGCAAGTATGAATTGTTTACTCACAAACGAGTACCATAACATTTGCTGACCAGGCTTGGCAAGATACCTTCCCAAATGACTGTGTTAGTAAATACAGTCATGTATCACTTAACAAAAGGGATACATTCTGAGAAATGTCCTTAGGTGATTTCGTCACTGTGCAAACATTACAGTGTACAATTACACAGACTTAGATGGTACAGCCTACTACACACCTAGGCTATATAGAGTATGGCCTCCTGCTCCCAAGCTACAAACCTGTACAGCATGTTATGGTACTGAATACTATAGGCAGTTGTAATACAATGGCAAGTATTTGTGAATCTAAGCCCTTATCATGAATGGAGCTTGTAAGACTGGAAGTTGCTCTGGGTGAGTCAGTGAGTGGTGAGTGAATGTGAAGGCCTAGGACATTATTGTACACTGCTGTCAACTTTATAAACACTGTACATTTAAATTGCACTAAATTTATTTAAAAATTCTTCAATCATAAATTAACCTTTTTATTTATGAACTTTTTTTAACTTTTTGACTCTTGTAATAACACTTAGCTTCAAACACGTACAGCTGTGCAAAAATATTTTCTTTATATCTTTATATGCTTCTTTCTATTTTTAATTTTTTAAATTTACTTTTTAAACTTTTTTGTTAAAGACTGAGACACAGAGACTAGCCTAGGCCTGCACAGGATTAGGATCATCAGTATTACTGTCTTCCACCCCCACAGCTTGTCCCACTGGAAGGTCTTCCGGGACAACAGCACACGTGGAGCCGTCATCTCCTATGACAGCAGTGCCTTCTGGAATACCTCCCGAAGGATCTGCCTGAGGCTGTTTACAGTTAACTTTTTTTTAGTAAGTAGAAGGAGTACAATATAAAATAAAAATCAAAAGTATAGTACGGCAAGTACCTAAGCCACTAACGTTGTTTATTTTCAGGTATTACGTACTGTACGTAATTGGATATTCTATACTTTTATGCAGCTGGCAGCACAGTACATTTGTTTACACCAGCATCACCACAAACGTGAGTAATACATCGCACTCACAATGTTATGATGGCTATGACATCATGAGGTGATAGGAATTTTTCAGCTCCATGAGTATCTTTTGGGACCACTGTTTTAAATGTGGCCTGTTGTTGACTGGAATGTCATTATGTTATGTGTTACTGAACTGAATTCTTATCTAATAATGCTTAAGAGAAAGGCCCTTTAAAATGCTTCTCTTTAAAATTAGATGGGATGTTACTTACACTTTGAAAAAGGACAATATCTTGACATCCTGAAATAAAGATAATTCAGAGAATATTCAATTTGAAGGAAAGCAGTTTTAAACGTCAGTCTTCATGGACTTGTGCTTCCAACTGTAAATCCAAACATACGCAAAACAACAGAACTACATACATAAAGCCATAGATTAATGCTTAAGCTCTGCCCAGCCTTACAGGAACATGGACCTTGCATCAAAAATAGGTCCAGGACAGACCCCATCCTGTGGCAGGTGCTCCTTACCTACTGCAATCCTTGGGCATTAGAAAAAAATTAGTCAGTTATCATTTGGGCCTATTTTAATACAATTCCCTGAAAGGCTTCTTTTGGGTCTACACTCATTAAAATCACTTAAAAGGGACTGAAACTCCCCAAGGGCATAATCTAGGTAGTTTACCAAGAGTCAGTCTCATAAGACTAAAACTAATATTCAGAAAAAATGACAGTTTAGGATTTATTTTTCTTTCCAGAGTTCACTGGGAATTGATTTTAAGCTATGGATTTCAAACTGATCCATTCCAAATTGGCCAGTATTGACTGTATTGGTCAGCTTGGCTGCGGTAATAAACAACTCCAAGATCTCAGTGGCTTGCTTTTCAAGAGCAAATGTTTATTTCTCACTCATGTCCATCAGCAGAAGTAGGTCTGCTGCAGTGGTCCTGCTTCCAGGTCTCTGAAGGACAAAGTGTTCTCATGGCAGAGGGAAACGGCAAGAGGCAGAACTGAAACACAATCACTCAAAAACTTCTGTCCAGACAAGCCAGATGTCACATCCTCTCAGTCAACACAAATTCTGAGGCCAAACCTGAATGCAGGACATGGACGTATCTCCACCTGCTGAGAGGTACAGCGAGTTGCATAGTCATAAGCAGGAATATAAAATCTTCTTGCAGGGAAGGAAGTGAAGAGTTGGGAACAATAATACAATCCGCCATGCAGCTAAATAGCTGAGTGAATAGGGAATACACCTATGTAGCAAACCCAGGTGTAAGGGAAATGGCCTTGCTTTAGTCAGGAGTAGGCTGAGGCAGGCTTCAGGTTTCTTCCTGCCCAAGCAAGACATTTGGGAGGCTTGTGAGAAATGCCTGGTGTGTGCTCAGGCATACCCTAAATGGAGGCAGCTGCCCAGTGTTACACAACAAGTGATGATAGGGCGAGTGCCCTTTACTAGATAGATGGCAAGTAGACTACATCAGGTCACTGCCGAAGTCACAAGGGTATACGCATGTGCTGGTAGCTGTGGACGTGGCCACAAGCCTGTTGTTCACCTACCCTTGCAGGGTGGCTGACCAACCGCACACCATCCCGGCTCTGCAGCACTTACGCGCCCTGGACGGTCACCCTCTAGCTGTTGAGAGTAATAGGGGAACACATTTCACTGCACAACAGGTACAAAAACGGCCGTAACAAATAGACATAAAGTGGGGATTCCATGTACCATATAACCTGCAAGCTGTGGATATGATTGAGTGGTATAACAGGCTCTTAAGGAAGGGGTTACACTTACATGTGATGCCCCTGTCTTTGCAGGGCTGGAGTTCCAGGCTGGACCTGGTACTTCAAACCTTGAATGAATAGCCATGGAAAGGTGGCCTGGCCCTGGTGGAGGCTTTCTTACAGTGGGCTGCCATCCCCAACCAGTTGCAGATAAATATACCAAGGATGACCTCCTCCAACCAGGTATGGGGACAAATGGTAACCTGTTGTTACCAGCCCCAATGTCTCTGAAGGCAGAGGAACAGAAAACCTGGCTGTGGGCATGGTCCCTCCAAGCCCACACTGCTGGTGGTTGGACATCGTAGCTCCCTGGGGGCAGGGGATACAATATGACTTGCATGTCACTCCTTGTGTATTTAATACATGGCCGCGCAGTTGACTGTTTGTAGGGGAATGGCCAAGGAAAGAACCCTCCTCCAGGGAATATATGTATTGCCCGTGTGACGTATTTTGAGTTCCCCCATGACTTTGGCACGGATACAGGATTCAAAAGAACCATGGGGAGCTGAGAAGTGTGGTACCATCACCCAGGACAAAAGCCCTTGGTGGCTGCATTGTTATCCAGGGATGAAAGGTTAGCCTGTATTTTGCCTGAGGGATGTGATTTACCTCTGTTAATACCTGTCCCTGCTCTATCATTCCAACTGAATGTTAACATGCTCCAAATGCGCCGCAGACTGGACCCATACCTACGCTGAGGTGACCAATGTTTCCAACTGTTGGATCTGCGCTGCTTTTCCAGCAGCAGCTGCAGATAGCTTGCCTTGGCAACTACATTCAGCGTCTGCAGAGAACTAGACATGCCTGGAGACTTAGAGTCCCATGGCTAATGCCAGGAATGCAATGCAGCAAGCTTTGGACAAAGGACACCACAAGACCCACGGTGTACCCACCCCCTGGCTGGCCCATAGCGTTTATGATGGGTGGGGCTGGATAGTGGGGGAACATGTAGTACCCCCAGCCCAGGCACTGCAGTGTATAGAGCAACACTGGGGTCACACTACTGTGGGATGGGTACCTGTCATGGCCTGTATAGACATAACACATGTCACCCACTCAAGCTATGGTGGGAATCCCTGGGCTCTGGCCTATGCTGGGCCCTAATAGTCATAAACAGCATAACTAGGATGATAGTAGTGAACTGTTGCTCTCCGTATTGTTGTTGTGGTTTGTGGATTCAGGACTCCGTCCTATGGGCATGTGTCCCTGCCCAGGAGATGCCCTCAGCCTAGGGGATGGAGTGTAAGGGAAATGGCTGCACTTTAGTTAGGAGTAGGTTGAGGCAGCCTTCTGGTGCAGCATGACTCAGTGGGTTTGTAGCACAGGTGCACAACCCTGCACATTATGTAATCACACCACATGAAGCATAATAGCTGATCACCCATGTGAGCTTGTGCTTGGCTCAGAGCGACTATTGTCTGTAAAATGTAGAATTACCCTGCTAATGCTGTACATACAGCTCACTTGTGCCCAGAGAGAGAGTAAAGCTATGTGAAAACTGTCTATGATTCCTCAACTGTTTTTCCAGCTACCCATCACTTGCCCACCGATTTCCCTTGGACCCCAGTTAGAACCTGACACCAGCAACCCATATGCTTTTCTTTCCTCAAATTCATGGCAGACATCACTAATTGGTTCTCTTCTCAACTGAACTCAGATTCAGCCTTAAAATTTTTAATATACTTGCCTGTACAACCTACCACTCAGAAATGGCACTAGAAATAAAACTTGTTAGCCATCCCTGCACTGGGGTGATAGTTGTCAAACCAGGTTATTATCACGATTGTCTGGGGGGAACCTAAAAATTATATTTTCTTAGGACCATTCCAAAATGTACCAGAAAAGATACTTTAAAAATCTCCTATAAATCCGTGAGACATAGCATATAGCACTGTAATCTCTAGTTCCTTTTTCCTGGGACTTGCACAAAAAGAATGTGAGCATACAGCATGTATTTTTCAACTGCACTGGCAGATGAGCTAACTGACCTTGAGCAAGTAAGGCAATCTCTATTTCCTTGTGCATCAAATGATATAAATATAGCATTTATACTATTCTGAACACCAAGGGTTCTGATGTCAGATTGTCTAGCTTAAATCTCCCCTTCACCCCTTGGTAACCATGTGAACTCATATAAGTTACTGAACTGCAGTTTCTTCACCTGAAAAAGTATCTATTTTGTAGAATTGTTATGAGATTTGAACAAGATAATTCATGTAATCTGAATAAGAAGAGCACCTGCCATGAAGTCCTCAAAAAACACAGTCTATATAATTTTATCATTTTTTCTGTAATATTTATTTCTCAGCATTTGTATGAGCATTTAATGAGAATATATGTGAGTATATGAAAAGCATCTGGGCACATAGTAGGTGCTCAAAGAGTGGTAAGATTGTTATTATTCAATATGTTTTAAACAATTTTTACCAAGGGATACATTATTTTCTAATATGGTAAACAGAGCACCAAACATTCCATTTACTTATTCATGCATATGCCATCACAAAGAACACCCAGAGGACTGGTGCCAAGGAGGTTGGGGGTGGGCTTAGCCAGCCGCTCAATAATTTCTATCATCTCCCTTCAGACAACCCCTAATAAATATACACTAAGTAAAAACAGCTTCAAGACACATCCATCCCTAAACCATATGTCATCCCTTAAACCCCTCTTCCAAGCCTATTACCACCTCAAAGTCTCTCCATCATCCAATTCCATAATTACCCTTGGGGGCAACTGGAAGCACTATAAAAAGGTATATTAAACTGATATATAGGAAAGGAGCCTAGAATAATTACATCTTTTAAACACCGGTATACATATACTGATTGAGTCACAATTGCACTTAGATGTTATTGAATGCAGTATCACTCAACAATTGAAATTCTCATATGGGGAAATGAATGGAGAGCTGATTTTTCTGAAACAGTGCATGTAAAGTACGCAAGCAGGCATTGCTTTCCTTCATCACAGACACCTCCAGAATCATCTCCTAACACAATTCTGAGCAAGACTTTTTTATAATTTTGATTATGGGCTTTGGGCACCAGCCTGCCATGGAAATCAAATTGGCTGCCTTTAAACACCAAGCTCCCAAAACAAGTAAACAGCCCTTGCTGACTTGTTCACATAATTCCCACCCTGAAAGGGTCCTTGATGCCCAAGCTAGTCACTGCCAGTTTGCCAAGAACTGTCCCAGTTTTAGCACTGAAAAGTTCTTTGTCTCAAGCAAACCAAGTCTGTTGGTCACCCTAGCTAAAGCAGAAGCAGCGAAGTAAAAGCCAGTAAGTATTGATTCTAAATTCCTCCCTATAAACACAAATACAGATACAAATAGTGACTGAGTAGCCCTGGCCCATCAGGTGCCTTACAGAGAAAGACCTAATTATTTTGTAATTAACATACTTCTGAAATGTGGGGGAGTATACAACTCCAACTTTAAAAAGAGGAACCAAGCATTTCTTGAACCAAGTCTTTTATAAGCTAAAATAAAATTTTTAAATGAGAAATTTCAGGAATTCAAGTCACTTAACTATGCTGCCCACCTCTTTCTTCCTGTTTGATCTTTGAAGATTAGCATTCAGTATTTTTCGTGACATTTATATTGAGGAAGGAATATAAGATTATTAAAAGCAGAGAAACCCAATATTGGGAACTCACATCAAAAGGTCTTCAAGACAAAGAAGAGATCATAGGATTTGAAACCAGAGTTACTAGAAGCATGTGTGCTGCACTTCGTTTTCTAGTTAACAGCATAACCTACGTCAAAATATGATTTAAAACACTTCTCACAGCTGAGTTGACATTTGGCAATCCCGAGCCTTCTTTTGCTCTGGAGGATGGGGGTTCAAATCCACAGGACGTTAGCACTTTGCACTGCTACATATTTCTGGTGGAGGAGGAAAATAGTCTTTTAGTTTAAGTAAAACGAAACCATCTGTTTGAGTCCTGAGGAAAAGAATTATTTTTACAAAGCAGGGAGAGGATGCCTGCTTGTTAAAGCTAGAGTCAGCCTCAGTAATGTTGCAAAAGGAAAATAGTTACACTGTCAGTTGCCTTGCCTTGCTCAACTGAGATGAAGAAAATGTGCACTTGAGCCTTACTTTGGTCTTCATTTTTCAGTATTCCATACCCACACTTACCTCTTTACCTTGTCTAAAGTCTTCTGCTAATATCTATAAACTAGTTTCAAGTTCTTTTCACAATAAATCAGGGTAAACCCAGCTTGGTCAGTGAATGACCTTTTGCCACATAACTTGTCTTGATCAGCAGCTATGCCTTCTAAACAAGAAGTTGTATTAGTTACCTATTGCTGCATAACAAAATACCCCAAACTTGGTATCTTAAAACAACATCCATTTATTAGCCTATAGTTCTGTCAGTCTGGTCTGAGCACGGCTTGACTACATTCTCTGTGCAGGGCCTTACAAGGTATTGGCTAGGTTCTGCTGTGATCTGGAATTCAGGTCCTTTTCCCAGCTCGTGTGATTGTGGCAAAATTCAGTTCCTTGGAATTCTAGGACTAAGGCCCCAATTCTCTTGCTGGCTGTCAGCTAGTGGTCACTGTCAGCTCTTGGAGGCTACCAACATTCCTTGCCATGTGTCCCCTTCCATTTCCAAAGCTGCCAACAGAGAATCTCCCTTACACAGAAACCCTCTCATGCTTTGAGTCACTAACTTCAGGAAGGGCCTAGTCCCATTTAAGGGCTCACTTGATTAGGTCAGGCTTACCCAGAATAATCTCCCTTTCTTCAAGTCCAGTGTGTCATATAACTTAATCACAGCAGTAAAATCCATCATCTTCACAGTCTGAGGATTGAATATGGAGTAGGGAACCTGGAAGTCATTTTAGAATCTTGCCTACCATAAAAATCCAATGCAAGACTTCTCTTTTCAAACATATAGATCTTTTTTAGGGGGAAAAACTGGGAGAGAAGGTCCGAGAAAGCATGTAGTGTACTTAATTAAATTTTCTTTCCCTTAAAGGTACAAAAATATTAAAAATTAACATTTAAAAATTTTTTTATAAATAATAATAGTTGGTATTTTCTGAGCTACATACAGAGTACTACAAGTATATTCATAAGTTGCAGAGGTCAAACTCAGTTCTCAAGGGATTTACACTCTAAAAGAGAAGATAGGACACACAGTTAACAGATATATATATAGGCACTATTTTTTTTTAAGTTTTCAGACTTTATTTCATAGCCATCGACACAGAAATGTACTGGAGTTAGCAACACGGTGCCCAGCTTCCCTGCTGCCTGCTTTATCTGCTCCGTCTCCTAAGAGGACTGAGCTGGGGCTGGGGCTGGGGCTGGGGATGGGATGGGGCATTGCAGGTGAAGGCATTTCTGGCTTTGGAGCTATCCCTGCTGCCCCTGCACCTGCCCCTTGACCTTGGTCAGACACTAGTTGGCCCCTAGTCATTCTGAGACGAGGACAACCATCACTGACACTGGAGGGAGGGTTTGCAGTGAGGCAGCCCTCAGTCGCTCTCAGTCGAGATGGGAAGGATGAGACCCACCACTCCAGGGGCTAAATCAACACATGAAGAACACGGCTGGTGGCCAAGCCCAGATACCCAAGCAGGCAGCAGAGGTCAGCCCCATCCCACAGTGGGCTCCTCTTGAGGAGTCCTCACAGGGCCTGGGGTGTGGCAAAGGGACACAGCCACATCCAGGGCGCCTGGGCAGGGCCAGCTGAGAGTCAAGGCACCCAGACTGGTCCTGGTCTGGCCTCTGTTCCCCAGTAGCCTGGGGCTGGCGCAGGCAGCATAGGAGGGACATAGAGCTGCCCAGCAGTAACATTGTTTCTAAGTCACAGTACTGGCACAGGGGGCCCAGGCAGGGCCAGGCCCTGAGTTTCAGCCAGCCTGGGAGAAGGCCAGCCATGGATGGGCACTATTTTATACAGCAGTGGTCTGGCTTTCTTGGGTTTACATTTTCACAGCAGGTAGAAATGCAGCCAGAATGGTTAAAAAAAAAAAACAGCTGGACAAAAATAATCCACAACTATTGAGAGTAGCAATAATTTACTGAAGAAGGCCAGAGAGCTCACTTGTTAGAACGTGAGATATTTGTGAGGCAGGGTAGTTCAATGGCTAAAAGTATGCACTCAGGTTTGCATCCTGGCTCTGTTGCATTCCAGCTGTGTAACCTTGGGCAAATCATCTAGTGTCTCTGTGCTTCAGTTTTCCTCATCCGTAAATTAGAATCCTAAGAGAACCTACCTTACAGAGTTATTTGTGAGGATAAAATTAATTCCCACAGAGCACTTGGAACAGCATACTCAGCACATGGGAAGTGTAGGTGTTGGCTATTACTTACTCTATGCCAGGTGGGACTGAGTCATTGGCAGGCATTATAGTTTTTAATCTTCATAATGATCCTGCAAAGCATTACTATTGGCCACAAACTACAGATGAGAACATTGTAGGTATAGGGAAGCTAAGTAATTTCTTCATGACTGTCTTCATAGGTTAATAAGACACAGGTTTGCCAGAACAGAACCCAGGTCTGCCTTGAAAGCACATTTTATTTACCAACAGACTAATAAATTAAAGCAGTGGAAAGACTGCAGATGGGGATTTATTTTCCCAATTGTGTTGGTTTATCTAACCCACAACCAAACACAATGAAGCTGATGAACAAGGCAGAGAAAGACAGGGCTCAGGAGTGAGAAGGCACAAGAAGATCATGACAGCAATGATATCATGTATATGAAAAGTTTACTAAAACTAACATTTGTTGTAATAAATGGAAGGTGATTCCATGCAGAGAAAATATTTTCAGATGGGCCTCTCCTTATGAATTTTCAATTTCGAGTGACTCAGATGGCTGAACAGCTGATGCTATTAGTCTTCAGCTCCTACTGCTATAGTATTAATTGTAGGAGGCAAACCTAGCCAGTTGCTACACAGATGCTAGATGCTAGGTACACACACACACACACACACACACACACACACACACACACACACACACACGCAGGCACAGGATAAACTGTGCTATGATTGTGCCAAGGCACTCCAGCCTGAGTGACAGAGGAAAACTCTCTTAAAAAAGGGGGAAGGAGGCTGGGCGTGGTGGCTCATGCCTGTAATCCCAGCACTTTGGGAGGCCGAGGTGGGCGGATTACGAGGTCGAGAGATCGAGACCATCCTGGCCAACGTGGTGAAACCCCATCTCTACTAAAAAATACAAAAAAAAAATAAGCTGGGTGTGGTGGCATGTGCCTGTGGTCCCAGCTACTCAGGAGGCTGAGGTGGAAGAATCGCTTGAATCCAGGAGGCAGAGGTTGCAGTGAGCCGAGATTGTGTCACTGCACTCC
>NW_022436976.1:21712091-21772810 GCF_009761245.1 Sapajus apella | reverse complement strand
AAAAAAAAAAAAAAAAAAAAAAAAAAAGGAGAGAGAGAGAGAAATACAAGATGCTGCCCAGCCAGTGAGTACACCTATGATCTTGCTTAGTTAATACCTCCAAACACAACAGTGCTAAACCCCCACATTGGCAGGAAGCTTTGTATTTCTCAAAAAATTCCTTCCCAAAATATTTCTGGAAATCTTAACCTGTTTGTCCCCTCAGTCCCTCCAGCTGTGGGACCTTTGTAAGTGCCTTTCCCTTCCTTTTCGGAGTCCTGGGGATTTTGCTTATCATCTGTGCCCTGGCTGCAGCTCTGCAAGCCCCTACTGTTCTGGTGGCTCTTGCTCTCAAGGGTGCTCTACTTCATTGTCTACTCTGTTACTGTCCTCCAGACTTTAGCCTCCTATGTGTCATGGAGTTGTCTGAACTTCTCCACATCATCCACCTCTTCACATCTCTGCAACCCTCTTCCTTTGTTTATGCCTAGTTCTTTCGTGGAGAGTCATTCTCCTGGCCCCAAAACTTTCTATTCTGCTAAGTTCAATTAAATCAGCATATACTGATACCTCTTCTGAGCCAGGTGCTTGGTGCTGGGAATGCAGTGATAATAAACAAGTCTCTATGGCCTTAAGAGATTATATTCTAATGGGGGAGAAAACTCTGTAAACAAATAGTTTCAAAATAATGTGGTGATAATATACAAAGATGAGCCCAGGTCAAATGAGAACACAATCCATCCTGGTAGTTCAGGATGGCTCCAAGGAGGAATTTATGTCTCTCAGGATGTGTTCAGAGATTTTAACCACATAAAAAAAGAGGAAGAAAGGTCAGGGAGAAAAGATGATGAGCCTAGGCAAGATGGGTACGTACAGGAAAAAGACATGCAGTTGAATGGGGTGGGCCCTTGAAGTATGAAGCAGAATGGGTGTCAAGAAAAGCAGGGATAAACAGAAAGATATGATGGAAGGCTCTGCTTTGCTGTTTCAAGAAACTTATATTTAATTCTGTAGTGTGTGATTACTCAAGCAAAAAAAAAAAAAGTCCATTCGCATGCATATAGAAATGTACAGACAGACACATATAAAGTTGCCCATGATTTCAGCCATCCCGCCAACATACACCCCTGGAAGTAAATCCACATGCTGAAGCTGAAGATAGGATACACTGGGATGAAGGAGAATCCTTTGAACTATTTTAAGCAGCGAATTTTATGATCACATGTTAGTTTAAATACGTTACTATCGAGTTGCATTACAGGCAAGTCTGGAGTCAGGGAGTACAATGCAAAGGTGTTCTGTATCTAGGTAAGAGATGACAAGGTTATGAATTTGAGGATTAGTGACAAAGCTGGAGAAGAAGCTATGACAGCAGCACGTCTTGTGAGTCATGAGGAAGGAGAGGAGTCAGAGATGACTTCAAATTTCCAGCTGGGACAGAAGCTTGGTTGGGGGAAACGGTAATGAGTTTATTTTTGGACATTTGAGTTTGAAATGTCTTCGGGACAAGACAGCTTGGTGACAAACAGGCAATTGGATATAAATTAGTAGGTATACTAGTCTGAAGTCCCAAGAAGGGGTCAAAGTTAGTAATATAGGTTTGGGGGTGGGGGAGTCATATGAATATCTGCCAACTTGATTTTCACTGTGCTAAAGTATCATATGACTACAGTTAATAAAAATGTGTTGTATCCTTGAAAATAGATGAGAACAGATTTTAGGTTTCCTCAGTATATGAGGTAATGCTTATGTTAATTAGCTCAATTTAGCCATTCCGTAATGTATACATATTTCAAAGTGTTTTCCATGACAAATAATTAAATATATAATTTTTTAGAAATACAGAAGATTCTGAATTCGCTGTCATAATGATCCATTAGAGGGGAGAAAGGATTGTAGGATCACGATGATATGGACAAACCTAGTAAGGCTCTCCAAACCGGGTCTCTTCCCTTCTCACCGAGGTAGTCCTTTACTCACTTTCTCACCTCCGCCTGACATTTCCAGTCCTACACAAGCCCATGTTAAAATCTGATGGGATGGCAATAAGAGCCAAAAAATTCAATCCCAGATCCTAGTTGATGTTTTCCTAGGAAAAAATCCTTTATATTTAGTTTTATGAAACATAGAATAATAGCATTTTATTGTGCCAACATCTTAGTACAGTTACTATATTCTTGGTGATTTCTAAGCTGCCATACCTGGAGATGAAATTTATTTCGGGATCCTTCCAAGTGGTCTCCCCTACAATTCATTCTTCATAGAGCAGCCAGAATCATCATGTAAATATAAATCAGAGCATGGCACTCTCCTGTTTAAACCCATCCAATGGATTCACATCGCTATTCAAATAAAGCCCAAGCTTCCTACTGTGTAGTGGCCCATCTTTATCGCACCCCTTCCAGGCTCCTCCAGGACCTCCCTGACCTTCCCTTGTTCCCTTTTCAAGACAGGCTCTTTCCTGACTCAAAAATATCCTGTTTTCCTTTTCCTAGAACTCTCTGCCCTCAATATTTCGTATAGCAGGCTCCTTCTCATCTTTCATGTATGAGTTCAAAACTCCATTCCTTACAGAGGCCTTCCCTGACCACCATTTCTAACCCTTAATCAACCCACTCTCTATCATGTTACTGTTTTATTATTGTCCACATAATGCTTATCATGATCTGAAATCATGATTTTTGTTTTGTATACTTGTTTATTGTATATTGGAGCCATGAAGACAGTTACTTCATTTGAATCTTCCACATAAGAAATGTATCTAATAAATATTTGTAAAATGAATAGACTAATTAATTGAACATTCCGATTCCATAAAATTAGTAAGTAAACAGTTAAGTAAAAAAAGAAAGCACTCTGAACAAAGATGCCAGGCTCTGTAGTTGGCGCTGTCAATGGAACTGTGTCTTTCAGTAGTTCCCACTCTGGTGAAGACAATAGGCAATTGATTGTGAGACCCTAACTAGGAGGCAAATGAAGGGTCCTGTGGAATCACAAAAGAAAGGATCCCTTAAAGAGTCGTTAAAATCTGAAGGATGAGTGAGTGAAGGGAAAATGAGGACTGACGGGGTTGAAGGAATGTGGCAAACCCCTAGGTAGAAGGAACAGTAAGTAAGAAGCTATGAGGGGATGAGAATGTGAGAAATGTTAAGCAGTTCCCTATTCCCGGAGCGCTTTCCCAGGGTGATTGTAGGACTCGATGACATAGCATACATACTACTGTGAATGGTAACTCGCCGTATAAGTTACCGTTACGAATAAACACAGACCTGTAACTGCCAGTCACTTATTATATCTTCTGATATTCAAAGAAAAAGGAAGGATAATTTTGAAGAGGTACTTCGTGTGATGGCTTCTGTGACTTACACGCCGGGTCCTGCGACCTCACACCATCCGCTACACTAGTTGGTATTGCCTTGACCACGAATCTCATTGGTCTTCCCAAGTGGAAACTGTTGCAGGGTTGCTGTGGAGATATCCAGAGGCCCGCCCCCTGTCGCTGATTGGGTGAAAGGCGGCCAAATCAGAAAACCTGCCTCAGTCTCCCAGCTGCTCCACGGGGCCTGTGGCTTGGCAACTGATTTGCTTCCTCCGTTGCGAGGCTGCCGGGCTGCACCTGTGAAGTGGAGACAACGTGCTAGGACCTTGGTGGGCGTACACCTCTCACTCCCGCTCAGGCGCCGACGACACGGGGTTGTCTGTTGCTCTTGCAAGTTCGTCTTGAGACTGGGCTGTGAGCTGGCACTGCAGTGAAACGCCACAGACGAGGAAGTGCCCAAGTTTTCCTTCGGGAAGTTCTCGTTTAGAGGAGTCAGGAGAAAAACTCATTGTTATATCCCACATTTAGAAGCCAATTATCTTGGGAGGCTTCCGAGGTTCTAGAAAGCAAGTAACTTATATCAGTTTACTAAATGTGGGAAGGTGGCCCATAACTTCAAACATCTGCCTCAGAGTAAACCTGAGGCATTTGGGGGCGAGTGCCAGACCGTCCGCTGCCTATCATGCGCGGCAGCGCTTACCGCTTGCTGCAAAGAGACTTCCATGAGCTCACGGAGAACAATTATAAGGTAAGTAATAGGCACGTGGAGGGATGTGTTTCATTGTGCAATAATTTTTAAGAGACAGTTTAACCCATGTTTATTTTATAAGTCGTAATTTAGTTAAACCTGATTTGCCACTCCAGTATTATTTAATAAATATCTCACTAATGTATTTCATAATAATAATTATTATTCAAAATAATAATGCCTAACAATATTGAGCATATTGTCCAGAGTAATATATGTGGATCTAGGCGCTGAATATCAGGGTCTGTTATGTAGTT
This sequence comes from Sapajus apella, assembly GCF_009761245.1. Taxonomy (NCBI): domain Eukaryota; kingdom Metazoa; phylum Chordata; class Mammalia; order Primates; family Cebidae; genus Sapajus; species Sapajus apella. The sequence continues at coordinate 21,768,507 of NW_022436976.1, read as the reverse complement.
AGTGGCTAGCAGGTGCAGGCTTATGCTCATTAATTATAATGCTATAAAATAAGTAGTATTTCATTTACCTACCAAAAACCTAAGGCTCAAAAACATTCTGTAAAGATTTGGCCCATGATTCCATTACAGGGTTTTCTGATTTCAAAGCTCTAGTTCTTAATTCTTGTGTTCCACTACTTACTGTCCAGTGCACTTTTACCAGCATAACACATAAATGCCTTCCTTCTATAGTTTTAACACAAAGAAAGCAATAGCCTCGGCCTTAAATGCCACCAATGAGGTTATCAATGTCCGTAGGTGCCACAGGCTGATTTATGGAAAATGAAAAATGGTAGAGGGGACAAAGAGGGAGTGCTTAAGGGAAAGAATAGAAAGAAAGCTGCCCATAGAAGGAAGGTATAGAGTCCTTCCCACAGTTGCTTCAGGTGTAGTTCAGTGGATTGTTCAGTTTTTACCTCTGCTATAAAAGTACTGCCTTCACTGGAGATGTTAGGAACAGTTATGGAGTCCAACAGCAAACATTCCAGAGGCATGGACATAACATTTGATATTGTTTCTGCTCATCCTGAGCTTTGTGGTTCTCTGTTGAAAGAGAATCCAATGAAGGAATATGTAAATATAGATAGTAGAGATACAGTGCTGACCCAGACAAGCACTAACATACTTAAAAACTATGTAGGTGCTCAGGAGTATTTTTGTCAGTTTATGTAAGTGTATTAGCACAATTCGTAAGGTTTTCTATGAAATACATTCTTGTCTCTCCATTGGAGCAATACCTCAAGTATGGGAAAACTTTGCTTTTATATACAAGTGTAATTTTGGATTTTTTCTTAATGAAAATGTTTCCACTTCATGTCATTCATGTAGAATTCGTATAGCTATAAAATGTTTTGAAGAAACATGCACTTTCCAACTATTTCTTTCTTTTAAAATTGGAATCTTAAATTGGTTATTGACTTACACAAAGAGTATATAAGCCACACATCCTGGTCTTGACTTTCTAGTCCCACTTGTGATTTCCACACTTATGATTTATTTTTATTTCCTATTGAATTTGTTTTCTGGGATCTATATTAACTTCTGTGTCATAAGACACATAACACCTCCCCAGCAAATAAACTTATCAAAAAAAGAAAATTTAGAGTATTTAGAATTCAGTGTCAGCTGGTATATGATTTTTAAAACTTCAATAAATACTTAATAAGTTGTATGTGATTTAATTTTGTTTTTAACTTAAAGGGTATCACTGGTAGGCCTGTAAGTGAAGATATGATGGAATGGGAAGCTGAAATTGAAGGTCTACAGAATTCAGTTTGTCAGGGTTTGTATTTTCAAAACCAATCTATTTTTAAAAAGTCTTTCTACCATTATTAGCCCATCCTCTTTTTATGTAGGATAAGGTTGCATTATATAAATTTCCTGAAATTCTTCTTTATATGTAAAATAAGTTTGCATTATACCAATTATCTAAAATTCTAAAAGTATTTCCATTATTTTTTCATTATATGGATAATTTTTTTGCCATGTGTCAACATAGATGGAAATTTGGGGTATTTTTCTTTATGCTAAATCTTAATGTTATTACATTTTTAAGATGCAGACACAATAAAGCATATCAATTGAGAACATCTTCTGTCTTCCATGAGATCAGGGAATAACTATCGAAATTCCTATTGGCTTCAAAATCCCACAGTTACTTCTCATTTTTTCCTTTATAATTTTCCCTCAAATTTCTATAAATCAAAAAATCTCAAGAAGACTGAGCCACTATAAACTGTAATGATCATGTTTTCTTTCAATCATGGATTAATAAGAGATTTCTTGAGTGAGGTAGGGGAGACAAATATATCAGCAGATAATTACAATAAAATATGCATTATTATGAATTTTGAACAGAATGCTAAAGAGGAAGAGGATTAGTTAATTATGCCTGAGGGAGTCAGGAATGTCTTCCCAAGGAGATCACATTTGAGTTGGGTCCTGAAAAATGTGTAAGAGTCTGCCAGGTTCAGAAGGAGGAGAAGAAAATTCAGGCAGAGTAAACGGCACAGCAGAGACTTGGAGACAAGAAAGGTTGTAGCAGATTCTGGGAACATGAATTCAGTCAATATGAAATACGATGGAGGGGCTGGGTATTAAGGGGACAAAGGTAGCAGATGGAAAGGACTAGTGGGAAAGAGACTGAAAGCATGTGATAATAACAGGTTGTGAAGTGTCTGTTATACTATCCAGAGGAGTCTGTATAGTCGGTGAATCAATTTACTTGAAAATAAAACTGTGGAAAGTCTAAACCACAGGGAGAAACTCCAGTGTTAATCAGGTTACAGTTAATCAATACAACATGACACTTTAGTAAAAATGTTTATTTCTATGTCATAGATTTAGTCTTCCAACTGACAATACATTTTACATCGGAGTACAACCATATTGCTCCAGTTGTGAAATTTATAACAATTCCTTTTCATCCAAATGGTAAGAACTAAATGAGATTTTTATCATCAGAGGCTTTGTTCCTATTATCCTTGTTTCTTATAATAATCATGTTTCTTTTTAAGAGCTTTATTATGATTATAAAAGTAAGAACTCTCATTGGGGAAAATATGAAAAGGCTGGAAAAAATTAACAATCACCTTAAATTCTAATGCAAAGAGAAAATACTGTCAACATTTCGCCAAATTTATTTTCTTTTTTCTATGTATGAACTTTTCTCTATGTAGTTGAGGTATTACATCTGAAGTTTTGCCTCTATGTTTTTAAATTTATTTATTTTATGTGCGTGTGTGTGTGTGTGTGTGTGTGTGTGTGTGTGTGTGTGTGGTTTTTTTTGAGACAGGTTTATTCTGTTGCCCAGGCTGGAGTGCAGTGGTGTGATCTTGGCTCACTGTAACCTCCGCCTTTCTGGTTCAGTCGATTCTCCTACCTCAGCGTCCCGAGTAGCTGGGACTACAGGCATGCACCACCACACTCAACTAGTTTTTGTATTTTTAGTAGAGACGGGGTTTCACCATGTTGGCCAGGCTGGTCTTGAACACCTGACCATCCATCTACCTTGGATCCCCAAAGTGCTGGGATTACAGGTGTGAGCCACCGCGCCTGGCCTAGGTTTTTAATTTTAAAACTATGTATCTTTTTTCTGCATTGTTAAACATTTTTAAAAGATTGTCTTAAATCGTTCGACAATACACTTAACCATTCCTCTATTGTTCAATATTTTAGTTGGATCTAATTTTTCATTATTATAAAAAATGATATTTTTTTATAAATATCATGTCCATAAAGTAGAGGGAACTTTAGTCTCTAGGAGGGAAGGTATGGGAAAACTTGTGACCGCTCTTTTACCCATCTCTCCTCCCAAGGGAAGTCATTTATCTGATTAGGAGGATGAAGGAAAGAATTAAGAATTAGTGGCCCAGAATTTTCTCAACACTCTCTCTTTCTAACTATCCTGGGTACAGTCTCTTTTTCTGCAGGCAGGAAATTTAGGCAGGCCTTCAGTTTGGGAGTTAAGTTCAAATCAGGGGGACTTTTGTGGAGCCTGATTAAAGCCATTCATCAAGTGCATTCTCCATTTCAGTGTTGCGTACAATGAAGCTGATGTTTTTACTTCCATCTTTCAATACTTGATCTGTTTTATAATTACATATGAACTTGAGGGGTTAAAAGGATTATTTACTAGCTTTCAAACCCCCCAAGGGTGGCTATGTACAGTTTTAAGTCTTTAGATATAAAAAGCCAAATTGCCTTTTGGTGGTATTTATACTCCTACCAAAAAGTATATATAAAGTTCTCATTTTAGTACCTTCCAATTCTGGCCATTGAAACTTTGAAGAAATTTTTTTTGCCAATTTGGTAAGAGCCTTGGTATTATTTTAATAAGCACTTCTTTGAATACTTGAGAAGGAAACATTTTTTCACATTTGTTGATTCTTTTGTGACTTGTATGTTGTAATTGACAATGTTATCACATTGTCCTAGATGCTGCAAATATTTCCTCTAATTTGTCATTAATTTTCAATTTTGTTTATGCCATTTTTTCACATCTGGGATTTAGAGATTTTTATGATTTAAAATAAGTTTATATTTAAGATCTATTACTCTTTTCCTTTGGGGTTTTTGCGATTGTCTTTCATCTTAGATGATCCTTTCCCAAAACAAAATCAAATAGTCATTTTAAGTTTCTTCTAGTCCATTGTATAGTTGTATTTGTCTTATTTAACTCTGTTATTTCTCCAAACACTAAATTAATTGTGTTAGGGCATAGGCCAAGCTTCTGTACATCTTTCCAACTTAATATAACAGGCCAAGACTGGAGGTTAAGTTTTGCCCATCCTCAAGGTGGAGGATTCCATTTCTGGGACTAAAGCATTTACTCTGTCACCATTTCCAGTCAGTGGGAAGGGGGAAAAAAAGAAGGAAAACCAGCTTCCTTTAAAAAATGATTCAGAAATTGCACACTTATATTCCACAACTAAAACTTAGTCACAGAGCCATATCTTGCTAGAGGAGAGGGTAGGAAAAACAGTAGGGGCACCTATATATTCAGCCAAAACAACACGGTAATGGATGGGAACCAGGGATGGATATAGTGCTTCTTATTACAGAGAGGAACTAGGAAAAAGGAAGAGTAAATGCAAATCATTTTTCTGGCGTATCATTTTAATGTTTGTAAGTTTTAAATGATAATTTATTATATATGCCAATATTAATGTATTATTTTAATACAGTAGACCCCCATACTGGTCAGCCCTGTATAAGTTTTTTGGACGACCTTATGATGTGGAATACAAACTATACATTGAGCAGCATCTTACTTGCCCTACAGGTAAGAATAGATTGCATATAATCTTCTTTTTAATACTTTTAATTATCTAACTGTTCAAACTATAAGAATTAAAACATACAATGCATATTTAAGTATTTAAAGAATTTGAGAAGCTTTTTTAGATCCATATTTCTATATGAAGGCTACAAAGTGGAAATTATAAAGACTATTATTTTAAAGTGAAACTGATAGTTAAGGCCCCTTAAGACCAAAGAATACGTATCTTATAAAAGAAGAAAATAATGATTTAGGTGGCTTCAATTCTGAAAATATAACCGTAGGTTTTCTTTTGGCTCCTACCTTCACTTCCTGGTGTTGAACAGGCCTTTTACATCCTTCTTCATTTACTGACCTTGCCTTCCTGAGAGAGATGGATCGAGTGACTACAACTTAAAATGCTCACCTTTGTTTTTTGTTTCTGACAGTGCTAGTTAGCTGCTTTCTGTCTCATTAGCATTCATATCAAACCCAGTGAACAATTATGCCAAGGATTTTCTCCTCTCCTCAGATGCCTGTTTCTCAAATGCCACCTTTACCCACTGGACCCATGGTCCTTAGAAGCATACCTCAGTGTTGTGCCTTTTCCTTTCTTTCCTTCTTTCTTTCTTTCTTTCTTTTTCTTTCTTTCTTTCTTTCTTTCTTTCTTTCTTCTTTCTTCCTTTTTTTTTCTTTGATAGGATCTGGCTCTGTTGTCATCCATGCTGGAGTTGCAGTGGCACAATCATGGTTCACTGCAGCCTCAACCTCCTGGGCTCAAGTGATCCTACCACTTCAGCCTCTCGAATAGCTGGGACCACATTGTTTTTTAATTTTCTCTAGAAAATTTAATTTTTTTAATTAAAAAATTTTTTTAAAATGTTCTCTAGAAATTTTAATTTTTTAAGCATAAAAAAATTTGTTTTTAAATTTTCTCTAGAGAAATGGTCTCACTATGTTGCTCTGGCTGGTCTCGAACTCCTAGGCTCCAGAGACCGTCTTACCTCAGTCTCCCAAGTTGCTGGGATTACAGGGAGCAGACACCACATCCAGCTAGTGTTGTATTATTTCAGATTCTTAAAAAATCCTCATATCTTATCTGATGCTAAAATGAATTATTTCAGCAACACTTGCTTTGACCACTTAGATCTAGCTTAGCAATAATCTATCCATGGACCTACTTATCACTAATAATGCCTGGAGATAAATTACTACATTTTGATTATCCAGAATACTTGGAATATAAAATATTCTGGCATAATTGAATTTTTAAAATATTGAATTATAAATTCCATTTCTTGTATTTCTTATTTTTGAAAATAAAATTATACTTTCTTGGCTAGTCATCTTAGCATACTAAGTACATTGTAATCTTTAGAAAAGATTCAACGTTCAGTTCATTCATTCATTCTACAAATATGTATTGAGGATCTACTTGTGTGAGACTGTGTTCTAGGAAAGAAACATTTGAGCAAAAAACTCAAGGGAATGAGTGTGATATGCAGAAATCTGGGGTTAATCCTTTAGATTCCTTTAAACTGAGATATATTCTGATCTCATCTATGTAAACTAGAGTCTGCCATAAGAATAGCTAAATGATTTCAAAATGTAATGAGTATGGGCAAACCAGAATGAACTGGTGAAAATTTTGAATTGCAGAATAATTTGATAAAAGGGAAATTTGGGGCTCTGAGTTAAATTGCTTGGCTTCACATCCTGATTCTGTCACTTGTTACCTTTGTACCATTGGACAAAATTTTCCCACTTCTCCGTGCTTCAATTTCTTCATCAGTAAAATGGGGCTATTGTTACCTCATGAAACCTGTGAGGATGAAACAAATAAATGCATGTAAAGAATTTGGAACTCTGCCTGGTCCAAGAAAAGAACTGAATAGTTAATACAGGTTGAGTGTCTCTTGTTTGAAATGCTTAAGATTTGGGGATTTTTCCAGTTTTTGAATATTTGCATTATATATGCTCACCATTTGAGCATCCCAAATTTGAAAATTTGAAATCTGAAATGCTCCAGTGAGCAATTCCTTTGCACATCACGTCAATGCTCAGAAAGTTTTGAATTTTGGAGTGTTTAGGATTTCAGATTGGGATGCTGAACCTCTAGTTGGTTAATATTATGATTATTCTTACTATTAAACAGTAATGCAAAGTGATACTAAAGTGTTGCTAAATATATCATGGAAAGCCAGTAGATAACACAGTTTTTTGTCTTTTTATTTTTCAAAAACATCAATAAAACAAATTGTGCACACATTACAAAAGATTTTTAAGATAATGAGAAGGAAAAGAAAATCACTGATAATTATAAAGAAAACCCTTAACTCTGCTCTTACTAAGAAAGAGCTTCCTGATCTTTTCTCCTGTGGTTCTATTTAAAATCTTTCGGTGGATTCCACCTTCTCCACAGGTGTAAGCTCTAGTTCTGTGGCATATCTAATCCTCACACCTAAACTCTCCCTAATACACCATGCAATTCTGCTCCTACTTTATCTTCACTCACATTGCTTGGTTCAATTCAGATCAAAAAACATTAATAGAGTTCTAAAGTCTTAGACCTTAGAAAATTGTCAGTCCAATTCCCCTCTGCCTGGCAACCCATTTTCTCCTCCCTTCTTCCTCAGTCTGTCCAGTAAGCAGCTGTTCATGTTGTAAAAGTTAGATCAAATGAGTCTTCCTCTAGGATACCTTTTCTGATTTATTTTCCTAGGTAGAATTAATAGCTTTGGTTTCAGGGGAGCTTCCTTTGCCACACACCCAACAGTCCCCTGAGCAGGTTTCTGTTAGAACACTAATACTACAGTACACACACTGCTTACTTATCTGTCTTCTCCTATTGGACTACAAGCTCCCCAAAATCAGGAAATAGGTCTAGTTCATCCTTGATTTCTCAGTGCCTAACCAGGACAATGCTGACATTTGGTAGATATTAAATAAAATGAATGAATCTGAATGTTTACATTGTTGCAGTTATGGTATGTATATTGTCATGCACTTAACAGCAAGGATACATCGTGAGAAATGAATTGTTAAACATTTCATCATTGTGTGAAGATCATGGAGTGTACTTACACAAACCAAGATGGTATAGCCTAACACATACCTAGGCTATGTAGTATAGCCTGTTGCTCCTAGGCTACAAACCTGTACAACTTGTTACTATACTAAACACTAGAGGCCATTGTAACACAATTTGTGTATCTAAATATAGAAAAAGTACAGTAAACAACTGGTATTATTATGTTATGGGACCTCCATGGTATATGCCATCTGTTGTTGAGTGAAGCATTGTTATGTGGCACGTGATTATATAAACCATATAGCCTGTTTCTTTTTCATTTAACATTGTCTCTCAAGTTACTTCCATATGGTTACAATCAATATTTTAATAGCTGTTCAGTATTCCTTTGAAGGTCAGTGCTACCCAGTAGAACTTTCTGCATTGATGGAAATGTCCATTATATCTGCACTGTTCAACACAGTAGCCACTAGTTATATGTGGCTATTGATCACTTGAAATGTTGCTACTGTGACTAAGGAACTGAATTTTTTATTTTATTTCATTTTCATTATTTTAAATTTAAATAGTCACCTGTGGTTGTGCCTATAGTGATGGACAATACAAGTTTAGACCATAATTACTAACTACTTCTTTTTGAATAACAAATGAGATACATTTCCAATGATCACATTGTTATTCAAGGGGAAGGTACTTGAAATGTTGTTTAAAATTTTTTGAAGTCTAAATATACTAATCAACTTCAACTAAAATTTTTATAATCTTAATTTAAATTCAATTTAAATGCATATAATAGGAAGGAATAGGTTACAGAAAGAAAGTTGTAACTTGCTTTTTGATATCTCCTGGTTTTATATCATACAATGAGCCTAATGTTAGGTTTCTTGAGAGTACAGACTATGTCTCATTTTTTAATCAATCTCCAGAACCATACATTGTAAGCATTTGATAAATGCTTATTGAAAGTTGTATATATTGGTTTGTCTTTTTGCTCTAAAAAAGTTTACTTTTGAAACTCTCTGTTTTCTGTGTTTTTCTATAGGTTATGCTTTCTAATCCAGTGCCAGAGAATCCAGTGAATTTGGAAGCAGCCAGAATACTGACTGAAAGTGAATGTCTGTACAGAGCAATTCTAAAAGTTTTCAGCAGGCCATTACAAAGTAAGAAGTACCTACATTTTGTTACTTGGCAATTATCAATTATTTATTAAACATTTATGGCATAGTGACCTAAGAAATAATTGTTATATAAGGGAATATTTAAAATATTTTCTGTATCCATTTTCAGTAATGAAATGATATTAAGATCTGTACTACTATAAGTCTTTGTCACACCATCAGTGTGATCCTTTTTTAAAGATCATCAAGGATCTTAAACTCAGTATCTTTAAATGTTATGGTCATATGTACGGATGGTGCCAAATGAACCTAGTCTACCCATCATAAAGATATGACGTCTAATTTTAACTCTTCAATCTGTCGCCGACATTTTCCAGACTTCACCTGTGGCACTCCAGATCTTACCAATTTGCACCACTTGTCTTCTTGATTAGCAAGATGTCAATTTTTTTTTCCAGAGAGTTCCCTCCAGGAATTCCTTCCAAGAGCACACGTGGAAATAGAGCAAAGCTCTTCAGTCTTTCTGCTCTACTGAGCAGTGTTTTCCTGATACCCTTGGTATCCTGCCAGCATCTTCGCTGTGACTTTTAACTCCAATGCCTCCATTGCCCCTGTACTCTGTCTCTCCAGGTAGTACAGCACTGCTTCTGGCTTCTTGTGCACAGAAGGGTTTCCTACAGCTGAGAGCTGGGCCCCTAGTGACATAGTTATTTCCTTTATATACTGCCCCATCTTCCGGTAGCACACAGCAACTTGCATAGTAGCTGGTATCATTACCTTCCCAATCAACAGGATTTGATTTTCTTTTCTTTTCTTTCTTTTGAGATGGAGTCTCATTCTGTTGCCCAGGCGGCAGTGCAGTGGTGAGATCTCGGTTCACTGCAACCTCCGCCTCCCAAGTTCAAATGATTCTTCTGCCTCAGCCTCCTGAGTAGCTGGGATTACAGGCACCCACCACCATGCGCAGCTAATTTTTGTATTTTTAGTACAGATGGGGTTTCACCATGTTGTTCAGGCTGATCTTGAACTCCTGACCTTGTGATCTTCTCACCTCGGCCTCCCAAAGTGCTGTGATTACAGGCGTGAGCCACTGTACCCAGCTCAGGCCTTGATTTCTCATAGTGCTTTTTCTCTCAGATTTCCATTGTCTCTTTTTCTATTTCCCTTCCAGGAGCCCCAGTCCATTACCCAGGTCTGTATAATTGTGACCAAGTTCTATTGCTCCTCCTCCACAGGGTTTTTTGCTCTGATACAAATCAAGGTGTTGATCAAGCATCTTTTCCAGTACCATAGAACTTTATTATATGACAAAGTTCTTGGGGAAGCTATTTGATCCCAAGTTTAATGTGAAGTAGTAGTAGAAAATTCCTGGTCAGGCGTGGTGGCTCACACCTGTAATCCCAGCACCTTGGGAGGCTGAGGTGGGTGGATCACAAGGTCAAGAGATCGAGATGATCTTGGTCAACATGGTGAAACCCCGTCTCTACTAAAAATACAAAAAATTAGCTGGGCATGGTGGTGCGTGCCTGTAGTCCCAGCTACTCAGGAGGCTGAGGCAGGAGAATTGCCTGAACCCAGGAGGCAGAGGTTGCGGTGAGCCGAGATAGCACCATTGCACTCCAGCCTGGGTAACAAGAGCGAAACTCCATCTCAAAAAAAAAAAAAAGAAAATTCCCTTCACTAAGTATGTGTTATACACTAATTTTACCCTTTTCTGACTTGGTGTCCTTTCATCTGGAATACCAGTAGGCTTGACTTGGAGTGCCATATTTCTAAAGGCTGAAGAAACTGTGTATGTTTAACCAATGGAAGAAAAGATAAAGGGCTGTTGTAAAAGCTGTTTTCAAATATTCATAGGGATTTCCCGTGGAAAAAGGAGGTTTCTTCTCTGTTGCTTCAGAAAACTAACGTAGGACAAATACTGAAGCTACAAGTCAGTCATACTTTCCCCAGGCCTGCTGGGTACCAGAATTGAAGTTCAGAATATGCAGATTTGGCCCTGCCTGTGTCAGAACATACCTTAACTATATCAGGGACTCTTCTCCCATAATCAGTCATCTGGAATTAATGTTATTATCCTAAGTCTAAGCCTGGCATGTGATATGCAGACATGTAAATGTCACTTATTACCCAAACTTTTCCCCAGCCTCTGTTGTTTGCCTACCCTGAACAGCAAGGTCTTTGCCCCAGTGTATTGACAAGACGACCAAGCTAAGCTCTAAGCTCAAACCCAGTGTAGAGGTCCAATGACCTTCCCATTTCCTGGCAGCCTCCTTTCCTTGTCGCCTGGCCCCTTTTCCTTTCTTAGAGTGCTCATATGCCCCAGACTGCCTGAGACAGTCCTGATATAATTATTTCCAGTGCCTCCTTTCACTTGCAGGGTACCAGTTTAGACAATCAATTACATAGCCAAGTTGGGTGCCTAACTGATGAAATGACTCTATAGTTGCACCATTCTTAATGGTAAAGTCCATCCGGGTCCCAGTTGGCCAAATATGAGGAACAAATTTTTTTAACAATTCAAGTTGCTTAAAAGAATGGACAAGGCCAGGTTGGCAGTTAGTAAACTCTCTGTTACTAAAAGTATTCTTTTGTAACTAGTGTTTATTAGATAGAGCTAAATGACCATGTTTCAGAGATGTTATCAAAGAGCTTCTTTGATAAAAGAAGTGCCAAGAATTGGATAAGGGGGCCTTTTAAATACCTTCCAACTTATTCTTCAACTAGTTCAGGAAAACTCAGAGGAGGAAGGTCTGGAGACAATGTATAACAACTGTTTTCCTCATAGATTCTGAGTATTGCTACTTACTTTCTAATTTGTTATGAGCTTTCAGATGAGGTTTCATATGAGGAATTGTCTGCCTCTTTTTTCAGTTCATCCTTGTGAATTTTGACTTCCAAGTAGTTGTATTGTCAAGTAATATTTACTTTCTGTTTTCACAGTTGTTTTGATATTTTAAAACCTAAGTTTTGTATAATTTTTAAAACCTTTGGTTGAAGCAAAATACAAGAATATAAAAATAGTATAGCTGAGTAATGGTAGCTAAGCCTGAGGTAATTATTTTTTCTTAGCCAAGTATATCCCTAGAGTTTTTAATAAAAAAGGAGGATCATCTAATACATTTCAGATACTCATCTAAATAAAGTATAATTGACATATGAGTCATAATATTAGAATAAAGAAGAATATAGAAATATTAGGGAGATTATAATACTAATTCGTGTTGTATACTTTTTTAAAACCTGGTAATTCTATAAATACATCATATTCTGCCTACGATTAGGAAAATGTTGTGACAGACATTTGACTCTTCTCCAATTCCAGCTGCCAATTTGTTCACTGAGTTTTAAAAAATCCTTATAATAATAGAGCAATTTTAAGGCAAATTGTCTCTGCAGCAGAAGCAGGTGGTGTTTCATAGGATTTCAGGTTTCCATTTCTTTTTAAAGTAAGGATACTTCTTTGGTTAGGTGTAGGAATAACCCTTCCCCTGAGAAATATACTTTCTGGATGTCAGGGGAAAACAAAATTTAGTCCAGTAACGTTGCTTACTTGTTAAAGAACATGAGCTTTGGCACCATCATTCAGAACCAGTTTTGTTATTGATTACAGCTTTGTTACGGATATCCTGTTACTTACAAATGTCATGAGATATTAAAAAACTGAGTTTAACAGCGTGGTGGCAGAGTGTGGATCTATTTGCTTGGGTTACATACCTCTTTTTTCTTGTTTGTATTTCATTATACCAGATAGTCCAATAATTTTTCAGCAAAGTTTCTAAGTTGCTATTTTTAATGAGAAATGTTAAGTATTTATTTTCTATCAAAGAAATATATGTTTATAGTTTTAAAGGACAAATAATAGGAATCGGTTTTTAATGAAATATTAAAAACCTGAATGCTGCCTGCCAGAGGCAGTCATAACTTTCAACACATTTAGCTGTTTCATCTGGCATTTACCCCACTACATTTCTAAGCTTATTCTGTACTAATATTTCCAGGCTTTTCAGTTTCAGATATTATTTATAGGCTTCATCTTACAAAATACAAAGATTTCGCTTTTAATACTACCATTCCTACCCATATTCCCTCTCCTTCATCCTCCTAATATGATTTGGTTACATTAATATGGCTTTATAAATACTTGTCATAGATAAACCGTAAATGATTATCTTTCTTTTCTTGTAAAAAAAAAAGGTCTGATTTTACATTCCTTTTTTATGTGTAAACTATCTTTTCTTCCTCTAAACTTCCTGATAAAGCTGTAAAACAGCTCCCAGGTATCAGTCAGCATTGAGTCTGTTTTGTTTTGTTTTTGGAGCCCTCTTTCCTGTGGCACTCCCTCCCTCCTCTTGAATTCTGAATTGGCGGTTCTCTTGCAGGTGTGCTGGGATGATGGCCTTTTTGTCCCGAGTTCTGTGTTGCCGGTTCTCTTGCAGGTGTGCTGGGGTGGACTTTTTGGTGCTTCTGGGTTGGAGCTCCTGCTCGCTTTCGATCCCTCATTTTCCTCTTGGTTGGTTCTGTGCCTTTGTTTTGTTGGAGCACATCTTCTAGGAGCTTCCTAGTACATGGGAGTTAAACCTTTTATAACTCTGCATGCCTAAAAATGTAATTATTGCTACTCTCATATGCTCATAGTTTGGTTAAATTTTAGTTTGGAAATAGTTTTCTTTCCAAATTGTAAATATTTTACTACCTTTCAGTTTCTAGTGTGCTCTTGAGAAGTCTAATTTCATTCCGATGTCCAATCTTTCATATGTGATTGGAAGCTTTTTAAACCTTCTTTTTATTCCCAGTGATAGGAAATTTTTGATAACATTTGTTGGTGTATCCTCCCCTTCCCTGCCTCCACATTACATAGGACATTTGATAAGCTATCAAATTCTCAATCTCTAATCATTCAGTTCTGGGAAAATTTCTTATGTGATTTATTTTGTAACTTCTTCTCTCTTCATTTTCCCTATTGTCTCTTCTAGATCTGCTCTGATTTGAATGTTGGGTCTACTGATCTGATCCTCTAATTTTTTTTTAACTGAATTTCTCCTGTTATCCATCTCTTTGTTTGTTGTATATTCTGGAAGATTTTGAGAAAAATGTTTCTGTTTCCTATTTTTCTCTTTTTGTGGTTAGGATTGCTCTCTTTTATGGTATTGACCTTGCTGAAATATCTAGTGATCTTTTACTATCCATTCATATGAGGGACATATGATGCATATGGTGAATGGACTATTAAAAAGACTGGAAGTTCTGAATACAGTCTGGACTTGTTGACAGTTTTATTTCATAGCAAAATTATTTAGTGTGAACCTGACCATTTCATTAGACTTAACTATTTCTCCTGAGAGGGATCTGCCAGGCTTGTGGAGGGAGAAAGAGAGAGAGAGAGAGAGAGAAAGAGAGAGAGAGAGAGACAGAGAGGGAGCATGTGTGCAAGTGCAAGCAAGAGACAGAGAGAGCCCTGCTAATACTCTGACAGCTGGACAAGGGGAGAGAATCAGGAATCTTGTCTGTTTGATATGATTTATTCCATTTTCAGTTTCTTACCATACTCCTGTCCTGCTTTATTTCTACTGTCCTCCAGTACTCAGTCTCTCTGGCCCAGTTTTTCCAGAGGTTAAATATCCTCCCTCTTATCTCAGCAGTAGTCATGATCTGGCGACACAGGATAAGGGTATAAGTCTTTGGTGTCTGTACTCTGCCTCTCACCCCGCCTTCCAAAGGTATCTGGCATCTTCAATTCCTGAATTGTTTCTCAGGTTCTGAAGTGCAAATCCATTTGCTTTTTAGTGGTCTCCTCTCATCATGCGGTTTTTGTTGTTGTTGTTGTTGTTTTGGTTTTTTGTTTTTGTTTTTGTTTTCAAATTTCTGTGGCCTGCCAAGACAGTTACCACTTGATATCTGCTTTCCATCTTGAAACCTTTTCTTGTCATCTTTCTTTTGCTGTCCTTGAGATTTTATACCTTATTTTTATTCCTTTATTACCATTTTATTAAGGCTTTGGAAATAGTGCACATAAAGCCGTATGTTCAATCTCCAAGTAAAGCAGAATCCTTTCATATTTTTTCTTTGTAGTGAAAGATGACAGCCAGAAGTTACCTAAAGACCCACATAAACCTATGAGGTAAGTTTTTCTTCATACAATTTTATATCGATTTATTTACCAAAAGGACTATTTATTTATTTATTTTTTACAAATTAAAATAATTTATTTTAGAAGGGTTTTTAACAAGGCTTGTAAAGATAACAGGCATTCATCAATTCCTCCATTCTGACATATTACAATTAATCAATGTTTTGCTGACTTGTAACAAATGTTAAGTTTATTTTTGTATTCCCTAAGGATTAGATTTTTTGTGTGTATGTGGTAAGTTTTATTTATTTTTTGTATTGCATTTTAGGTTTTGGGGTACATGTGAAGAACATGTAAGATTGTTGCATAGGTACCCACATGCCAGTGTGATGCGTTGCCTATCATCGATGGGCATTGGGTTGGTTCCAGGTCTTTGCTATTGTAAACAGTGCTGCAGTGAACATTCATGTGCATGTGTCCTTATAGTAGAACGATTTATAATCCTTTGGATATATACCCAGTAATGGGATTGCTGCGTCAAATGGAATTTCTATTTCTAGGTCCTTGAGGAATCGCCACACTGTCTTCCACAATGGTTGAACTAATTTATACTCCCACCAACAGTGTAAAAGTGTTCCTATTTCTCCACATCCTCTCCAGCATCTGTTGTCTCCAGATTTTTTAATGATCACAATTCTAACTGGTGTGAGATGGTATCTCAATGTAGTTTTGATTTGCATTTCTCTAATGACCAGTGATGATGAGCATTTTTTCATATGTTTGTTGGCCTCATGTATGTCTTCTTTTATAGTGTCTGTTCATATATTTCACCCACTTTTGAATGGGCTTGTTTTTTTCTTGTAAATCTGTTTTAGTTCTTTGTAGATTCTGGATATCAGCCCTTTGTCAGATGGATAGACGGCAAAAATTTTTTCCCGTTCTGTTGGTTGCTGATTCACTCTAATGACTGTTTCTTTTGCTGTGCAGAAGCTGTGGAGTTTAATTAGGTCCCATTTGTCTGTTTTGGCTTTTGTTGCCAATACTTTTGGTGTTTTGGTCATGAAGTCCTTGCCTACGCCTCTGTCCTGAATGGTTTTGCCTAGGTTTTCTTCTAGGGTTTTTATGGTGTTAGGTCTTATGTTTAAGTCTTTAACCCATCTGGAGTTAATTTTAGTGTAAGGTGTCAGGAAGGGGTCCACTTTCTGCTTTCTGCACATGGATAGCCAGTTTTCCCAACACCATTTATTAAACAGGGAATCCTTTCCCCATTGCTTGTTTTGTCAGGTTTGTCAAAGATCAGATGGTTGTAGATATGTTGTGTTTCCTCTGAGGCCTCTGTTCTGTTCCATTGGTCGATATCTCTGTTTTGGTACCAGTACCATGCTGTTTTGATTACTGTAGCCTTGTAGTATAGTTTGAAGTCCGGTAGTGTGATGCCTCCTGCTTTGTTCTTTTTGCTTAGAATCGACTTGGCTATGTGGGCCCTCTTTTGGTTCCATATGAAGTTTAAGGTGTTTTTTTCCAGTTCCATGAAGAAGGTCACTGGTAGCTTGATGGGCATAGCGTTGAATCTGTAAATTACTTTGGGCAGTATGGCCATTTTCATGATATTGATTCTTCCTAACCATGAACATGGAATGTTTCTCCATCTGTTTGTGTCCTCTCTTATTTTGTTGGGCAGTGGTATGTAGGATTATTTATTTAAACTCTGTTTTTTGTCCTAATTAAATCTTTGTTTTTAACTTAGAAAAGGAAGTAGATATCTTTTCTCTTATAGTATCTTTTTAAAATGTCCTTTTCAGAAAGAATGTGGAAATTTTTGAATTCTTTCTAGACTGTTGAATTAAAATTAAATGTAACTATGATCTCACCTTTTTTTATTTTTGAAAAGAGAAGAATGTATTGTCAACCAAATGAGCACAGATCATTATAGATCACAAAAATTCAAGCAATTTAGGAGAAGATAAGGTTCTAGGAAAAACTTGTAAGAGTTAGGGCTGAAGCCATTGTACCTTTCAGGAAAGAGCCTTGAATGTGGCATCAGTTCACCTTGAACACCTGAAAAAGGTATAGGCCTAGAAACATACATATGAGTCTGTGGCATTTAATTTCTTGAGCATTTCCCTCAGCTTTATTTTGATACTCAATCAGATATAGAAAACAGCCAATTAACTAATGTTGAAACCGTGTTTACTTTAGCTCATGTTTCCTTGACTAGCTCCATATAAAAGTTGAATAAAATTAGGTAATTTAAGTGGTTTCTCTTTGTGAAAAACCGTTGAAAAATTGCAGAAAGGTAAGCATAATCTAGTTAATGATACACTAGGTTGGTATTCAGTAGAGGGCATTGCTACCCCTTAAACGTATCAATGTGGTTGACCATCCTGGCACAAAATAGGCCTGTGATAGTCATTCAATGCATAATGGCAGTTTTATCACCTAAAACATGAATGTCCCTAGAAGTCAAAAGTTATTGCTCTTTATGGCATAGTTATTTGCAGTTCATAAAGATACAGTGCCAGTGTTTACTAAGAAGGCAGTAAGAACAGAGCAGAAGACCTTCTGTGGTCTCAGCTTCAGCAGGTCTTCTGACCCAAACCAAGGATAAATGGTGCTAGAACCAGGTCTGATTTGTGATGCTTGCCTTGTGCTACTCTGAACTTTCTAGAGAAGCCCTTAGGTAGGACTCATCTGATGCAATGCAGCCTAGATTTCAATGATACTCTAGACTCATGCTGTGTATCAGGCTGCACTTTGTTGTGTGTCTGTGAATTCTAACGTTTGCCCCTGGTACATTTGCTCTGAAACAGAGCTCAGTTATGTCTAGTTCTTAGTTTTTAAATAATGCATTCACAATGAGATCTTGCAGAAAGTGTTCAAAGAAAGATGCTGCTGTTAGTATTGTGTGTCTAGGGCCATATGGTTAGAACTTTGTATTACTTCATGAGCTGGAAGAACTGGCCTGGCTGTAGAAATGTATTCCAAAGATATATCCAGGCATTTGGCCCCCCTGTTTCTAAAAGACATAGCGAAACTCAGGCAAGGTCTATTTAACTGGGTACAATATAGTGGGGGAATCTTGCTGATGTTTATGAACTGAAGGTGACTTGAACTTGCACTAGTCATCTTGGGTGTTTGCAGTGGTCTATAGGTTACCACTTACAGGTTATGGGGCAGGTTTTCAGCCCTTGGGAGAACAGCTACTTATTCATATACTTAAAATGAATTCACCGAGCATATGCTGTATGCCAGGCATTGTGCCCCAGTGTGAGCATACACACGTGATTAATATGTGATCTCTAACCTCACAAGCTTTATCCTCTAGCATTGGAAGCCCTCTTCTTTTTTCACCATTCCATAAGTATAAATTATTTATTTTGTATTAATTGTTGCATAGTATCAGAAGATGTTCCTCTTCTGAAAGGGAGGCAGTGCAAGAAGTAGGCCTGTCCGGCACAATGGACAATATAGAGAGCATTTGCCACCAGAGAATGTAGTTGGAAGACCACAGGGAAGGTATCAAGATCGTGACTAAGGGAAGAATTCTGAGGGCAGATTGAATCATATCTGAAATGAGTCATATTTAGCAGAAACCTTTTCCCATGTGGCTTTTATTTTTTCTAAGCTTCCTTCAGAGGCCTTCATTTTTTCACTATGTCATTCATCTCTGGAGCCACTTCTTTTAAATGGAACTGCCTCTTTTTTTTTTTCCTGTTTTTTTTTTCCCATTTATTTTATTGCATTTTAGGTTTGGGGGTTCATGTGAAGAACATGCAAGATTGTTGTATAGGTACACACGTGGCAGTGTGATTTGCTGCCTTCCTCCCCATCACCTACATCTGGAATCTCTCCCCTTGCTATGTCTCCCCAACTCCCCACCCCCCACCGTCCCTCCCCTATTTCCCCCCAACTGACCCCAGTGTGTAGTGCTCCCCTCCCTGTGTCCATGTGTTCTCATTGTTCAACACCCGCCTATGAGTGAGAACATGTGGTGTTTGATCTTCTGTTCTTCTGTCAGTTTGCTGAGAATGATGGTTTCCAGGGTTCATCCATGTCCATACAAAGGACACAAACTCATCGTTTCTGATGGCTGCATAATATTCCATGGTGTATATGTGCCACATTTTCCCTGTCCAGTCTATCATCGATGGACATTTGGGTTGGTTCCAGGTCTTTGCTATTGTAAACAGTGCTGCAATGAACATTCGTGTGCACGTGTCCTTATAGTAGAACGATTTATAATCCTTTGGATATATACCCAGTGATGGGATTGCTGAGTCAAATGGAATTTCTATTTCTAGGTCCCTGAGGAATCGCCACACTGTCTTCCACAATGGTTGAACTAATTTACACTCCCACCAACAGTGCAAAAGTGTGGAACTGCCTCTTTTAAATGCAATTAACATTTTATTGAGCCATGCCTGCTTACCATTGTAGTACATAAATATAATATAGTAAATGCTATGATAGAGGTAAGATCAAGATGCTGGGGGAGCACATGGAGAGAAACATCTTCCTCAGGCTTGGCAGATTGGGAGAGGAACACATAAAGACCAGCTTTCAGAGAAGGTGATGCCAAAATGACTTCTAAAGGCAGAATAGGGATTCATCTATAGACTATGGGGCCAGAGGATCCTGGGGAGAGGAAACCCCACATTCAAAAGTGTGGAGGTAGCGACTCAGGAGGCTGGGGCAGGAGAATTGCCTGAACCCAGGAGGCGGAGGTTGCGGTGAGCCGAGATCGCGCCATTGCACTCCAGCCTGGGTAACAAGAGTGAAACTCCGTCTCAAAAAAAAAAAAGAAAAAAAAAAGTGTGGAGGTATAACAGGACATCTTTCCCACAGTCTGACCCAGGAGAAGGCATTTTGACAACCTGAATA
This sequence comes from Sapajus apella, assembly GCF_009761245.1. Classification (NCBI taxonomy): domain Eukaryota; kingdom Metazoa; phylum Chordata; class Mammalia; order Primates; family Cebidae; genus Sapajus; species Sapajus apella. Next base: position 21,748,609 of record NW_022436976.1, on the reverse strand, counting down.
AAAAGTTAACATGAATCGTGAATGCCAGGGGCAACCAAAGTAAGATTATCAGGAGCTGAGATAAAAACTAGAAGAGGAAAGGATTGGTTGCTAGATAATCAAGAGAGCAGAGGAAAATGAAAGATAGATGATGAGCATGCTAAATATACATCGATGTGCGAGTAACTAAATCATTTAAAGGGGCAGGCACAAGACAAAACTTGAGAGATACAGGCAGAAGAGTGTAACATTTGCATTTTATATTAAAAATCCTAACACAAATGCATGCCTTCAACATAACATTTCCACTTCTAGAAATGTATCTTTAGATTATAGAGATTTCAAAATTATTTAAAGATATAGAGATTCCAAAAATGTTAATCATAGAATTATATATAATAAGAAATTGAAAACAGAATGTGCAACAAAACTGATTGATTAAATAAATGTTGGTTTAGGCAATAATATCCAAAAAGCAGCCTTTGGATATGATTCTGGAGACATATTTGTCAACATTAAAAGTAAGTGAAAAGTTGGACATAGAAATTCAGTGTTGCAAGATGAAGAAGTTCTAGAGATCTCTTGCACAACAATGTAACTACTCTTAACACTACTGAACTGTACACTCAGAAATGGTTAAGATGATAATTTTAAAGTTATGTGTTTTTACTACAATAAGAAAGTAAATGAAAAGAGTGCATTATAAAACACTGTATATGGTATTATCACACACACACACACACACAAAACTGAGAGGCCTTTCTAGAACAGCAAGTGAAAGAATCCCAATTCTTCCATTTACTATGTGACTAAGAAAAGTTAATTTTTCTGTGTCTCAGTTTCTTTATAGATTAAATGCTAGTAATAATAGTACTGATTTCATAGAATTGCTATGAAGATTAAATGAGTTAAGTACATAGAAAGCAATTGTAATAACTTTAGTCAAAGATAACTCAAGAACCTTATTATGAGGTAAACTTGTAGATGATATTATCTTAAAAAATCAAGATTTGGCCGGGCGCGGTTGCTCAAGCCTGTAATCCCAGCACTTTGGGAGGCCGAGGCGGGTGGATCACGAGGTCAAGAGATCGAGACCATCCTGGTCAACATGGTGAAACCCCGTCTCTACTAAAAATACAAAAAATTAGCTGGGCATGGTGGTGCATGCCTGTAATCCCAGCTATTCAGGAGGCTGAGGCAGGAGAATTGCCTGAACCCAGGAGGCGGAGGTTGCTGTGAGCCGAGATTGCGCCATTGCACTCCAGCCTGGGTAACATGAGTGAAACTCCGTCTCAAAAAAAAAAAAAAAAAATCAAGATTTGTGAAATTGAAAGAAAAATAAAGTAAAAATTTGGGAGAGAGTGATGTGAGGATTGAGTATGAGCATGGTGTGTTAGAGAATCAGTAAGTAGTCTCCTGTTGCTAGAACGTAGCAAGAGGGAAAAGACAAGAGAGGTAGATGGAGGTAAGAGAAGTAGGCTGGGCTAAATCATTTAGGACTTTATAAACCGTGTAAGGAATTTAGATTAATTTTATTATACCAGGTAAGGAAATTGGGACACAGTTGAACAGCTTTTAGGAAAGGGAGAGACAGAATAAGATTTGCCTTTTAAAAGGAGTACTTTTAACTGCTATGAGGGCAACGGTTTGTGAAAGATCTAAGGTGGAAGCAAGGAGAAGAGTTATTCGGTTATTTCTGTTGATTGGGGCAAGACAATGGTGGTTCGGTCAAGGGTTTGGACATAGGTATGGAGGAGGAGAAGGGAGTCAATTAAAGGCTTGCGCTGAAGGAGAATTACTGATTCAGTGTGGGGTGTGAGAAAAAGTGGGACCAAGAATAATTACTAGTTTTGGGGTTGGACTGGGTGGGTACTGCTGTTGTTTACTGAGATGGAAAAGATGAAGAAGACACCATTGACTTAAATTAAGATGAATAATTCCGTATGTTGGTAAAGGTATGGAGTCATTGGAGCCTTCATGCATTGCTGCACACGTTTTACCACTTTACATGCCCACAACCAGTTTGAAACAGTTTAACAGTTTCTTATAATGTCAAACATTACCTTCCGTATAGTCCAGTAATCTATTCCTAAGTATTTACCTAAAAGAAATGAAAAATGTGTGTTCACAAGAAGATATAACTTGTACATAAATGTTATAGCACCTTTATTTATAACATCTCAAACCAAAAACAACCAAAATGTCCATCAACAGTTGAATGCATAAATAAATTGTGCTATATTAATATATAGAATATGCTCAGCAAATAAAAATGAATAAATTATTGATACATGCAACAATAGAGAATAAATATGCAGGCATTAGGTTGAGTGAAAAAAACACAATAACAAAAGAATACATACTGTATGATTCCATTTATATGAAGTTCTAGGACAGGCAAAACTAATCTGTCAGATTAACGAGATCAGCGATTACCCACAATGTCAAGGGAGATTGACTGGGAAGGGGCAGTAGGAAATTTTCTGAAATAATGAAAATAGTCTACATCTTGTTTGGGGTAATGGTCATGCGGGTGCACACTTTTGTATCAAAACTCATCAATCTGTACACTTAAAACGTGTGCATTTTATTGAATGTAAATTATGCTTCAATAAAATTTATTTTAAAAGGTATTCAAGCCAGGTAAGGTGGCTTGGGTCTGTAATCCCAGCTGTTTGGCCAAGGTGGAAGGATTTCTTGATCCCAGGAGTTCAAGACCAGCCTGGGCAATATTATGAGACCCATCTCTCTCTTTTTTAAATTATACTTTAAATTCTGGGGTACATGTACAGATCTTGCAGGATTGTTAAGTAGGTACACACATGCCATGGTGGTTTGCTGTCTCCATCCCTCCATCACCTACATCAGGCATTTCTCCCAGTGTCATCCCTCTCCAACCTCCCTGCCCCCCACTGTCTCCCCTAGCCCCCCATGCCCCAACATACCATAGTGTGTGATGTTCCCCTCCTTGTGCCCATGTATTCTCATTGTTCTATGAGTGAGAACATGCGGTGTTTGTTTTTCTGTTCTTGTGTCAGTTTGCTGAGAATGATGGTTTCCAGATTCATCCATGTTCCTACAAAGGATACAAACTCATCATTTTTTATGGCTGCATGTATTCCATCATGTATATATGCCACATTTTCTTTGTCCAGTCTATCATTGATGGGCATTTGGGTTGGTTCCAGGTCTTTGCTATTGTAAACAGTGCCACAATGAACATATGTGTGCATGTGTCTTTATAACAGAACAATTTATAATCCTTTGGATATATACCCAGTAATGGGATTGCTGGGTCAAATGGAATTTCTATTTCCAGATCCTTGAGGAATCGCCACACTGTCTTCCACAATGGTTGAACTAATTTACACTCCCATCAACAGTGTAAAAGAGTTCCTATTTCTCCACATCCTCTCCAGCATCTGTTGTCTCCAGATTTTTTAATGATTGCCATTCTAACTGGTGTGAGATGGTATCTCAATGTGGTTTTGATTTGCATTTCTCTAATGACCAGTGATGATGAGCATTTTTTGATATGTTTGTTGGCCCTATATATGTCTTCTTTTGAAAAGTGTCTGTTCATGTCCTTCACCCACTTTTGAATAGGTTTGTTTGTTTGTTTCTTGTAAATCTGTTTTCGTTCTTTGTAGATTCTGGATATTAGCCCTTTGTCAGATGGATAGATTGCAAAAAAATTTTCCCATTCTGTTGGTTGCCTGTTCACTCTAGTGATTGTTTCTTTTGCTGTACAGAAGCTCTGGAGTTTAATTAGATCCCATTTGTCTATTTTGGCTTTTGTTGCCAATGCTTTTGGTGTTTTAGTCATGAAGTCCTTGCCTATGCTTGTGTCCTGAATGGTTTTGCCTAGGTTTTCTTCTAGGATATTTATGGTGTTAGGTATTATGTTTAAATCTTTAATCCACTTGGAATTAAAGATATGGAATGCTTCATGAATTTGCATGTCATCCTTGTGCAAGGGCCATGCTAATCTTGTCTATATAGTTCCAATTTTAGTATACGTGCTGCTGAGGTGAGCACAACCCATCTCTTAAAAAAAGAAAGAGATATTCAGTTATCTTTAAAACACTTTTTTTAAAAAGATGTATTCAAACCTTTTCAGTGAGTAGAGAAAATGACTATATTTCTAAACCTCTAAACTCAGATTCTAAATTCTGAGATTACTTACTACAAGAAAGGAAATTATAGATCAGTAACTCCTTTTAGCATAAGTGCATAAATTCTAATCAAAATATTGGTGAATTGAATCCACTGATAAATAAAAAGCGATAACAATGACCAAATGGGACTGATTATAAGAAAACAAGATTGGTCTGGTATTAAAAAATCGATTTGGGTAACACATTTTATTAGCCAAATAAAGAAAAAAGCCATAAAATTATCTCAGTGAATTCAGTAAAAGTATTTCTTAAAATTTAACACCCATTCATAATAAAAAAAAAATCTTAGCAAACTGAAATAGAAATTCCCTTATTTCAGTAATGGGAATCTACAAAATTTCAACAGCCAACCTCATACTAAAATGTGAAATGTTGAATGCTCTTCTTCTGAGTTTAGGAATAAGGTAAGTATGTCTACTATCACCACTTCCATTCAGCATTGCACTGGAGGTCCTAGCCAGTGCAATGAGGCAAGGAAAAGAAAGAAAAATTTTAAAGTTTGGAAAGGATGAAGCAAATTATCTTTATTCATAGATAACATGATTCACGTGCATATATGTACATAGTAAAATCCAAATGAATATAAAAAACTTGAAAATTAATTAGTGAATTTAGCAAAGACTCATGGTACAAGATTAAAGTTAAGATTAAAAATCAACTTTATTTCTATATACCCTTAATCAACAGATAGAAACTGAAATTTTAAAAATACCATTTAGAGCAGCATCCAAATGTAACAAAACATGTAGAAGACATCTATACTGAAAACCACAAATATTCTGAGAGAAAATGTAAAAGACATAAAGAAATAGAAATATCCAATGTTTGTGGCTTGGGAAAAACTCAATATTATTATATTGTTAATTCTTCCGAAATTAAACTGTAGATTCAATTCAATCTCAATCCAAATTCCTGCTTTTTTTTTTTTATGAAATTTGTAAGCGGGCTGTAAAATATATCTAAAAGTATAAAGGACATAGAATAAGAAGGCAATCTTGAAGAAAGTTAGAGCATTGATGCCCCTAGATATCAAGATGTACGAGAAAACGACTATTACTTTGCTCTGACTGGATCCTTTTAGATCAAGTTCCTGTTCCTGAATTAGGCATCATGGTCAGACAGCCCTGAACCCATCAGGCTCTGATTTAGAGCCAGTGGTGGGGTCAGTCCCGTCAGAGAGTATGGTATCTACATAATAGGGGAAGAATGCAAGAGCTGTTGAGGAGGCAACTACAGTGTCCACTATGACAACCTTCATATACAAAATATTTTTACTGGATCCAAACTTTGATGAGTCAGTTTGACAGGCACAGTGGAGACAAGAGTCTCTAGAACAGCTTTCACAGGAAGAGGAGTGTAATCTCATGGTATGCTCAGATTAGTAGGAAATTCTCTGTGATGGAGCCTCAGGATGTGGGGATGGATAATAGAAGAAAGGGATGGAAAAGGCCAGATGGTGAGGAGCCTCAAGTTCTATTTGAAAGTATTTAGATATCTTTGTATAGCATTATATAACCAAATGCGGTTTTCTTTTTCTTTTTTTTTTTTTTTTTTTTGAGACAGAATCTTGCTCTGTCACCCAGGCTGGAGTGCAGTGGCGCAATCTCAGCTCACTGCAACTTCTACCTCCAGGTTCAAGCAAGTCTCCTGCCTCAGCCTCCCGAGTAGCTAGGATCACAGGCACACGCCACCATGACCAGCTAATTTTTATATTTTTAGTAGAGTCGGGGTTTCACCATGTTGGCCAGGTTGGTCTCGAACTCCTGACCTCTGACCTCAGATAATCCGCCCACCTCAGTACCAAATATGGTTCTCAAGCAGAGGTATGATAACCTAGAATAGGGAAAATTAGGGGTAGAAAAACTACAAGGAAGCTGTTTAGAGTTAATAGGAGAGAAATGATGAGGTACTTACCAAGGCAATGGAGATCAGCTGACACTAAGTGCTGACGAGGTGCTAAACTTGGCTGTTTTCATGCATGATTTCATTGAATGCTCACAACAACCACTTGAGAAAGTTTTATCTCCTGATTTTAGAGAAACAGACCTGGTGAGGTTAAGTAACTTGCTCCAGAGCCACACAGCTAACAAGTAGAAGCGCCAGAGGGTTTTAACTCAGGCCAGCTGATTCCAGACCCTGCCCTCTTATCCATGATACTACCCAACTAGGCCATGACAGAAATAAAGGGTCCAACCAGAGATATTTAGGGGTTTAATTGTTAGACTTTGGTTATGGTTGGGATGTTGCTTCCATGAAATAGCCATGATTTTCTTCTTCATTTAATGAATCTTTCTCTTTTCTTCACTGGCTCCTCTTAATTATAAGTTGGTTTCTGCTCTTTCTTTTCGAAATACTTTTTTGGAGGTTGTTTTCTCTAGTGGCTTCATCTATCACTGATTTTGTTGATTTAACCCAAATCTCTTATTTCTAATCTCAGTGTCTTAATCACACTCCTCAAGATCATTTTGACTTGTCTGTACTATCGCCTGAAATCTATGTCTAAAATTAAACTCACATTTTACTTCAGTTTCTCTTGATGCCTTCTATTAACAGCAAAACTAACCAGGCTTCTGGGCTTTAGAAGAATATTTGACTGTAATATTCCTTCACTTTTCACACCCTGTCAGGCAACCAACCAGTGCAGCCAATTTTTTAGCGTTGCTTCAGATTCATCTCCCTTTCATAACCTTTGCTGCCACTCTGCTATTAGCTCTCAGTGGCCCATTGTTGAATTACTATGTTTGTTTCCTATCTGGTCCCCTTGCATTTAACCTCTCTTCTATACTCCACCCTGCTTATTACTTTCAAGGAAAAGTCTTGCTTCAACATGGATTCCATAATTTACTTGCCTTATTCAAGAACTACTGGTGGCTATTACCCAACAAATCAAGATTACTGAATCGACTCTAACCTGTTCTCTGCCTAAATTTGAGGACCCTGCACAGCCTAGTTTCACTTATCAATTTCACCTCCTCCGAATTTGAACTCTCCATTCTAGTCAATTGTCCTATTACTATTATTTCTTCCCCCAACCCTCTGTACATGCATATCCACATGCCATGCGCTATACCATCTGAAGAATTACTAATACTCTTCCCTTGCCCTAGAGTGCCCACTTATTTTTTTCTAGACCTGTATCCCAAATGACTCTTTTCCTGATGACTTAAAAAAAAAAGTTACATCTCCCTCCTCTGACTTCTTTGCTTATTGCCACAGCCAGAGCAGAGAAGTAACTGTAATTATATTCTCCAAATGCCTCTGTTAAACCATGTAACACTTTATTGTGTTAATATATAAAGCTGTTCAGCTCACTAGTCCAGGTATGTATCTTATTTTTCCAATAGGATAACAAATTCTAATGTTCAGTTTAAAATTATGTCTTCAGTGTGGTGATTCCTCAAGGACCTAGAAATAGAAATTCCATTTAACCCAGGAATCCCATTACTGGGTATATATCAAAAGGACTATAAATTGTTCTGAACATGCATGTATGTTCATTCTGGCACTGTTTACAATAGCAAAGACCTGGAACCAACCCAAATGCTCATCAATGATAGACTGAACAAGGAAAATGTGGCACATATACACCATGGAATACTATGCAGCCATAAAAAATGATGAGTTTGTGTCCTTTGTAGGGACATGGATGAATCTGGAAACCATCATTCTCAGCAAACTGACACAAGAACAGAAAATCAAACACCACATATTCTCACTGATAGATGGGTGTTAAACAATGAGAACACATGGACACAAGGAGGGGAGCATCACACACTAGGGTTTGTTGTTGGGGGCTAGGGGAGGGACAGGGACAGTGGGGGATGGGGAGTTGGGGACAGATAACATGGGGAGAAATGCCAGATGTAGGTGACGGGGATGGAGGCAGCAAACCACATTGCCATGTATGTACTGATGCAACAATCCTGCATGTTCTGCACATGTACCCCAGAATCTAAAGTGCAAAAAATATATTAAAAATAATCAAATAATGTCTTCTACTTTTTTTGTATTCGTAATGTCAATGATAGTGCTCAGTAAATTCCCATTATTGGTTGCAACTATAGACACATGTATTTTTATGTTGTGTATATCCCCGTAAGCTTAGTTTATCTGAATAGTAGTAAAATATAGTAACTGTTCTCTTTTTTTAAGGGATTGTTTCCTTTAGAGATTTGAAAATTCAAATACCTCCAAATGTATAAGACATTTTGCTTTGTATGTTCAAACCACACTAAAGTTATACCTTTTAGGGTAATATTTTTAATTACTATGAAGGAAAAAACAGAAAGCCCCTGAGGGCTAACAGTTTGAAATTGAACAGGACACTCTTGGGAAGGGAAAGGGGTCATGGGTCACGGTCAAACAGACAAAAAACAATGGAGACGATTGTGCCTGAAGATGGTGTATTTTTTTTCACGAGACAGTGTGTTGACAGTTTCCTTCCTCTTGAGTCATTGTTGTGTGCTAAATGATCTGTGACAGCAAATTGATCACAAGCTTTTTCACACAAGAGATATAATGCAGCCTTTCATTCTGTTACCTCTGTTGCCAAATGCTAAGACATTTCATTGGCAAATTCGTGTTAGTTTAGTATATCATTTAGTTGTCTATACCACAGCATGCAGCTCTGGAAGCAATAATAGTAATTATTAATTTATCTTCCCCAGGTTTCAAATTTCTACTTAGGTGTGATTGTAAAAGTAATAACACATTCAAAAAATGTTAGTCTTAAAATTAGGTGTCCATATTGTTATTTAAATAAATGAATGAATTAACACATTTAGATAATGCCCCATTAATTTCAAAGTTGAGTCAAATATTTAGTTTAAGGTATCTATGATTTACCTATAAAAACTAATGTTAATATACTTGTTCTGACTGAAGACTTGCCTCTTTTTCCAAAGAGCTAAGAACTTAAATTGGAAAACAGGCATAACGCATATTGCACTGGATGTTTAAGTATCTGTTGAAGCCAGTTAACTAGTGATTTCTCATGTCTGAAAAAATATGCTTAAGTAATATTTTGTTTACAGAGTCTTGAGAATCTCTGCATTTAAAAAGTCTGTGGGAAAAATGCTTGGAAATGCAGTTAGTTAAGGGACTGCTTTCTAGTTCCCATTTAACACCTTATAACAATCTTTGGTCCCCATTAGGACATAGTAATATTAGCCCAGGGAGGGAGAAGTAGCAGGCAGGAGTATTAGGAAAGAGTTGTTTTTCCTCTCTTTGAAAACAGACAGATTCTCCATAAAAACTGAACTAATCTCAATTATAATGCTTGTATTCTGGCCTCATTATAAGTAATAAAGGTTTTTTACTAGAATTTGGCATAGAGGTTCAAGAAAGATGTTTACTGTTATTACAGAATGAGAAATTGACAGGTATAATGCTTTGCTTAAAGTTATTTTTTAATGTTAGTCATGAAAGGCAGATGTCTTAAACCTGTATTTTTCTTTTTAAAATATACACATGGGTCCATATTTATATTATTGAAAAACGATTTGGACATTTTCTTTTTTGTGATTTGTATTCATTATTGCTGAAATCAATATGTTGGATACATTTGTTAAAAATGCATGTTACAATTTGCAAGTCAGTTTAGTATCTTGTGACAAGATATTATGTGAATAGTCCACATAACAATACAATAATTTTAAAGAGAAAATTTACAAACTACCCATTGTCTGATTTTTATTTATATTTTCAGATCAATTAAAGGAGTCCTATTTAGTGATTACTACCAGACATGGTCTGGAATAGCTACATCAACAGCCACAGAATACTACAGAACTCCATGTAAGGTGAACTATTCTTATCCTATGTCCTTTTGGTATATGTTAATCTGTTAACATTTATCTTTCTTTCAAAGACTAATTGGCACACATCTGCTAGGGAAGAGTAATACACTTCTCTGTAGGCGTTATAAACTATTCATTCAACAACTATTAATTATTTTTAAAAAATTTTTTTAATTTTAATTTTTTGTCTTAGAGACAGGGTCTCACTCTGTCACCCAGGCTGGAGTGCAGTGGTGCAAACATAGCTAACTGCAGCCTCAAACTCCTGGACTCAAGCAATCTCTGCTTCAGCCTCATGAGTAGCTAGGATTACAGGCAAAATCCACCATGCATGGCTAATATTTTTATTTTTACTTTTTAGAGATGGGGATCTCACTGTGTTGTACAGGCCAGTTTGAAACTCCTGGCCTCTAGCAACCCTCCTGCCTCAGCCTCTCAAAGAAGAATCAAAGTTGTATAGATCCCTGGACTGAAGTCTGATTAAAAGCTAAAAGAGATAGTCATTTGGAGGAATAACAGAAAAGCTCCCAGTCTTATGAGGTTTACTTTACTCCCTTTACCACAGAGAAAAGCCTTCACACCAGAGAGAACCTTTTTATTTCTCTTCTAAGCCACAGGAAATATTAGGTAGAAATTTAGCGAGAAAACATAAGAACATAGGGCTCTTCAGTTATATCAACCTAAAAGGAAAAATCATCTGTTACCATCATTAGGACCTAAAAAGACAGAATGGGAGAGTTGGACAACTTTCTGGCTCGATTTAATTGGATCTTTAGAGTACTATTTCATTATCTGGATGAAAGTTAGCTTATCCAGTCTGTATACACTTACTGAAGTATGACTTTGCTTCAGCCATCCTTCGAAAATGATGCATTCTGCAGTAGCAGAGATTTCTGAATTCCCAGATACAACAATTGCATTTTAGTCCTCTTCTTACTTGCAGTCTCATTAGCTGTGCTCTCCTTGATTTACAGGACACCATACATCCATGCGTTTTCATCTCCCTGCCTAAGCATTGCGCTGCCTCTTCCCTTGGCAATATCTTCTTCATTCAGTCCTCTCTACTTACTCTCTCTGACAGACCTCTTCCACTACCATGGATGCCTACATGCCAGTGATTCCTAAAGCTGCATCTCTAGCCAGACCCCTCTTCCGAATTTTACATGCAGTTATATTTATAATTGTGCAAGGGATATCTCACCTACATGTATTGTAGATATGACATCTTCAAGATGTCTCAAAGTGAATTCATCATCTTGCCCCAATCTATCCTTCTTCCTTTATTTGCTCTCTTGGTTAGTGGTAAATGACCATTTTTACATTTTCTTACCTAAGCCAGAATCTTAGAAGTTTCCCAAATCTCTTGATCTCTCTCATTAAGTCTTATTGATTTTATCACCTGCAGTATTATGAATACTTCCACTCCACTCCACCCCCTTAACATTGCCTTAATTTGAGGTCTCATTATATTTCATCTCATCATTGTGATAGTTTCTTTTCATGAAAAATAGTATCTAGTTTCAAGGCACAAATGAGAGCAAAACATAGTACTAAGCTTAATAAATATTGCTGAAAGGTAAATTAGATCAATAACTTTTAAGAAATCACATGTTCTTTCAGGAGGTCGGCTGCTATTATTTTTTGATTATATATTACCATCCTCACTTATAGGTCAAAAAAATTTAAGGTACATTGAGATATATAATCTGTAGCAGTTCTATCAGTATAAAATATTAATTATTTTGATACCAGAGTTCTTTAATAGTTAATTCAGGTCACAGATTTGTTAATGCAGCTTAGTCAATTCAGCAAACACATCTGCTATGTGTACCTACTATGTATGAGGCACTGAGAAGCTCATATAGGCTTTGGGGACAACAACCCTTAATTATAGTTGAGAGATATTAATTAGCACACTCTAGGGAACCACTCAGAGTCAAACTTCTTCCACCAAAAAATAGATTGTTACAGGATGGTGCTTTCTGGAATAACATGTAAATATATAGGGCCACTTAGAAACACCAAACTGCTAGAGGAAGAAAAAAAAATAGAAGCATGTGCCAAAACTTAAGGAGATTTGGGAATGCTTGTCTTGCAATAAAGAATAATTGAAAATGGAAGGAAATAATAAGGCAACCACTGACCACAGTTTCTTCCTCAAAAAGAGTTTGGCCCCTGAAATGTTTAATTTTGTTACTTCTACATCTGTCACTCACCCTGTATGTAATTCATCCCTGTTTGTAAAGGCAATAACTGGTCCTCGTTATCTCTAGCCCAAAAGAATTTCTGAGACTTTGAATCTAGCACTTGGTGCATGATTTCACAATCACCCTGCCTTTTCTTCCCCTAGGGAATTGTTGTAAGAATGTTTCAAGAGCTTTCCTTGAATAATAACCAGCACTTAATTTAAAAAAATTAAATGTAAACTTCACATGTGCTGCTGGCCATTTTATCTTTTGATAGCCCAGCTGGATGAGATCCAACACGATCTTTTTTGATAGCCTAATTTCCTGGCAATAATAAAGATGAAGCTTTTAGATTATAGAATGCTTCTTCAACTACTCAGAAATAAAAGAGAAACTTTGAATAACTTCATTTTCTACAGTTACATTCTTAGCATTGGAAAGATTATTACACTCTTGAGCATATTTTTAAGAGCTTTATCTTTTATGAATAGTGGTAAGTAGTTAAATTTTGATTTTGGTTATTAACCCTTTTCCCTGTCTTGTGCCACAAATCTATACATAGTCGTTGGTATCATAATAATAGTAAGTTTCTTCTTGTATAATGCAGTTTATGAAATATGCTCATATATATTTAGCCATCCCAGTCTATCATTCTTTTATTCATTTATTCAACCAGTATTATTAAACACCTAATATATGTCCTGCTTAGTGGTATATCAACCCCATGTGCCAGGTATTATTATTATTATTATTACTTTGTTTTAAGATGAGAAATGTAAGACCAGAAAAACTAAGTAATTTACCTAAGATCATACATGTGAGGGAGAATATCACATGTTGGTAAACAACGTACATCCTGAGGTCAGATTTACCAGAGTTTCATCCTGGCTCTGCCATTTACTAGCTGTGTTGCTTTGGTTAACTGTTTACCCTCTCTGTGTCCCAGTTTTCTCATCCATAAAATGAGAATAATCACAGCACCTACTTAATAGAGTTGAAGCACTTAAAACAGTGCCTAGCATGTAGTGAGTTCTCAATAAGTATGCACATTATTAATTTGGTAGGCTGTGGTCCAGAGACTTGAACCACATCTTCTGACTCCACATTTGTTGCTCTTTCTCTGATGCTCTACTGCCTCCATAATATGACAACAAATTGTTATCTCTGTATGTATGAGATTTAAATTCAAACTCAGAAGTACATGTAGCATGTTTGTAAATAACTATAATTTTTAGTTAATAAGCATAGGCAATCATGGAAAATGTACCAAGGACCCACTGTTCTTTCTCCATTGCTATAGAATGGCAAGTAAAAGATTTGGCAGAGAACAAACCAATACATATGGTTGTGGGCAACAGTGCCTTAATGACAGAATATGATCCCCATAAGGAAATGTTTATGTTAGAGGAAAAGAATTCCTCCAGACCAGTGTACTCTGTAATACTTAGCCTAGGCTTCCTGATGTTTGTTTGCTGTCATCAAGACAGACCAAACAGCGTGAAGCATGATGGGGATGTTTGCTTCACCCTAGGAGACTCATTCTTTGAGTCTTTAAGCCATCAATAAGGGCAAGTGTCTCCAAAACACATTTAGATGCAAGAAGCAGTATCATCTAACTCTAATGCAGTGGTTCTCAGACTTGACTGCTCATTAGAACCACCTGAGGAGCTTGTAAAAATTTCAATATAGAGGGCACACCCAAGACCAATTACATCAGGATCTCTGGGAGTAGGACCAGGCAGTAGTAGTTTTTAAAGCTCCCCAGGTGACTACAATGTGCAACCAAGGCTGGGAAGTCCCTAGTGGGAAGAGCATGATGTCAGAAGTTAGAAACTCCTTAGCCTTGTATCAGTTTTGCCGTGTGTAGGTAAGTGAATTTAAGGTAGTCACTTAACTCTTTGTACTTTGGTTTTCATTTCTATTGATTGACAAAAATATTCCATCCTACTTTCTGTTGCTCTATGGTTAGCATGAGAGAGCATGTGTGAAAATAGAACATGCTGAGGCAAGTCGGTGCTATTATTCTTTTTGGGATGTGACCATTCTGTAGTGGAAGAAAAATTCAGGGCAACCTCTACAGATGTTGGACAAGAGGAGTATCACAGAAAAAAAAAAAAAAAAGCAGAGTAGAAGCAATGCCCTGGAATCTGCAGAAGGCACAACAGAAAATGAAGAACTATACTGTGGAGGCAACAGAGGATGCTTTCCTACCACAGCTTGCAACAAAATGCCACATGTGCAAGATATCATAGTGATGAAAGAATTTCAACTTGAAGAACTTCTGCTAAAGTTACATGGTTCCTTTCTTCTGTCTGTCTCCTGTCCTCATTCTTTCATTGTTTCTCTCCGATCAGTGTCGTTCGTTGAGCACCTTCTATATTTAGACAATTGGCTGTGCGTTAGAGACAAGAAGACATGTATCGTGTTAAGCTCTTCAGGGAGTTTACAGGCAATTGGTAGGAGACAGATGAGTGAAAAAAAAATCATAGGGATAAAATATGAGAAGTGTTAAAAGTTTGTACAAAGTACTGTGGCATTTTCATCTCTCAGATGATGGAGAAAGCAATGAAGAAAATGAGTCAATGATATAAAACTAATGGGACGATTCAGGAAGGATGACCATGTCATTTGGAATTTCATAATATATAAGGAAGAGACAGCCATACATATTCAAATATAAAATGAGGAAAAGCAATCTCAAAAAGTTTAAGAAAAGATATGAATTATCCTTAAATAGAAACCTCAAAAGGAAATAGCATTCGTGAGAGATTAAATTTTAAATTTTGGCTAAGAGTAATGAAGAGTCCCAATGAGAAGACATTACTCAACCTCTGTCTGTTTGCCCACCTGTACAGTGGGTATTCTAATGGTAACCATATCTATTTTACATGTGCCCAGCATACAATAAAAATTCTGGCTCGATGCAGTGGCTCATGCCTGTATTCCCAGCACTTAGAGAGACCAAAGCAGGTGGATCACTTGAGGCCAGGAATTTGAGACCAGCCTGGCCAACATGGTGAAACCTCATCTCTACTGAAAATACAAAAATTAGCCAGGCATGATAGTGCACACCTATAATTCCAGCTACTTGCTGGCTGAGGCATGAGATTCGCTTAAACCTGGGAGGTGGAGGTTGCAGTAAGCCCAGATTGCACCACTGCACTCCAGCCTGGGTGACAGAATGAGACTGTAAAAAACAAAAAAATCTGCTAATGTTAATTATAATCATCTAAAGGAAATAATGAAACCTCACAAGAACTCTGGGGAGCTAAGATTTACTTCTTTAATGGAAGAGAGGAGTATATATTCAAATACCAATAAAAAGTATTAATAAAGTCTACGAGAATATACATGTATGTGTGCTTACATCTGTTTGAGGCAAGAAAATTAATAAGGAACAGACAAAAACATTGTTCATGAAAATCATGTAAAAAAGGAAACTATTCAGTTACAATGTTTTTTTTCTTTTCTATCAATGGCAAATGTTATCAAGCTAAAAGGTATAAATTAATCATCATTAAGAAGAAAGCCCCAGGCTGGGCATGGTGCTTCATGTCTGTAATCCCAATGCTTTGGGAGGCCAAAGCAGGAGGATTGCTTGAGCCCAGGAGTTTGAGACCAGCCTGGGCAAAATGGTGAGACTCCATCTCTACAAAAAAATTTAAAATTAGCCAGGCATGGTGGCATGTGCCCATAGTCCCAGCTACTTGGGAGTCTTGAGTGGGAAGATCCCTTGAGCTCAGGAACACGAGGTGGCAGTGAGCTATGGTCATGCCACTGCACTCCAGCCTGGGTGACAGAGTGAGACACCATGCCGCCGCACCCGCCCACGTAACGCAGGAAAAAAAAAAAACAACAACACAAAAAAAAAAACAAAAAAAAAAAAAAAAAAAAAAAAGAGGAAGAGGAGGAAGAAGAAGGAGGAGGAGAAAGAAGAAAGAAGAGGAGAAGAAGAAAGAAGAAGGTGGCCCCAGACATGGCCAAGACTGATGGAGAGCATCTAGCTGGTTAAATAGTTCAAGACTGTAAGCTAAGCTCAGAACAATAATAAGAAATAGGAAAATAGATGAAGTATATATGGGCATATGATCTGGCTTAATAATATTTCATGTAAAAATTGCCAGCGCCTTAAACATAGTAGGTTTTTAATAAATCTTATGTGAATTTGATTGAAATTGTAGGCTTGTAATTAACCACAAACTTATGAGCCAGTGGTGATGTAATGTGAATTCCAGAAAATACTAATGCAGATCTGAGCTGAATTGATAGTGCACAGAGCAAGGGAGGTAGTAAGCCCATTTGCATCTTTGCTTCAAACCAATTGATCCAGTTCTAGACACAAACTTTAATAGGAACATCAAAGAGTTTATCACCAGGAAATTAAGGATGGTTAAGTTTCTAGAAAATCATATCCTAAGAAACAGTTGAAAGAACTGAGACTTCCCTGTGAGCTATTAGAGGGCTGTCTCCTGTGGGAGAGGGGTGAACTTAGTATCACTCCAGAGGTTAGAACCAAGACCAGTGGAAACTCGCTGCAGTCAGATTCAGGAAGGACATTGTAAGCCTTACCTGCCAATGGAGTGAGCAGTCTCCCAACTACAAAGTGGTGCATTTTCTGTAGTTGACAAGTAATTCATTCAGAGCCTGGATGATCATCTGTTGGAGATTCTTGCTCTGTGAAAGATCAAGCAAGGTCTTTAATGTCATTTCCAACTTCAAAATTTCAATTTGAATTAGAATTTTGTTAAACTGTGATATCTGGGTTTTATATGAGTTATTTCAATACTCTCTTCATTATTGTTGCTAAAAGCAAAATTCCTCTTTTTAAATTTTTATTTATTTTTAAGAGAGGGTCTCGCTTTGTCACCCAGGCTGGAGTGCAGTGGTGTGATCTCAGCTCACTGCAACCTCTGACTCCTGGGTTCAAATAACTCTTGTGCCTCAGCCATCTGAGTAGCTGGTATTACTGGTGTGTGCCACCACGCCTGGCTAATTTTTGTATTTTTCATAGAGATGGGGTTTCAGCATGTTGGCTAGGCTATATTTCAATAAATTTAAAGAGCTAATTGGCTTGCATTAGTAATTCGTGAATCAGGCAGCATCTCATCTTAAAAATAGATAAGTGCTCTCTGGAGCACAGCAGAACAGTTAGTTCTCATAAGGTAGCTAGAGCAGGAATAAGAAAACAGAATAATACAAAAAATGGATTGGTTAACACAAGGCACTTCAGTTACTTTCCTTTTAAGGGTTAAAGCACAGGGGACTTCCTTATCATGCCACTTCAAGTTGACTGGGCCCCTTCTGACTGATGGCTGTGAATCTCTTCTTTTGAAAAAACTGGTCTGTTTGTAAGATTTTCCTGCTTCCTTAAAGTTTCGGTTTTATTGCATGACAGCACAAGTGACTCCATTTCGGTTTGGTCTGTTAATGCCTAGGGTACATGCTCAGTCTAAAACAATGGTCTCTTATAAATTTTATTTAACACTCTAAAGGATATATAATGTTTTTCATTATAATGAAAAAAACTTGCAAGTCACAACCTACCTATTTCAAACAATATCTAACATTACAATGTTCCAGTAAAAGCAAATAATTTGGAAAGTTTCTGAGCATTGAAATATGATTTGAATTATATAGTATATGCTATTGCCACATATCAACTTAACAAGAAGTGAATGATTTTTAACTTTTAACTATTATTAAAGAATATATACATAGCTTCTTTTTTTAATATTCTAATTTCAGTGCTCAAAGATCCAAAATTCATTGGACAGTATTACAAATGGAAGAAAATGGATCTACAGCATCATAAAGAATGGAATTTAAAGTAAGAAATATTAAGTGCCTTGAATGCATACCTTAACTTGAATTGTCTATTATTCCACTTTCTACTGTCCAACTTGGAAATTACAGCAGGAACTTTTGAAAATAACAACTTGCTCCCTTTTCTAAGTATAAGAACAAGAATAAGGGAAAGGATCATTTCTTGCTTTCGTATGAATCCAGGTAGGAAATATCTTTGCTACATATTGGCTGCCAAAGATGGAGATAGGACACGATCCACAGTGCAGAAATCTCATAATATCCTCCCCATTATTTCTCTTACTCTAATTTCCATCAACCTTATCAACATGTGACTTAGTAATGGCTTTTTTTAAAAAAGCAAAAAATTATATATCATCAATTAGCTTTTCATCCTTTCTGTAGCTCCAAACATTGTTTCTTCTCCCACAGATTTCTCATTCAAGAACCAAATATATTAAATGTAATGAGGAAAGATATAGCAAAATACAAACATAAATTATTGTATCTTTAGAAATCATTGACTCTTAGACCACAATAAGGAAGGAAACTTAATCTCATCTTTGGTCTCTTGACACCTGAAGGCAGTTTTTCTGCTTCATCTTGTTAGAGCAAAGATGCCATTTCTGTTCTGTGGTATTAGCTGTGTGGTGCTAGTCTTTTATTCTGGGGTGCTGATTCCAAGGTACTCAGTGAATGTGCTACCATAAAGGATCCTATTTTTTGCATTTCATTTATCTCAATTTTTAGCTCTTCAGTTTACTGTTAACCATGCGCCCTCTTTTCTAGACGAAAAGGCATGATTAATAGAGGTAACGTGCTGCATTTTGAATTTGTGTAGCAATTGAGGAATTGGGTGTGTTTGAGTGTATATATATATATATTTTTGTTTTGTTTTGTTTTGTTTTGTTGAGACAGAATCTCACTCTGTTGCCCAGACTGGAGTGCAGTGGGACAATCTTGGCTCACTGCAACCTCCACCTCCTGGGTTCAAGTCATTCTCCTGCCTCAACCTCCCGAGTAGCTGGGACTACAGGTATGTGCCACCATGCCTGGCTAATTTTTTGTATTTTTAGTAGCGACAGTGTTTCACCATGTTAGCCAGAATGGTCTCCATCTCCTGAACTCATGATCTGCTTACCTCGGCCTCCAAAAGTGCTGGGATTACAGGCGTGAGCCACTGTGCTTAGCCAGAATTGAGTACATTTTTTTTAAATTAAGTATATTAAAATATACCTTACATCCTTTAACATCATATAGTTCAGACTGAGTTTTCCAGTTGGATTTGCTTTCTTCTGTTGATTCTGTAACAAGTTTCCTTCAAGCTAAAGTAGAGAAAAGCTTTGGCATTTGATACACTTTTCTGCTTTCAGGATAAATTACAGAGAGTAAAAAGTTTCTATTAAGCAAAACTTGAAGGAGTATAAGCGTGTTTTTTTCTTGAAGGCATGTTTTAAGTTTCTTTTGGAGTTGAAGAAACCTACTTAGAGTATAAGGTTAACTTTGCTTTGACATGACTTCCTTTTTTATTTCCTTTAACAGAACTGTTTTATTTGTTTGATCATCGATTCATTATGTAATGCCAACATCCCACAGAACCCCAAAATTTAGAAAAAGTAGAACCATGTCATTTTCAATTTATCCATCTACTTCTACACATGGCTAAAATAATTGTGAGCTGTTTGAGTGCTGGAACATTTTTCCAAATACATTATTTCAAAGCTACAGGTCAAATTATCATGTGCATAGTGACCCTGTCAAAATAAAACCCTCACACCTTATGCCATCTGGTGGTTGATGAGAATATATTTAGATCAAATGATATTTGCCGCTTTGAAACACTGGTGCTGATAAGTCAAAAAATCCACTATTTAAATACAGTTTAAAAAAGATATTATATTTATCTACATTTTATTGTGGCATAAATATTGACTATGCAAATGTTAGAGGTATAGTAAAATCTAAAAAATCTAAAGAATGGCAAAATTCAACTTCTTTTCAAATAATTATCAAAAGTCTTGTTTCATCAAAATACATGGGGTGTGACGAAGAGGACAATTCATAGAGACTCAAGTATAAAATGTTTGGGGATCTATGCACATGAGTAATTGGTCTATGTTGCGCATGCCATATTACGCATCTCTCAGTTCTTAATAATCGAAAATGCTTTTCTTATGGTGAAATTTCCTGTTTCAAAAAAAAAACAGGAAATGTAAATTGAGAACCCTTTGTTTGCACAGCATTGAATAAAAAGAGAAACCTGTTTCTCCTGCTACTTCCTTCCCTCCTCTCATCAATCAATACCCTATTCTTAAGACACACTGAATTTTTTTTCTCATTATTATTTGGAGTCCTAAGACCTCTTTACCACTTTGTACCTTCTGCCTGGGATCAGCAAGGTCTTTGCTGCTGGTCTAGAGTTAGGATTTGGCTAGTTAAAAGATGGAATACAGAGCTCTTAAGCGCGGGATCACTGGAGCCAGACTGCCTGGATTTGAATTTTGGCTCTGCCATTTACCAGCTCTGTGACCTTGAGCAAGGTCACTGACTTTTTGGACCTCAGATTTATCTGTTAAGTGACAGTAATAAGTGTACCTACCTCCCAGGGAAGTGTGAGGCTTAAATAAATTAATATATGTAAAATGCTTCAAACGGTATCTGGTGCATGGTAAGCACTCATAAAGTTCGCTATTATTCATGGTTTTAAAACTTTCCTGTGGCCCTCATTCAATTTGCAGGTCAAAAAAATCTTTCTGCCGGGCGCGGTGGCTCAAGCCTGTAATCCCAGCACTTTGGGAGGCCGAGGCGGGTGGATCACGAGGTCAAGAGATCGAGACCATCCTGGTCAACATGGTGAAACCCCGTCTCTACTAAAAATACAAAAACATTAGCTGGGCATGGTGGTGCGTGCCTGTAATCCCAGCTACTCAGGAGGCTGGGGCAGGAGAATTGCCTGAACCTGGGAGGCGGAGGTTGCGGTGAGCCGAGATCGTGCCATTGCACTCCAGACTGGGTAATAAGAGCGAAACTCCGTCTCAAAAAAAAAAAAAAAAAAAAAAAAATCTTTCTTTGGAAGCAGTAGAGGGGGAAGAGTATGAACTTCAGAGTCAGACAGATCTTGGAGAAATTCTTACCTACTTTGAACTTGTTTCCTTATCTATTAAATGGAGGTAAACTTACCTACCTTGCAAAGTTGTTCTGCATTTGATCTCTTGAATGACATCATATATATATAATAATATAGCACCACACATAGGCATTCAATAAATTATAGTTCCTGGGGAGAGGAGGAGATGGAAGTTCATGCCACCCAACCTTTCAGAGAATAAAAACAATCTGTTGGAAACACGTAAAATTTGTCTTTTCTCAGGTTAGAAAACACCACTTAGCTACGTTTATTGTAGTTCCTATATGCCTGTGGTTCTTTTTCCTTCTCCACTGCACCTCCATCATTTCTTCTGCCTGGTGAAATGCTTCACAAGGATGGTGTGAAGAGCTGGCCCAAATGTCTTTTTGTGGAGACAGTTTCTAACAAGCTCAGGCATTCCCAGTTTTGCCATCCTCTCTCCATATTCTCTGTTCCCATGTCTTTGACCATGTGTGATGTGGAAATTCATCTGTTCATGAAGAGAAACCAGGGCAAGGATGTCAGTGTTCCTTTGCATTCTCTGTGCTTAGCATGGTGCCTGGGCCTGCCAAGTAGTAGGCACTCAACTAATGTTAGTTGAAAGATGCGTACTCACCCTGGTTTTTCAAGTAGGAGTAGGATTAAATGGGAAGGCAGTTAATTTTAGGAAAAATAAAATTAAGTTGCAGACTTTTAAGGTTCATTCTAATGTAAAGATTTAGTGTTCTATTTTGAGAGTTCTACAGTGTAGTCAGAAACAGTGATTGAAAATTGGAAATGTAAATGGCTGTCATGAATATTTTATGCAAAACCTCTGATTTTGCAAGTCTTTGTTACTATTAATAGAAACCTATTGTCATTATAAGCAGCTCATAAATATTCACTAACCAATCATTTGGTTTGGTTTTCCTTTCTAAGGACTTTTTTCTTTCCTATTGCCTTGAGTGTCTTTTGGCTATTCATGAATATTCTTTATTTCTGCTAACGGGGATGAATCTATAATCAGTATTTTGTATTTAAGTTCTCCAGAGAAATAGTAAAAGATATAAAATCAGAAAGCAATGAAAGCTGTTCTTTTGAGTGTTCTTGCTTATACACATGTAAAAGTATGTTTACTGCCACACTCTAGCTAACGATTGCTTCTGCGACAACAGAAAAATCTTTATCAGTACCTAAGTTTTGGCAGCTAGCAAGTTGTCTAAATTGAACTTATCAATTCTTGTGGTGGTTTACATTCATTGTAGCTTTAGAAAAGAATATTGCTTCTTTTTTATACCAAAGCGGTATAGAGGGAACAGGAACTAACATGGCTAAGTACTTCCTGTATGCCAGGCATTCTCCATTCATTTCGTCATGTCATACTGGCCATCCTGTGGAGTTGATAGTCACACATTTAAGTTTGGCCCACAATAATACCCATCAGCTTCCTTCAGAGCCACAACAAATCAACCTGTACTCCAAGTCAGACCACTTTGCTTGCCTTGCTGACAGCCTCAAGACCAGATTCCTAACCTCTTTTTCAATGGATGACCGCCCCTAAGACCTATCCCCCATCCCCCAATGCCCCAGAAATTCTTTAAAGGTGGAGATAGATATTATTTCTAATTTACCAACGAGAGAAATGGAGGCACAAAGTTATTAGCAAGTTTTCCTGAGGTTATTGATAAATACAAATTTTATTTGCAAATTAAAACTAAACTTCTTACTTGCCTACTAATATGCACTTATGAAAAGCTTAAATTGTTCAGGGAAGTGTAAAAATATTGCCTACCCAAGTGCAAGCACAATCAAATCTACCTTTTGTGAAGAAGTTGTGTTTTTTCTTAGTATTAAATTTTATTATTAAACAACGTCAGTTTTTTCTTCTATATAAAAAAAGAACATCTGTGCAATATCAAATACCAATAAAAATCTTTTTTATATTTGTAAATTATACTCTGGACTTAGTTGTCCTGTCTTTTAAATTAAGGGGCTGATACATATTTTTTCTACATTTCTTTGGTGTCTAATTTTGTGAGCATGTTTTAACTCACAAAAGATAAGTAATTTTTCTTTTGGTATACCTATGTTGGATCCCCTTTATATGTAAAACATTGTAAATTCTTTTAATAGATGTTTGTGCTCTCCTTTCAGGTAAACATTGTTTTTATCTGTTTATATTAATTATATATTTAATGCATTTTTAAGGAGTGCTAGCTTTTTTTATTCCCCAAAATTAAACCTTGACTGCCATCTTGTGTTTAACAAGTGAATTAGCATTAGAATGAATATTACCTGTATTTTTAAATAGAGACGTGGGAAAAATTATAAACAAAGGGGAAAAAAATGACTTCTGCCAAGCAACTAGTTAGTCTCTGCTTGGATTTTTTAGAGATAGGAGGCTTGGTAGTTCAAGAAGCATTCAAATAGCATAATCCTCTTCAGTTCTGGCTTGTATCTAACACCTTTTGAGAGTCAACCTTTCCAGAAATGAGAAATTATCTCCATTTCATAAAGAAGGTGTGCAGAAAAGGTTAAAGAAAATTCCCTAAGGTTATGTACTTCTTAACAAAGCTGAAGTTCAAATGCAGGCCTGCCAGATGCCACAAGCCACATCTTTTCCCTTAGATCAAGCTGGTATTAGTATGCCAGGCACCATGTCAGACACTGAGGACCTGGGGATGGCCTTGGCGATTGGGGGAAGGCAGGATTCAAAGGAGGCTGTTAGGGCAGAAAAGAAAATATTGCCACTTGTCCTTGGAAACAACACAAGGCCATTTCTGCTTTGTGAACTTGCCCTTGAAATCTCAGAAGATATTTATCATATCTTTCTCCCAGCTCCTCTTACATCTCTTTTTTAGAATAAACACACTCAGTTCTTTCAATTGATTTTTATGAATTCGATATTCTTTATTGGTCCCTTCTTATGGATATAATTCATTCCATCAATTTCTTTCCCAGAATGTAGCCTGAAAACTTTACCATGGATTTGTCTGTAGCACAAAATCCAGTGGAACCTCCCTTATTAATAAACACCATGGCTTAGCATTTTTCCCTTCCTCTCTCCTGAAAAAGAGGAATTTTAATATGAGTTACAAACATATATGATGCTATTGTTTAGATGTTTGTCCCCCAAATCTCATGTGGATATTTGATCCCCAAAGTTGGAAAATAGGAGGCATTTGGGTAATGGGAGCAGATCCCTTATAAATAGACTAATGCCTTCCCTTGGGCAGGGAAGGAGGGTGGAGGAGTATGGTGGATAAGTAGGTTCTCCATTAGTTCCTGGGAAAGCCAGTTGTGCTTGGCAGCTGGGAATGGAGGCTCAACCCTGTAATCCCAGCACTTCGGGAGGCCAAGGTGGGAAGATTGCTTGAAGCAAGTATTTGAGATCAGCCTGAGCAATATAGTGAGACCCCATCTCTACAAAAAATTAAAAAACTAGCTGGGCATAGTGGCACATGCCTGTGGTCCTAGCTAAATGGGAGGCTGAGGTGAGAGGAACATTTGAGCCCAGGAGGCTGAGGTTGCAATGAGCCATGGTTGTGCCTTTGCACTCTAGCCTGGGTGACAGAGCAAGACCCTGTCTCACAAAACAAACAAAGCTTGGCATCTCCCCTCCCTCTCGCCTCCTCTCTTGCCATGTGACCTCTGCACACATGGGCTCCCCTTCACTTCTGCCATGAGTGGAAACAGCTTTCACCAGATGCCCAGTCTTCCAGCCAGCAGAATTATGAGCCAAATATGCCTGTTTTCCTTATAAATTACCCATTCTCAGGCATTTCTTTATAGCACCATTAAATGAACTAGGACAGTTTTAATGTGAGTCACAAATATGTATGATTTTTTTTTTCTAAGAGAACTCCTTTGGTGTTTTGCTCCCATATTTTAAGGGGTTCTCTCTCTCTCTCCCCAGCCTTCCTCCCTCTCCTATGCCTCTTTGTCTCCCCTCAGTCCCCCTCCCTGTGACCAGAGAAATAGGATACATGGGTTGGCTTAGGTCTTGCTCAGGTTCCCTGTCTGAACAGGGTTGAGGCGGGAAGGGCTGTATTCCCCAGAGTCGTATGAGATTTTATCAGAAGGCAGGAATGTGAAGGAAACAAAAAAGCTCACTTGTAAATGTTACCAAAAGTCAAATTACTAATGGAAGGATACAATAAGTTTTATTCTTCTTGTTATACAAGGAAAGCTCCTTTTCAAGAACATGTTACAATTTATGGTACACCAAGCTATGTGAGAAATTTAAAATGAACAAGCATTAAGGTTTTTCATTTTACTTGTTTCTAACTTAATATTATGACATTTTATTTCACCGTCATTTGATTTGCATTTTTTTAATGACACTAAACATTTTTGTTTTTATAATTTGTGACTTTAATATAAAGGCAAATGGTTGAATAAAAAAGGAAATACTGCTTAATTTTTTGAAGAAAAAATTTGTCAATAGGGAAGAAAAGGTATAAATCAAGTTATGTTGTTTTCTAAAGTCTTATTTGCCCCAAGGAATATAAGCTCCTAATGATTTTTTTAAACTTACATAAGCCTCACGAAGAGCTGGAAATCCTGCCAGCTAGAGTGGAGAGACATTATAATTTAACAGATACTGACTAGAATTTAGAGGAGCTATGCTTTGTAGTGGGGCCGAATTAGGTACCAAACTGATTTTCACAACAAACTGAACTGTGTGCCAGAATGAAAGACAACCAGATTTAAAGAAACATAACAAAATTTAGCACCTAACAACCTAAAATTTACAATGTCCGGCATCCCATTAAAAAAAAACAAACAGTCATACCAATAAGCAGGAAAATATAATCCACAACCAAAAGAAAAATAAATTAATATAAATAGATCCACAAGTGACAGAGAGGATGGAATTAATAGATACAGACTAAAGCAGCTATTACACATCTTACAAAACATACTCAAGTATCTAAGGAAAAATGAATATGATGAAAAAAATGGAAGGCATATGAAAGACCAGTGAAATATCTAGAGATAAAAATAAATCAAATATTTAACCATATAATGTATACTTTATGGGAAGAACAGCAAGTTAGACATTGCAGAAGAAATGACCCATGAACTTGGAGGTATACCAATATAGTGTCTTTTTCAAAAGACAGAAAAAAGATGGAAAAGAAACAAAAGAGTCTCCATGAGCTATAGGACAATATCAAGTGGTATAAGATACATATAAAGGGTGTTGCAGAGGAGGGGAGAGAAAAAATATTTGAAGAAATAATTGCGACACAAAATTTTCCAAATTTGATGAAGTCTGCAAATTCAGACTCAGAAGTTCAATGAATCTCAAGGAACAGAAATATAAAGAAACCATACCAAAGCACATCATAATCAAATTGTTGAAACTCAGAAACAAAGAGAAAAATCTTAAAAGTAGCAAAGGATAAAAAGAAATCCCACATGTTACACATAAAGGAGCAAAGATAAGAATAACCAATAACTTCATGCCAGAAACCCTGCAAGTCAGAATATCATAAATGACAACTTTAAAGTGCTTGACAGGAATATTAAATATAAACTTTTATACCCAGTATCTCTCTAAAATTAAGGTAAAATAAAAACTTTTTCTGACTAATAAATTCAACCACGTAGTTGAAATGAACAAATTTCTTGAAAGGCAACATCTATGAAGGCTCGTTTAAAAAGAAATGGATAGCCTGAATAATCCTATATCTAATAAAGGAACATAGTTAAAAGCTTTCATGCAAAGACAACTTTAAACCCAGATGGCTTCACTTGAGAATTTTCCCACATATTTAAGGAAAACATTAATATACACAAACTTAGAAAATAGAAGGAAATGCTTCCCAGCATATGTTACAAAGTCAGCATTACCTCAATAACAAAACCAAAGACAGTACATGAAAACTACAGATCAATACGCCTCAAAGACATGGATGCAAAAATTTTAGTAAATTTAATCTAAATGTATATATAATACAGTTTTAACATTTGTTAGATTTTTTGAATGTTAAATTCAAGGTTACATTCATGATATAAACTATACTTGGTCATGATTAATTATGACAAATAATTATGATAATTCATCACGACTATATGGAGTTTATACTAGAAATGTAACCTGGTTTAACATTTGAAAAATTCAAACAATGTAAATTAGTATAAGAAAGAAGAACCATGTGATCCTCTCAATAGGATCATATGAGAAAAGAAATTGGTGAAAAAGAAAAAGGTGAAAAGAAATTCAGTATCCATTCACAATTTAAAAAAGAAAAAAACTCAGAGCAGCGAGTGAATTTGGCACTTTCAACTAAAGTATCCAGGTTCTCACACTGGAACTGACTAGGCAATCAGTTCAACCCATGGAGAGTGAAGAAAAGCCGAGTGAGATGACAGCCCACCTGGTGGTGGCATGAAGCCAACAAAATCCCCAGCCCCAAACAAGGGAGGCAGTGAGTGATTGTGTGACCCCAACCAGGAAGACATGCTTCTCCCACAGATCTTTGCATCTCACAGATCAGGAGATTCCCCCCACAAGCCCCTGCCACCAGGGCCTTGGGTCTGATACACAGAGCTATGTGTAATCTCAGCAGAGCAGCCATGCACACACACAGAGACCCAGGTGTTTTACATACTGTGGTCCTGGAATCCCCAGTGAGGCACCAGATCCATCCATATATTCCCATAGGAAGGGGGCTGAATCCAGGGAGTCAAGCAGCACCATCCTGAGGGCCCCACTTTTACCTCACAAGTTGGGGTCCATTAGCTTGGAGTTCCAGCCAACCAGCAGGAGCAAGCTGAGTCTGCCTACTACAGGAGGGAGTTCCTGGAGGAAAAGGTGGCCACTATTTCTGCAGTTCTGTTGACTCAGCATCCCAGCCTGCCAGCTCTGGAGAGTCCAGGCATTCTGGACGAGGAGGGGGTCTCCCCACCAATGCAACACACCTGCTTTGGCCAGACTGTGCCTAGACTGCTTCTTTAAGCGGGATCCCAGTCCATTCCTTCTCACTACCTCCTGCAGGGGGCCTTCAGTCACTCCAGCCAGGCTTATACAGAAAGAACTCTGATCTCACCCTGGGATGGAGCTCCTGGAGTGAGGGGTGGCCACTGTCTCTGTGGTTCAGTTGATTCAGCTGTTCCAGCCTGTTGCTCTGGAGAGGCCAGGTGAGGAAAGATTCCCTCTAACACAGCATACCTTCTCTACCAAAAAGCAGCCAGATGGCTTCTGTTAAGTGGGTCCTTGCCCTGTTCCTCCTGACTGGGTGAGACCTTCCAACAAGGGTCTCCAGACACCTCCTACAGGAGTGTTTGGGCCAACAATAGGTCAGTACCCCTCCAGGATGGAGTTTCCAGAGGAAGGAGAAGGCTGCCATCTTTGCTGTTTTTCTGCCTGTGCTGGTGATACTTCCAAGTACAGGAAAAGGGAGACAACTAGGGTCTAGAGTGGACCCCAGCAAACCATAGCAGCCCTACATTTGCTAACAGTCAGTGGCCTACTGGTTAAAAGAAAAACAAGCAGAAAACAACAAAGACCCCAAAAAGACCTCATTCAAAAGTAAGCAACCTCAAAGATTGAAAGTAGATAAGCCCACAAAGATGAGAAAAAGTCAATGCAAACATGCTGAAAACTCAGAAAACCAGAGTGCCTCTTCTCCAAATGACTGCAATACCTCTCCAGCAAGGGTACAGAACTGGGCTGAGGCTGAGATGGCTGAATTGACAGAAGTAGGCTTCAGAAGGTGGGTAATAACAAATTTTTCTGAGCTAAAGGAACGGGTTGTAACTCAATGCAAAGAAGCCTAGAATCATGATAAAACAATACAGGAGCTGATATCCAGTTTAGAGAGGAATATAACCAACCTGATAAACCTGAAAAACACAACATGAGAACTTCACAATGCAATCACAAGTATTGATAGCAGAATAGATCAAGTGGAGGATAGGATCTCAGAGCTTGAAGACTATCTTTCTGAAATAAGACAAGCAGAAAACAATAGAGAAAAAAGAATGAAAAGGAATGAAAAACACCTCTGAGATATATGGGATTATGTAAGGAGACCAAACCTACAACTTATTGGGGTAATTGAAAGAGATAGGGAGAATGGAACCAAATTGGAAAACATACTTCAGTATATCATCCAGGAGAACTTCCCTAACCTAGCAAAACAGGCAAATATTCAAATTCAGGAAATCAGGAGGCCTCAATGAGATACTCCATAAGAATATCAACCCCAAGACACATAATCATCAGATTCTCCAAGGTCAAAATGAAGGAAAAAATGTCAAGGGAAGACAGAAAGGCCATGGCATCTACAAACGGAAGCCCATCTGACTAACAGTCAGAAACCCTGCAAACTAGGAGATTGGGGACCAATATTCAATATTCTTAAAGAATTTCCAACTCAGAATTTTATATCTGCCTAAACTAAGCTTCATAAACGAAAGATAAACAAGATCCTTTTCACACAAGCAAATGCTGAGGGAATTCATCACCACCAGGCCTGCCTTGCAAGAACTCCTGAAGGAAGCACTAAATATGGAAAGGAAAAATCATTACCAGCCACTACAAAAACATACAGAAGTACAGAGACTGGTGACACTATGAAGCAACCGCATAAACTTTGCTCTTTAAAACTTCAAGCTCTGATAAAGTCTGCAAAATAACCAGCTAGCATCATGATGACAGGATCAAAATCACACATAACAATACTAACCTTAAATACAAATGTGCTAAATGCCCCAAATAGAAGACATAGAATGGCAAGCTGAATAAAGAGTCAAGACTCATCAGTATACTGTCTTCAAGAGACACATCTCACATGAAAAGAGACACCTAGTCTCAAAATAAAGGGATGGATGAAAATTTACCAAGCAAATGGAAAACAGAAAAAAGTAGGGTTTTCAATCCTAGTTTCTGAAAACAGACTTTAAACCAACAAAAGTCAAAAAAGACAAAGAAGGGCATTTCACAATGGTCAACAGTTCAACAAGAAGAGTTAACTATCCTAAATATATATGCACCCAATACAGTAGCACCCAGATTCATAAAGCAAGTTCTTAGAGGCCTACAAAGAGACTTAGACTCCCACACAATAATAGTGGGAGACTTTAACACCCCAATGACAATATTAGACAGATTATGAAGACAGAAAATTAACAAAGACAT
The DNA here is from genome assembly GCF_009761245.1 of Sapajus apella. Classification (NCBI taxonomy): domain Eukaryota; kingdom Metazoa; phylum Chordata; class Mammalia; order Primates; family Cebidae; genus Sapajus; species Sapajus apella. The sequence goes on along the minus strand of NW_022436976.1, from coordinate 21,718,409 downwards.
TCAGTACCTGAACTCAGCTCTGGACCTGATAGATAGCTACAGAACTCTCCACCCCAAAACAACAAAATATACATTCTTCTCATTGCCAAACAGCACATACTCTAAAATTCATCACAATTTCAGAAGTTAAACACTCCTCGGCAAATGCAAAAGAACTGAAATCATAACAGTCTCTCAGACCACAGCATAATCGAATTAGAACTCAAGATCAAGAAGTTCACTAAAATGACACAACTAAATGGAAATAAAAGAGCCTGCTCCTGAATGACTCTTTGGCAAATAATGAAATTGAGGCAGAAATCAAGAAGCTCTTTGAAACAAATAAGAAACAGGAGACGATGTACCAGAGTCTCTGGGCTATAACTAAAGTGGTATTGAGAGGGAAATTTACAGCACTAAACACCCACTCAAAAAGCTAGAAAGATCTTAAGACAACAATCTTTTTTTTTTAATTGCATTTTAGGTTTTGGGGTACATGTGAAGAGCATGCAAGATTGTTGCATAGGTACACACATGGCAGTGTGATTTGCTGCATTCCTCCCCTTCACCTATATCTGGCATTTCTCCCCATGCTATCTCTCCCCACCTCGCCACCCCCCCGTCCCTCCCCATTTGCCCCCAACAGATCCCAGTGTGTAGTGCTCCCCTCCCTATGTCCATGTGTTCTCATTGTTCAACACCCGCCTATGAGTGAGAACATGCGGTGTTTGATTTTCTGCTATTGTGTCAGTTTGCTGAGAATGATGGTTTCCAGGTTCATCCATGTCCCTACAAAGGACACGAACTCATCATTTTTGATGGCTGCATAATATTCCATGGTGTATATGTACCACATTTTCCCTGTCCAGTCTATCATCGATGGGCATTTGGGTTGGTTCCAGGTCTTTGCCATCGTAAACAGTGCTGCAATGAACATTCGTGTGCATATGTCCTTATAGTAGAACGATTTATAATCCTTTGGATATATACCAGTAATGGGATTGCTGTGTCAAATGAAATTTCTATTTTTAGGCCCTTAAGGAATCGCCACACTGTCTTCCACAATGGTTGAACTAATTTACACTCCCACCAACAGTGTAAAAGTGTTCCTATTTCTCCACATCCTCTCCAGCATCTGTTGTCTCCAGATTTTTTAATGATTGCCATTCTAACTGGCGTGAGATGGTATCTCAATGTAGTTTTGATTTGCATTTCTCTAGTGACCAGTGATGATGAGCATTTTTTCATGGGTTTGTTGGCCTCATGTATGTCTTCTTTTGTAAAGTGTCTGTTCATATCCTTTGCCCACTTTTGAATGGGCTTGTTTGTTTTTTTCTTGTAGATCTGTTTTAGTTCTTTGTAAATTCTGGATATCAGCCCTTTGTCAGATGGGTAGACTGCAAAAATTATTTCCTGTTCTGTTGGTTGCCGATTCACTCTAAAGACTGTTTCTTTTTCTGTGCAGAAGCTGTGGAGTTTGATTAGGTCCCATTTGTCTATTTTGGCTTTTGTTGCCAATGCTTTTGGTGTTTTGGTCATGAAGTCTTTGTCTATGCCTATGTCCTGAATGGTTTTGCCTAGATTTTCTTCTAGGGTTTTTATGGTGTTAGATCTTATGTTTAAGTCTTTAATCCCTCTGGAGTTAATTTTAGTTTAAGGCATCAGGAAGGGGTTCAATTTCTGCTTTCTGCACATGGCTAGCCAGTTTTCCCAACACCATTTATTAAACAGGGAATCCTTTCCCCATTGCTTGTTTTGTCAGGTTTGTCAAAGATCAGATGGTTGTAGATATGTTGTGTTTCCTCTGAGGCCTCTGTTCTGTTCCATTGGTCTATATCTCTGTTTTGGTATCAGTACCATGCTGTTTTGATTACTGTAGCCTTGTAGTATAGTTTGAAGTCCGGTAGTGTGATGCCTCCTGCTTTGTTCTTTTTGCTTAGAATTGACTTGGCTATGCGGGCTCTCTTTTGGTTCCATATGAAGTTTAAGGTGTTTTTTTCCAGTTCCATGAAGAAGGTCACTGGCAGCTTGATGGGAATGGCATTGAATCTGTAAATTACTTTGGGCAGTAGGGCCATTTTCACAATATTGATTCTTCCTAACCATGAACATGGAATATTTCTCCATCTGTTTGTGTCCTCTCTTATTTCATTGAGCAGTGGCTTGTATTTCTCCTTGAAGAGCTCCTTTACTTTCCTTGTTAGTTGTATTCCGAGGTATTTTATTCTTTTTGTAGCAATTGTGAATGGCAGTTCATTCTTGATGTGTCTCTCTTTAAGTCTGTTATTGGTGTATAGGAATGCTTGTGATTTTTGCACATTGATTTTGTATGCTGAGACTTTGCTGAAGTTGCTTATCAGTTTGAGGAGATTTTGAGCTGAGATGATGGGATCTTCTAAATATACAATCATGTCGTCTGCAAATAGAGACAATTTGACTTCCTCCTTTTCTATTTGAATACCCTTTATTTCTTTTTCTTGTCTGATTGCTCTGGCTAGAACTTCCAGTACTATATTGAATAGGAGTGGTGAGTGCAGGCATCCTTTTCTAGTGCCAGATTTCAAAGCGACTGCTTCCAGTTTTTGCCCATTCAGTATGATATTGGCTGTGGGTTTGTCGTATATAGCTTTTATTATTTTGAGATACGTTCCGTCAATACCTAGTTTATTGAGGATTTTTAGCATAAAGCGCTGTTGAATTTTGTTGCAGTCCCTCTCTGCATCAATTGAGATAATCATGTGGTTTTTGTCTTTGGTTCTGTTTATGTGGTGAATTACGTTTATAGACTTGTGTATGTTGAACCAGCCTTGCATCCCCGGGATGAAGCCTACTTGATCATGGTGGATAAGCTTTTTGATTTGCTGTTGCAATCGGCTTGTCAGTATTTTATTGAAGATTTTTGCATCTATGTTCATCATGGATATTGACCTGAAGTTTTCTTTTCTTGTTGAGTCTCTGCTGGGTTTTGGTATCAGAATGATGTTGGTCTCATAAAATGATTTGGGAAGGATTCCCTCTTTTTGGATTATTTGGAATAGTTTCAGAAGGAATGGTACAAGATCCTCTTTGTATGTCTGGTAGAATTCGGCTGTGAACCCATCTGGCCCTGGGCGTTTTTTGGGTGGTAGGCTCTTAATAGCTGCTTCAACTTCAGACCTTGTTATTGGTCTATTCAGGGTTTCAACTTCTTCCTGGTTTAGGCTTGGGAGGAGGCAAGTGTCCAGGAATTTATCCATTTCTTCCAGATTTACTAGTTTATGTGCATAGAGTTGTTTGTAATAATCTCTGATGATGGTTTGAATTTCTGTGGAATCTGTGGTGATATCCCCTTTTTCGTTTTTTATTGCATCAATTTGGTTTTTCTCTCTTTTCTTTTTTAGTGACCTGGCTACTGGTCTATTTTGTTGATCTTTTCGAAAAACCAGCTCCTGGATTTATTGATTTTTTTGAAATGTTTTTTGGTCTCTATCTCCTTCAGTTCTGCTCTGATCTTAGTTATTTCTTGTCTTCTGCTAGGTTTTGAGTTTTTTTGATCTTGCTCCTCTAGCTCTTTCAATTTTGATGCCAGGGTTTCAATTTTAGATCTCTCCTTGCTTCTCATGTGGGAACTTATTATATTTTCCTCTAGAGACTGCTTTAAATGTGTCTCAGAGATTCTGGTATGTTGTGTCTTCATTCTTGTTGGTTTCGAAGAACATCTTTATTTCTGCTTTCATTTCATTGTTTATCCAGTCAACATTCAAGAGCCAGTTGTTCAGTTTCCATGAAGCTGTGCGGTTCTGAGTTAGTTTCTGCATTCTGAGTTCTAACTTGGTTGCACTGTGGTCTGAGAGACTGTTTGTTATGACTTCTGTTCTTTTGCATTTGCTGAAGAATGGTTTATTTCCAATTATGTGGTCGATTTTAGAGTAGGTGTGATGTGGTGCTGAGAAGAATGTATATTCTGTGGATTTGGGGTGGAGAGTTCTGTAAATGTCTATTAGGTTTGCTTTTTCCAGGTCCTGGATATCCTTGTTAATTTTCTGTCTGGTTGATCTGTCTAATATTGACAATGGGGTGTTAAAGTCTCCCACTATTATTGTGTGGGAGTCTAAGTCTCTTTGTAAGTCATTAAGAACTTGCTTTATGTATCTGGGTGCTCCTGTATTGAGTGTGTATATATTTAGGATCGTTAGCTCTTCTTGTTGCATTGATCCTTTTACCATTATGTAATGTCCTTCTTTGTCTCCTTTGATCTTTGTTGCTTTAAAGTCTAATTTATCAGAAATGAGAATTGCAACTCCTGCTTTTATTCGCTCTCCATTTGCTTGGTAAATCTTCCTCCATCCCTTTATTTTGAGCCTTTGTGTATCCTTGCATGTGAGATGGGTTTCCTGGATACAGTACACTGATGAGTTTTGTCTTTTTATCCAATTTGCCAGTCTGTGTCTTTTGACTGGGGCATTTAGTCCATTTACATTTAGGGATACTATTGTTATGTGTGAATTTGATACTGCCATTTTGATGCTAGCTGGCTGTTTTGTTAATTAGTTGATGCAGATTCTTGATTGTGTTGATGCTCTTTACCATTTGGTATGTTTTTGGAGTGGCTGGTACTGGTTGTTCCTTTATATGTGTAGAGCCTCTTTCAGGAGCTCTTGTAAAGCAGGCCTGGTGGTGATGAAATCTCTGAGTGCTTGCTTGTTTGCAAAGGATTTTATTTTTCCTTCACTTATAAAGCTTAGTTTGGCTGGATAGGAGATTCTGGGTTGAAAGTTCTTTTCTTTAAGGATGCTGAATATTGGCCCCCACTCTCTTCTGGCTTGTAGGGTTTCTGCTGAGAGATCTGCTGTGAGTCTGATGGGCTTTCCTTTGTAGGTAACCCGACCTTTCTCTCTGGCTGCCCTTATCATTTTCTCCTTCATTTCAACCCTGGTGAATCTGACGATTATGTGCCGTGGGGTTGCTCTTCTTGAGGAATATCTTTGTGGTGTTCTCTGTATTTCCTGGACTTGAATATTGGCCTGCCTTGCTAGGTTGGGGAAGTTTTCCTAGATAATATCCTGAAGAGTATTTTCCAGCTTGGATTCATTCTCTTCGTCACATTCAGGTACACCTATCAGACATAGATTAGGTCTTTTCACATAGTCCCACATTTCTTGGAGACTTTATTCATTCCTTTTTACCCTTTTTTCTCTATTCTTGCCTTCTCGTTTTATTTCATTGAGTTGATCTTCGACCTCTGATATCCTTTCTTCTGCTTGGTCAATTCGGCTGTTGAAACTTGTGCATGCTTCGCAAAGTTCTCTTGTTGTGTTTTTCAGCTCCATCAATTCACTTATATTCCTCTCTATGTTGTCCATTCTCGTTAGCATTTCATCAAATCTTTTTTCAAGGTTCTTAGTTTATTTGCATTGCGTTAGAACATGTTCTTTTAGCTCACTGTAGTTTCTTATTACCCACCTTCTGAAGTCTGATTCTGTCATTTCATCACACTCCTTCTCCATCCAGCCTTGTTCCCCTGTTGGTGAGGAGTTGTGATCTCTTTTAGGAGGAGAGGTGTTCTGGTTTCGGGTGTTTTCATCCTTTTTGCACTGGTTTCTTCCCATCTTTGTTGGTTTATCCACCTGTTGTCTTTGTAGTTACTGACTTTCAGGTTGGGTCTCTGAGTGAACTTCCAGTTTGTGGATGCTGAAGTTACTTCTTTTTCTTAGCTTTCCTTCTAACATTCTGGCCTCTCTGCTGTAGGGCTGCTGAAGTCTACTCCAGGCCCTGCTTGCTGGGGGATCACCTGCAGCAGCTGCAGAACAGTAAGGATTGCTACCAGTTTCCTCTTCTGCTATCTTTGTCTCAGAAGGATGCCTGCCAAATGTCAGTCTGTTCTCTCCTTTATGAGGTGACTCTTTGGATATATGGGGGTCAGGGAGCTGCTTGAGGAGACAGTCTGTCCTTTATTGGAGCTCTAGTCCTGAGCTGTGAGCCCCGTTGTTCATTCAGAGTTGCTGGGCAGGTATGTTTAGGTCTGTTGCAGCAGAACTCATAAACTCCTTTTTTTTTTTTTTCCCCAGGTGCTCTGTCCCAGGGAGTTAGTTAGGGCTTTATTTATGAGTTTGTTGTGCTGCTGCCTTTTTTTTTTTCTTTCAGGGCTGCCCTGCCTGGCGAGGAGGCAGCCTAGTCACTGTCTGCCTGCAGAGGCTTTGCTGAGCTGCTGTGGGCTCCGCCCAGCTGCTGTGTGATCTTCTCTGTAGTCCTGTTTATATGGGTGTGGTTAGAACTGCCCTGGCAATGGTAGCCCACGTCTGTTATGGCAGACCCTCTCAGTAGTGGCAGGTTGCCTCAGCAATGGCAGGCTGCCTCAGC
>NW_022436976.1:21599471-21711691 GCF_009761245.1 Sapajus apella | reverse complement strand
TGATTTGCATTTCTCTAGTGACCAGTGATGATGAGCATTTTTTCATGGGTTTGTTGGCCTCATGTATGTCTTCTTTTGTAAAGTGTTTGTTCATATCCTTTGCCCACTTTTGAATGGGCTTGTTTTTTTCTTGTAGATCTGTTTTAGTTCTTTGTAAATTCTGGATATCAGCCCTTTGTCAGATGGGTAGACTGCAAAAATTATTTCCTGTTCTGTTGGTTGCCGATTCACTCTAAAGACTGTTTCTTTTTCTGTGCAGAAGCTGTGGAGTTTGATTAGGTCCCATTTGTCTATTTTGGCTTTTGTTGCCAATGCTTTTGGTGTTTTGGTCATGAAGTCTTTGTCTATGCCTATGTCCTGAATGGTTTTGCCTAGATTTTCTTCTAGGGTTTTTATGGTGTTAGATCTTATGTTTAAGTCTTTAATCCCTCTGGAGTTAATTTTAGTTTAAGGCATCAGGAAGGGGTTCAATTTCTGCTTTCTGCACATGGCTAGCCAGTTTTCCCAACACCATTTATTAAACAGGGAATCCTTTCCCCATTGCTTGTTTTGTCAGGTTTGTCAAAGATCAGATGGTTGTAGATATGTTGTGTTTCCTCTGAGGCCTCTGTTCTGTTCCATTGGTCTATATCTCTGTTTTGGTATCAGTACCATGCTGTTTTGATTACTGTAGCCTTGTAGTATAGTTTGAAGTCCGGTAGTGTGATGCCTCCTGCTTTGTTCTTTTTGCTTAGAATTGACTTGGCTATGCGGGCTCTCTTTTGGTTCCATATGAAGTTTAAGGTGTTTTTTTCCAGTTCCATGAAGAAGGTCACTGGCAGCTTGATGGGAATGGCATTGAATCTGTAAATTACTTTGGGCAGTAGGGCCATTTTCACAATATTGATTCTTCCTAACCATGAACATGGAATATTTCTCCATCTGTTTGTGTCCTCTCTTATTTCATTGAGCAGTGGCTTGTATTTCTCCTTGAAGAGCTCCTTTACTTTCCTTGTTAGTTGTATTCCGAGGTATTTTATTCTTTTTGTAGCAATTGTGAATGGCAGTTCATTCTTGATGTGTCTCTCTTTAAGTCTGTTATTGGTGTATAGGAATGCTTGTGATTTTTGCACATTGATTTTGTATGCTGAGACTTTGCTGAAGTTGCTTATCAGTTTGAGGAGATTTTGAGCTGAGATGATGGGATCTTCTAAATATACAATCATGTCGTCTGCAAATAGAGACAATTTGACTTCCTCCTTTTCTATTTGAATACCCTTTATTTCTTTTTCTTGTCTGATTGCTCTGGCTAGAACTTCCAGTACTATATTGAATAGGAGTGGTGAGTGCAGGCATCCTTTTCTAGTGCCAGATTTCAAAGCGACTGCTTCCAGTTTTTGCCCATTCAGTATGATATTGGCTGTGGGTTTGTCGTATATAGCTTTTATTATTTTGAGATACGTTCCGTCAATACCTAGTTTATTGAGGATTTTTAGCATAAAGCGCTGTTGAATTTTGTTGCAGTCCCTCTCTGCATCAATTGAGATAATCATGTGGTTTTTGTCTTTGGTTCTGTTTATGTGGTGAATTACGTTTATAGACTTGTGTATGTTGAACCAGCCTTGCATCCCCGGGATGAAGCCTACTTGATCATGGTGGATAAGCTTTTTGATTTGCTGTTGCAATCGGCTTGTCAGTATTTTATTGAAGATTTTTGCATCTATGTTCATCATGGATATTGACCTGAAGTTTTCTTTTCTTGTTGAGTCTCTGCTGGGTTTTGGTATCAGAATGATGTTGGTCTCATAAAATGATTTGGGAAGGATTCCCTCTTTTTGGATTATTTGGAATAGTTTCAGAAGGAATGGTACAAGATCCTCTTTGTATGTCTGGTAGAATTCGGCTGTGAACCCATCTGGCCCTGGGCTTTTTTGGGGTGGTAGGCTCTTAATAGCTGCCTCAACTTCAGACCTTGTTATTGGTCTATTCAGGGTTTCAACTTCTTCCTGGTTTAGGCTTGGGAGGAGGCAAGTGTCCAGGAACTTATCCATTTCTTCCAGATTTACTAGTTTATGTGCATAGAGTTGTTTGTAATAATCTCTGATGATGGTTTGAATTTCTGTGGAATCTGTGGTGATATCCCCTTTTTCGTTTTTTATTGCATCAATTTGGTTTTTCTCTCTTTTCTTTTTTAGTGACCTGGCTACTGGTCTATTTTGTTGATCTTTTCGAAAAACCAGCTCCTGGATTTATTGATTTTTTTGAAATGTTTTTTGGTCTCTATCTCCTTCAGTTCTGCTCTGATCTTAGTTATTTCTTGTCTTCTGCTAGGTTTTGAGTTTTTTTGATCTTGCTCCTCTAGCTCTTTCAATTTTGATGCCAGGGTTTCAATTTTAGATCTCTCCTTGCTTCTCATGTGGGAACTTATTATATTTTCCTCTAGAGACTGCTTTAAATGTGTCTCAGAGATTCTGGTATGTTGTGTCTTCATTCTTGTTGGTTTCGAAGAACATCTTTATTTCTGCTTTCATTTCATTGTTTATCCAGTCAACATTCAAGAGCCAGTTGTTCAGTTTCCATGAAGCTGTGCGGTTCTGAGTTAGTTTCTGCATTCTGAGTTCTAACTTGGTTGCACTGTGGTCTGAGAGACTGTTTGTTATGACTTCTGTTCTTTTGCATTTGCTGAAGAATGGTTTATTTCCAATTATGTGGTCGATTTTAGAGTAGGTGTGATGTGGTGCTGAGAAGAATGTATATTCTGTGGATTTGGGGTGGAGAGTTCTGTAAATGTCTATTAGGTTTGCTTTTTCCAGGTCCTGGATATCCTTGTTAATTTTCTGTCTGGTTGATCTGTCTAATATTGACAATGGGGTGTTAAAGTCTCCCACTATTATTGTGTGGGAGTCTAAGTCTCTTTGTAAGTCATTAAGAACTTGCTTTATGTATCTGGGTGCTCCTGTATTGAGTGCGTATATATTTAGGATCGTTAGCTCTTCTTGTTGCATTGATCCTTTTACCATTATGTAATGTCCTTCTTTGTCTCCTTTGATCTTTGTTGCTTTAAAGTCTAATTTATCAGAAATGAGAATTGCAACTCCTGCTTTTATTCACTCTCCATTTGCTTGGTAAATCTTCCTCCATCCCTTTATTTTGAGCCTTTGTGTATCCTTGCATGTGAGATGGGTTTCCTGGATACAGTACACTGATGAGTTTTGTCTTTTTATCCAATTTGCCAGTCTGTGTCTTTTGACTGGGGCATTTAGTCCATTTACATTTAGGGATACTATTGTTATGTGTGAATTTGATACTGCCATTTTGATGCTAGCTGGCTGTTTTGTTAATTAGTTGATGCAGATTCTTGATTGTGTTGATGCTCTTTACCATTTGGTATGTTTTTGGAGTGGCTGGTACTGGTTGTTCCTTTATATGTGTAGAGCCTCTTTCAGGAGCTCTTGTAAAGCAGGCCTGGTGGTGATGAAATCTCTGAGTGCTTGCTTGTTTGCAAAGGATTTTATTTTTCCTTCACTTATAAAGCTTAGTTTGGCTGGATAGGAGATTCTGGGTTGAAAGTTCTTTTCTTTAAGGATGCTGAATATTGGCCCCCACTCTCTTCTGGCTTGTAGGGTTTCTGCTGAGAGATCTGCTGTGAGTCTGATGGGCTTTCCTTTGTAGGTAACCCGACCTTTCTCTCTGGCTGCCCTTATCATTTTCTCCTTCATTTCAACCCTGGTGAATCTGACGATTATGTGCCGTGGGGTTGCTCTTCTTGAGGAATATCTTTGTGGTGTTCTCTGTATTTCCTGGACTTGAATATTGGCCTGCCTTGCTAGGTTGGGGAAGTTTTCCTAGATAATATCCTGAAGAGTATTTTCCAGCTTGGATTCATTCTCTTCATCACATTCAGGTACACCTATCAGACATAGATTAGGTCTTTTCACATAGTCCCACATTTCTTGGAGACTTTGTTCATTCCTTTTTACCCTTTTTTCTCTATTCTTGCCTTCTCGTTTTATTTCATTGAGTTGATCTTCGACCTCTGATATCCTTTCTTCTGCTTGGTCAATTCGGCTGTTGAAACTTGTGCATGCTTCGCAAAGTTCTCTTGTTGTGTTTTTCAGCTCCATCAATTCACTTATATTCCTCTCTATGTTGTCCATTCTCGTTAGCATTTCATCAAATCTTTTTTCAAGGTTCTTAGTTTATTTGCATTGCGTTAGAACATGTTCTTTTAGCTCACTGTAGTTTCTTATTACCCACCTTCTGAAGTCTGATTCTGTCATTTCATCACACTCCTTCTCCATCCAGCCTTGTTCCCCTGTTGGTGAGGAGTTGTGATCTCTTTTAGGAGGAGAGGTGTTCTGGTTTCGGGTGTTTTCATCCTTTTTGCACTGGTTTCTTCCCATCTTTGTTGGTTTATCCACCTGTTGTCTTTGTAGTTACTGACTTTCAGGTTGGGTCTCTGAGTGAACTTCCAGTTTGTGGATGCTGAAGTTACTTCTTTTTCTTAGCTTTCCTTCTAACATTCTGGCCTCTCTGCTGTAGGGCTGCTGAAGTCTACTCCAGGCCCTGCTTGCTGGGGGATCACCTGCAGCAGCTGCAGAACAGTAAGGATTGCTACCAGTTTCCCCTTCTGCTATCTTTGTCTCAGAAGGATGCCTGCCAAATGTCAGTCTGTTCTCTCCTTTATGAGGTGACTCTTTGGATATATGGGGGTCAGGGAGCTGCTTGAGGAGACAGTCTGTCCTTTATTGGAGCTCTAGTCCTGAGCTGTGTGCCCCGTTGTTCATTCAGAGTTGCTGGGCAGGTATGTTTAGGTCTGTTGCAGCAGAACTCATAAACTCCTTTTTTTTTTTTTTCCCCAGGTGCTCTGTCCCAGGGAGTTAGTTAGGGCTTTATTTATGAGTTTGTTGTGCTGCTGCCTTTTTTTTTTTTCTTTCAGGGCTGCCCTGCCTGGCGAGGAGGCAGCCTAGTCACTGTCTGCCTGCAGAGGCTTTGCTGAGCTGCTGTGGGCTCCGCCCAGCTGCTGTGTGATCTTCTCTGTAGTCCTGTTTATATGGGTGTGGTTAGAACTGCCCTGGCAATGGTAGCCCACGTCTGTTATGGCAGACCCTCTCAGTAGTGGCAGGTTGCCTCAGCAATGGCAGGCTGCCTCAGCGATGGTCAGACTGCCTCTGTAGTGGTGGAGTGTCTCAGTAATGGTCGACGCCCCTCCCCCACAGAGCCGGACCATCCCGGGTTCAGCTGTGCTTGCTGTGAAACCCTCAACCCAGAGCATTTTCAATTACTGGTTTTTGTGTGTGGGGGGGGGTGGTGGTGGGACCAGCCGAGCCAGATCACCTGGCTCCCTGACTCAGAGACTTTTCTTGTTGTTGTTGTTGAACGGTCGACTCTCTCCCTGTTGAAAAGGCGCAGGGATCTCCCATGCCACAACTCACTGGGCCGGCTGAAACAGCGGCGCTGAGATTCCTGTTGGTTTTTTTGCCTAGGAATCTCCTGGCCTGGCTCGCTATTTCAGATGAATAGGCGACTCTGCCATCTCAGGGCTCCAATTGCCAGCTAAGAGGGCACCCGGACCACTGTCTTTTGTACAGAGAACCGCCACGACATGGTGCAGGCAAAGCAGCCGCGCGGGCCAAAACAGTCACGCTGGTGACCTGTGGGGCTCCTCCGCCTGGGATTCTCCTGGTCTGTGGGCAATAAAAATCCGTCTGGAAATGTGGTGTCCACTCACCCTCTGCACTTTCACTGGGAGGTGTAATCCTGAGCTATTCCTAGTCAGCCGTCTTCCCTGTGTTTCCTCAAGACAAAAATCTTAACATCACAATGAAAAGAACTAGAGAACCAAAGTCAAACAAACCCTAAAGCTAGTAAAAGACAAGGAATATCCAAGATCAGAGTGGAACTGAATCAGATGGAGACATGAAAAATCCTGAAAAAAAAAATCAAAAAATTCAGGAGCTGTGTTTTTGAAAAAAATCAATAAAAGAGACCACTAGCTAGACTAATAAAGAGGAAAAGAGAGAAGAATCAAATAAAAACAGTCAGAAATGATAAGGGAGATATCACCACTGACCCCACAGAAACACAAACAACCATCAGAGAATACTATAAATACCTCTGTGCACATAAAGTGGAAAATCTAGAAGAAATGGATAAATTTCTAGACACACACACCCTCCCAAGACTGAACCAGGAAGAAATCAAATCCCTGAATTGACTGGTAATGAGTTCTGAAATTGAGATAATAAAACAAAAAAGCTCAGAACCGGACAGAGTCACAGCTGAATTCTCCCAGAGGTACAAAGAAGAGTTGGTACCATTTCCACTGAAACTATTAGAAAAAAATAGAAGAGTCCCCTTCCTAACTCATTTTAAGAGACCAGCATCATCCTGATACCAAAACATGGTAGAGATACAACAAAAACAAGGAAACTTCAGGCCAATATCCCTGATGAACATCAGTGCAAAAATCCTCAATAAAATACTGGCCAACTGCATCTAGCAGCACGTCAAAAAACTTATCGTACACGATCAAGTCGGCTTGATCCTTAGGATGCAAGGTTGGTTCAACATACACAAATCAATAAATGTGGTTCATCACGTAAACAGAACTACTGAACAGGCAAAGCTGGAAGCATTCCCCTTGAAAACTGGCACAAGACAAGGATGCCCTCTCTCACCACTCCTATTCAACATAATATTGGAAGTTATGGCCAGGGCAACTAGGCAAGAGAAAGAAGTAAAGGATATTCAAATAGGAAGAGAGGAAGTTATCTTCAAATTATCTTTGTTTGCAGATGACATGATCCTATGTCTAGAAAACCCAGTCATCTCAGCCAAAAAGCTTCTTAAGCTGGTAAGCAACTTCAGTAAAGTCTCAGGATACAAAATCACTGTGCGAAAATAGCTAGCATTCCTATACACCAACAACAGGCAAGCATAGAGCCAAATCACGAATGAACTCCCATTCACAATTGCTATAAAAAGAATAAAATACCTAGGAATACAGCTAACAAGGGAAGTGAAGGACTTCTTCAAGGAGAACCACAAACTACTGCTCAAATAAATTAGAGGGCACAAACAAATGGAAAAACATTCCATGCTCATGGATAGACAGAATCAATATCATGAAAATGCCCATACTGCCCAAAGTGATTTAAAGATTCAATGCTATTCCCATTAAGCTACAATTGACATTCTTCACAGACTTAAAAGAAACTATTTTAAAATTTGTATGGAACCAAAACAGAGCCCAAATAGCCAAGACAATCCTAAGCAAAAAAAACAAAGCTGGAGGCATCACACTATCCAACTTCAACTACACTGCAAGGCTACTGTAACCAAAACAGCATGGTAGTAGTATAAGAACAGAGACATAGACATAGACCAATGGAACAGATTAGAGAACTCAGAAATAAGATTGCATGCCTACAACTGTCTGATCTTCAACAAACCTGACAAAAGCAAGCAATAGGGAAAGGATTCCCTATTTAATAAATAGTGCTGGGAAAACTGGCTAGCTATATGCAGAAAATTGAAAGTGGACCCCTTCCTTCCACCTTCCACAAAAATTAACTTAAGATGGATTAGAGACCTAAATGTAAAACTAAAAACTATAAAAACCCTAGAAAATCTAGGCAATACCATTCAGGACATAGACACAGGCAAAGATTTCATGATGAAAATGCCAAAAGCAATTGCAACAAAAGCAAAAATTGACAAATGGGATCTAATTAAACAGCTTCTGCACTGCAAAAGAAACTATCATCAGAGTGAACAGACAACCTAAAGAATGGGAGAAAAATTTTACCATCTATCCATCTGACAAAGGTATAATATCCATCATCTACAAGGAACTTAAACAAATTTACAAGAAAAAAACAACCGCATTAAAAAATGGGCAAAGGATGTGAACAGAAACTTCTCAAAAGAAAATATACATGCAGCCAACAAATATATATATATATATATATATTTTTTTTTTTTTTTGAGACGGAGTCTCACTCTTGTTACCCAGGCTGGAGTGCAATGGCGCGATCTCGGCTCACTGCAACCTCCGCCTCCTGGGTTCAGGCAATTCTCCTGCCTCAACCTCCTGAGTAGCTGGGATTACAGGCATGCGCCACCATGCCCAGCTAATGTTTTGTCTTTTTAGTAGAGACGGGGTTTCACCATGTTGACCAGGATGGTCTCGATCTCTTGACCTCATGATCCACCCGCCTCGGCCTCCCAAAGTGCTGGGATTATAGGCTTGAGCCACCGTGCCCGGCGCAAATATATTTTTAAAAGCTCAACTTTAATGATTAGAGAAATGTAAATCAAAACCACAATGAGATATCATCCCATGCCTGTCAGAAAGGCAATTATTAAAAAGTCAAAAAGCAACAGATGCAGGTGAGGTTGCACAGAAAGAACGCTTTTACACTGTTGGTGGGTGCATAAATTAGTTCGGCCATTGTGGAAGACAGTGTGGTGATTCCTCAAAGACCTACAGGCAGAAATACTATTTGACTCAGCTATTCAAATCCTGGGCATATACCCCAAAAATATAAATCATTTTATTATAAGGACACACACACACCTGTGTTCAATGTAGCACTATTCACAATGGCAAATACATGGAATCAACCCAAATACTCATCAGTGATAGACTGCATAAAGAAAATGCACATATATGCTATGGAATACTGTACAGCCACAAAAAGGAATGAGATCACGTCCTTTGCAGGGCCATAGATGGAGTCAGAAGCCATTATCCTCAGCAAACTAACGCAGGAACAGAAAAACAAACTCCTTATGTTCTCACTTTTAAGTGGGAGCTAAATGATGAGAACTCATGGACACATGATGAGGAACAATGCACACTGAGGCCTGTTGGTGAGAGGGGTGTGTGTGTGGGGCGGGGATAGCATCAGGAAGAATAGCTAATGGATGCTGGGCTTAGTATTCAGGTTATGGGATGATCTATGCAGCAAATCACCATGACACACGTTTACCTATGTAACAAACCTGCACATCCTATGCAGGCACCCTGAACTTAAAAGAAAAGTTGAAGATAAAAAAGGTGAATTACATGTTATGTGACTTTCACCTCAATAAAACTTTTCATGTAAAATGAAAATAAAAATCTCTCTAAAATGGGAAAGACTGAAATAAAAGATCAAGGAAATTTTCATACATTGAAAAAAAGACTCAGTTAATTAAGAATAGGAAAGAGCGTCCTCAACCTGATAAAACTTATTTATGAAAAACGATAGCCAACATCATATATAATGGTAAAAAACTGAATGTTTGCCCCGAATGTCAGGGCAAGGATGTCTGCTCTCACTACTGTCACACAACATTTTATTGGAGACTTTATTTTCATTATAGCATGTATCACTGCTGATTTATCTTGATTTTTATACTTGTTCATTTTTGTCTTTTTTCCATGAGATCAGAGACATTGTCTGTCTTGTTCTTCCTATAATAGTGTTTGGCACAAGGTTGGTATTCAATGAATATTTATTAAATGAATGAACTTTCTGGGAGTATTGTATAAGTGAGGTACACTTGTGTGACAAAAACATTTCTATGCCACTTACTTTTCCTCATGAAAACTTTATTACCAAAAGTTTTCTTTTCATCATATATTCCCAAAAAGTAGTTGTCCCCAAAAAAAATTTTGGAAAATTTTTCTCCCATATACACACTGCTTCTGCAAGGAAATTCTCTGATAGCCTGACTTTGGCTCATTGATGCCTCCCATAATATGTCTGTTGTTTTATCCAGGATGAGTCATGAATTTTTCTGATGGAATTTCTCCCTTGTGTAGTGGGTTGAATCATGTGCCCCAAAAACACCTATCCCCTGAGAACCTCAGCATATGACCTTATTTCAAAATAGGGTCTTTGCAGATATAAAGTTTTTTTTTGTTTTGTTTTGTTTTTTAAACAGGGTCTCACTCTATTGCTTGGGCTGGAGTATAGATGGTGGCATAATCTCAGCTCACTGCAACCTCCGCCTCCCGGGTTCGAGCAATTCTCCTGCCTCAGCCTCCCAAGTAGCTGAGATAACAGGCATTCACCACCATGCCCAGCTAATTTTTGTATTTTTAGTAGAGTCAGGGTTTCACCATGTTAATCAGGCTGGTCTTGAACTCCTAATCTTGTGATCCGCCTGCCTCGGCCTCTCAAAGTGCTGGAATTACAGGCATGAGCCACCGTGCCCGGCCCCTGCAGATGTAGATAGTAAGTAGTTAAGATGAGGCTGTCCTGGATGAAGGTGGGCCCTAAGTCCAATGACTGTTGTCCTTAGAAGAGGAGCAGAACTGCAGAGACACACACAGGAAAGAGAGGTCATGTGACATTGGAGGCAGAGATTGGAGTGATGCAGCTGTAAGCCATGGAACGTAAAGGATTGCTGAGAGCTGGCAGAAGCTAGGAAGAAGCAACAGAAGATTCTTCCCTAGGGATTTCCGAGGGAGGAAGGGAGGACCTGCTGCCACCTTGATCCTTGATGTCTAGCCTCCAAAACTATGAGAGAATAAATTTCTGTTATTTTAAGTCACCAAGTTTGTGGTTATTTGTTAAGGTGGCCCAAGGAAACTAATATACCTTGCTATACCACATGATGTTTTTATTACTTTTACAATAGTAATCTTACGTCATAATTTGCTTTTCCAACTACTATTCTGTTGGAAAGCACATATTGAAATCATTTTACTTTACCATTAAACTAGTCAACACTCAGAATGGTTCCATATTCAAAGCCTATTGTCCTACTTTTATGTTTCATTTCATTTGTTTCACATATTTTTCTCAGAAGTAATATACCCTTACCAAAAATTCATTTGGAAATTTAATTTTTCTTTTTCTCTGTCTAGGTATGCTGTTATCAAGTGTCAGCTTGCTAGAAAAAATAGAATGCCTCAAGAAGTCAGTCACTTTGTGGAAGGAATTAAGCTCTGCCCAATTCTAGGTAAATTGATTCACCCTATTTGTTTTGCTCTTGTAATTAACATATGGTGAATAATATGCATAGCTTTAAGCTTTTTTTCAGTTTAAATAAGTTCAAATATATGAGGGCTAGTTCTTGTGTTCTCCTTTTAACGTTGCTTTAACTTTTTCTGGCTTTCCAAATTAATTTGGTAAATTATTCACATAGGAATTGGAACTTTGAAAAAATTGAGTTACTTACATTTCCAAGCTTACTACCCTTATTAGGTCGATATACAATTTGAAATTTTAAGGCTAAATTTCAAAATATGAAAAAGCAGCCAAAACATACAGAGCATGAATACACTGATCCCTAAAACTCATTGTATGTTCAAAGACATATGCAATATGGCTGAAAAGAAAGAAACAGTGCTGAGTTGGTTTGTGTGCTCCTTTAAAAATTATAATTTACTTGTTGGGATAGGTTGCGAGTAAGTCTTCAGCAGGAAGAGAGAGCTGGTAACTTATCATGGAAGTCAGCTAGTATAGAGGGGAAAGCACAACATTTGGGGTTAGAGAACTTAGGTTCAGATTCCAGTTCTGTGCTATTATGGAAAGGTCACTCAACCCTTGAACTTAGTTTTTTTATCCTCAGCTAGTACTGTGTACATGGAAGATATTCAACAAATCCTAGTCGCTAATATTCCACCCTCACTCATAGGATTCTTGTGACTAAATGACTTCATGTACATACAATTTCTTTGTAAACTGAAAAGTACTATAAAATAATAGTTACTGTTTTTTCCTGTCACCTGGCCACTAAACATAACAGCATATAAATGCCAGGCACTGGCAATCATCTTCTTTCAGTGATTTTCCAAGGGCCCTGCCCCCGTACCTCCAAGTTTCTTTTCCCTGCTCAGTATCGACCTCTCTCCCTCCTACTTGTTTTGGTGTGCCACTCAGATTCACTCCTCTGTATTATCAGCCTCAGCCTTCTCCATTCGGCTCTGTCTTCTTCCAAATTTCAGGGTACCTGCAAGGTAGGTAATGTTGCCTTCTCCAGCCTTACTCTCTGTTTTCTCCATGATTTCCCTACTCCTCTCTGCAATCTCTTTCCACATCCCTACCATCTTCACCAGTGGAAGAGATCATTTGGTTCAGTTGATGTGATCACAGTAATTTCTGTCTATGCTTTGTCAGACTGGTGACAAAGCTATGTGTGTATAGCTCAGCTTTGCTTATGTTTTTGCCAGGTCTAAAATCCTTTCATCGTTTCCCATGTCCTTCAGGATGACATTTAGACTCTTTGACATGGAAAGTCCTTAATGCTCTAATACTTGTCTCTGTCTCTGCAGTGACATTCCCTACCACTCTCCCCCTCACACCCTAAATGCTACACTAATCTATTGGGTCATGATTGTTCCCAACCTCATTTCACAAAAACAGTTTTGAGCAGTACACTGTGTTTTCTCATACCCCTACTCTAAATGCTCTTCCCTCCCCTTCTTTCCTTTCTAATACCTGTGCATCCTTTGAGATTCAGTTCAGGTATTTCCTTCTCTAGGAAACTTTCTCTGTGGGTCATCATGGCACTTCTACCATAGCCATGTCATGCTCTATTTGTTTGCTATTGCTGTGTCACAAATTAGCACATGCTGAATGCTTTAAAACAACACACATTTATTGTTTCACTGTTTCTGTGGGCCTGGAGTACAGGCACGGCTTAGCTAGATCCTCTGCTTAAGGTCTCAGAAAGCCGCAATCAAGGCATCAATTGGGCTGCATTCTCATCCTAGTGGTTTGAATGGGGGAAGAATCTGCTTCCCAGCCCAGTGAGGTTGCCCACAGAATTCATTTTCTTCTGTCTTTAGGAATGGACACCCTGGCTTCTGGCTGGGTATATGCTGGAGGCTTCCCACAGCTGCTGAAGGCTGCACACAGTTCCTTGCCATGTGCGCTCTCCCTGCAGCAAGGCCTCCTGCTTTATCCAGCCAACAGGAAGAATCTTTAAAGCAAGTCTGATAGCAAGATGGAGTCGTATATGATGTAACACAATCATGGGAGTGAGACCTCATCACTTGCGTCATATTTTATTGGTTAGAAGTCATGGGTTCCATCCACACTCAGAAAGGAGGAGTTTACATTAAGGTGTAAATACCAGGCTGCAGGGATTCTGGGGGCTACCTTGGAGTCTGTCCAGCACACATGCTGGTTGTCATTCTTTTTATTGCCAGTCTCCTTTGAAAAAGAGTGAGGTTCTTGAGGGAAGGGACTGCTCACCTCCTGATTTTCCATAGCACAGTGCTTACATACAGTAGCTATCAATGCTTATGAAAAAATGAATAAATAAATAGTAGGATGAAGTCGAATTGTCATGTTTTTATCTGCCTTGTGGTTTTGGGGGAGAAAAAAGGTGAAAACCCATGATGACTGGGAAAAAGGCAAGCTGGAAAAGATAACATTTGAAGTTTAATGTCCAGAAACTGGTTAGCTCTCCAGTGCTGAGCCTTGTTCTCTTTGATCATGCAATAGACTCTTCTTTATGTCTACTCTGGAAGAGAATATACCTGAGAGGTTGTGGTAAATTTGATTATTGTTCAGAAATATTCATTCCTGCTCCACCTACATGAACAAAATATATTTCCTTGCCCTTTGACTTTGAGCTTTTCCCTGTTTTCATCAATGGAATATTAGTGGGTGTAATGTGCCCCCAGGGTTTGGAAAGGATGCGCATGATTTGGCTTGCTCTTTTTCTCTTCTGCCATCATCACAAGAGCCTGCCTGGACTGGCCCTCTGATCACAGAGAAAGATTCAAGGCATAGATCTGAGCTTGTCCAGCCAAGTTTCCCAGCCATTCCCCAGCCAAAGAAGCCAACCACTATTGCCTGCTGACATGTGACCAAAACAAATACTATATTGCTGATGTCACTAAGCTTTTGTGGTCGTTTATCATATAGCAAGAGAGTTACTATGCAGCAAGAGTGAACTTATATAGGATATCCAAGGAAAGTATGACTCAGAAAAGGAAATAACTGTGTGTTCCTCTTGGAGAGAAGGATCACATGTCATAGTTTCCCAATGGGAGAAACTCACCAGAGATTTAGCAGGTGGGAGGGAAGTGAAGCCATTATGCTTGGGAAGCTGTTCACATCAAGCATGGCGGGTTCCTCACATGGTATTTTCACATGTCTCTCCACAGTCTCACTTCACAGACATAGTGGCTGCACAGATATCTCCATGAACTCATTGTTCTTTTCACACTTTGGGTGGCTAAATGTGTGCAGCTCCTTGTACTCCTTGAGCTCCTTGTTTCTCACTCATGTCAGTGCCTCAGGTTAAAGTGGGTCACGACTGTTTTTTCAATTCTCTAGCTGTAGCTTCCAGATCTTCACTCCCCTGGGTCTTCCCATACCTGGATGATCCTGAATTCCTGTGTTAGACTCTCACTCTTGCATTACTTGTAGTGGCTCTGTTTTTGTAACTGAACCCAGACTGAAAACAGAACTGAATAGAAATAACCCATTTGGCAACCATCAGAACCCATCAGTCAGCACAGATTTTAGTACCTTATTAGCTAAACTATTTTCAGATTAAAAAATAAATTATCAGAGGCAGAGTTTCCATGATCCAACCCGAGAAAGGTATGCAAAATATAAGGCAGTTAGAATTTGTACTTTCATACTTATTTTGTTAATAAAGTAACAAAATCCCCATCTTTATTACTGATTCTAACCACCAAATCCAAGGTGTCTCAGAGGGATTTATAATGCTTAAGATTTCCTGGAGGAGAAAAATTCAATATAATATTTTTTATGTTGTAAAGAAATATTTCGATATTTGTTTTGCATTATACTCTGCTAATCTAGCCAGGTTTCTTTTTTTGCCTCCTGGGAGTTTTTAACAGGACAGGAATTAAGAGGGCAAATAGTCAAGGTGGTTCCCAGCATTCATTCACGGCAGCAACTGATGTCGGCCAATCACAGTGATCCCATTTCCCTCCCCAGTAACTAGTTTAGAAATGGGGCTGGGCACAGCGGCTCACACTTGTAATCCCAACACTTTGGGAGGCCAGTGTGGGCTGGTCACCTGAGATCAGGAGTTCAAGACCAGCCTGGCCAACATGGTAAAACTCTGTCCCTACTAAAAACACAAAAATTAGCTGGGCATGGTGGTGCATGCCTGTAGTCCCAGTTGCTTGGGAGGCTGAAGTGGGGGGATTGCTTGATCCTGGGAGGTGGAGGTTGCAGTGAGCTGAGAGCTTGGCACTGTACTCTAGCCGGGGTGACAGGAGTGAAACCCTGCTTCAAAAAAAAGAAAAGAAAAATAAAAGAAATGGAATGTGACAGGATTCTGCCTGAGGTGAAACATGCTGGGTACTTCAGGGGATGGCTGGGTACTTCAGGGGATGGTTTTCCCACATCCACTCTTAAAAACCAGACCTTTTAAAAATTTTATTTATTTATTTTTATTATACTTTAAGTTCTGGGGTACATGTGTAGATCATGCAAGTTTGTTACATGGCTATACATGTGCCATGGTGGTTTGCTGCATCCATCCCCCTGTCATCCACATTAGATATTACTCCTAATGTTATCCCTCCCCAATCCTACCACCCCCTGCTATCCTTCCCCTAACCCTCCACCCCCTGACAAGCCCCGGTGTGTGATGTTCCCTTCCCTGTGTCCATGTGTTCTCATTGTTCAACACCCACTTATAAATGAGAACATTTGGTGTTTTGTTTTCTGTTCTTGTGTAAGTTTGCTGAGAATGACGGTTTCCAGTTTCAGCCATGTCCCTGCCAAGGACATGAACTCATCCTCTTTATGGCTGCATAGTATTCTATGGTATATATGTGACACATTTTCTTTATCTAGTCTATCATTGATGGGCATTTGGGTTGGTTCCAAGTCTTTGCTATTGTAAACAGTGCTGCAATAAACATAAGTCTTTATAATTAAATGTTTTATAATCCTTTGGGTATATACCCAGTAATGGGATTGCTGGGTCAAATGGTATTTCTAGTTCTAGATCCTTGAGGGATCACCACACTGTCTTCCACAATGGTTGAATTAATTTACACTCCCACCAATAGTGTAAAAGTGTTCCTATTTCTCCACATCCTCTCCAGCATCTGTTGTCTCCTAATTTTTTAATGATTGCCATTCTGACTGGCATGAGGTAGTATCTCAATAAGGTTTTGATTTGCATTTCTCTAATGACCAGTGATGATGAGTTTTTTTTCATATGCTTGTTGGCTGAATAAATGTATTCTTTTGAGAAGTGTCTGTTCATACCCTTTGCCCATTTTTTGATGGATTGCTTTTTTCTTACACGTTTTTTTAAGTTCTTTGTAGATTCTGGATATTAGCCCTTTGTCAGATGGGTAGATCGCAAAAATTTTTCCCATTCTGTTGGTTGCCACTTCACTCTAATATAGTTTCTTTTGCTGTGCAGAAGCTCTTGAGTTTAATTAGATCCCATTTGTCTATTTTGGCTTTTGTTGCCAATGCTTTTGATGTTTTGATGAAGTCCTTGCCCATGCCTATGTCCTGAATGGCGTTGCCTAGGTTTTCTTCTAGGGTTTTTATGGTGTTAGGTCTTATATTTAAATCTTTAATCTATCTGGAGTTAATATTTGTGTAAGGTGTAAGGAAGGGATCCAGTTTTAGCTTTCTGCATACAGCTAGCCAGTTTTCCCAACACCGTTTATTAAATAGGGAACCCTTTCCCCATTGCTTGTTTTTGTCAGGTTTGGCAAGAAGGCCACTTTTTCCTCTGGATTTTGCTGTGTCTGGTGTGGTTACTAGAATGGCCATAGCTCTCTTGCTGTGCACCTGAAGATGAAGACAACACCTTAGACAGGCATGCAGTGAAAAGAACTATGTCCTCTGTGACATTGTGGAGTCACTGCAACAGTCAATCCAGCCCTCCACTCCGGCTTTTCTCTTATGTGAAATAAAACATTCTCTTATTGTTTAAACTGGGTTGACTTGGCTTTATATTTCTTGTAATCAAAAGCATGTGGAGTCAGAAAGGCCCAGACATGGTTAGAAAGAGCTGGAGTTCGTCCATCAGTAATATGTTCATGGAAAATAAAGTAGATGCTTTTGTCAAGGCACAGACAGAATTTAGTCTTCAACTAATTACAACTAAATATTAGTATCAAAAGTACAAAAATTAAAAATCACTGGAGGCTTCAGGATACCCATAGGATAATGGCAACTGTGTAAACTCAAATCTCTCTGTGTATCTTTCTCTCCTTTTTGTTTTGTTTTGAAATGGAGTCTCACTCTGTCACCCAGGCTGGAGTACAGTGGCTTGATCTCAGTTCACTGCAACCTCCGCCTCCTGGGTTCAAGCGATTCTCCTGGCTCAGCCTCCAGAGCAGCTGAGATTACAGGCTCCTGCCACCACACGTGGCTAATTTTTGTATTTTCAGTAGAGACAGGGGTTCACCATGTTGGCCAGGCTGGTCTCGAATCCGTGACCTCAAATGATCCACCTGCCTTGGCCTCCGAAAATGCTGGGATTACAGGTGTAAGCCACCATGCCTGGCCTCTCTATGTATCTTTCTATAAACCAAAGACAGAAAAAAAAAAAAAGTCACTTGTAGCCCAAGTCTATAATGTAAGAAGGCAACAAATATTACAGGGTTCATTTCGTATGTAAGTGAGGGAAATAAACATAGAAGGCAAACAGAATTTGTCCTGCAACCCATAATAGTCAGTGAACCTGGAGGCAACCAGGAAAAAGGGAAGAGAATGCAGTGATCTTTTAGAGTTAACAGAACACAAATAGTGCCAGCTAGAGTTCATCCCCAGAAAGCAAGATCCCCATGCTGTGTGGAAATATAGATCTAGAAACGTAGGCATTAGATCTATATTCTTCTTTTGGAACGTATCATCAGTTTATTTTCATGTTTTTATGGCCTATAAGATAAAGATGAAAGTCCTTTGCATGACACATGAAACTTTCCTGATCTGGCCTCAGCCTCCCTTCCAGCTCAACAAAACTTTTTGTGTACTATAACATTGTGTTTTTGGATAGACAAATCTAGGATGAGTCTTGTTACTAGCTGGATATCTTTGATCAAGCTACTATAGGTTGCTCAGCCTCAGTTTCCTCAGCTGTAAAATAATAATAATACCTGCCCATCATGAGGGTTGTGTCTGAGTTAAATAATAGCATACCTGTTGACTGCTTAGCATTGCACCTGGCACAGTGGAAGTACGGGGGCATCCACTGTAATCACCCCAACCCTGTCAAGTCCTCTCATACCTTTGTGCTTATATGATGTGTGCTGTTTCTTCTATCTAATGCTTTCTGACCTCCTTCTCTGTCTAGCAAACTGCTCCCCATGTTTCAAAGTCTGAGTCTGTTTTCACTTAGACATAGTGATTCCCTCCCTGGGCTCCCAAAGCAGCTTTTCCCTTGCACATCAACTGGCCCTTAGCAGGGACTCAGTAAATATATGTTAAAGACTGGACTAACAAAGCATAAAAAGATTGAACAAGATGGAAAGAATGATTTATGACAAATAAAGTTACTTATAAAACATGAAGTTTAGAAAGTTTAAAAAAGGTTGCTCACATTCATTCAGATGGTCTTTGGCATTATCCTCCAAATGCAGGAGCTCCTCTTTTCATTGTTTTTCCTGTTATAACTAATAAATTTCTATTTTTCATAATTCCCACCACAGATGAAATTTTTCTTGAGTCACCAACTGCAATAAATAGCATCAGAGACATTTATGAAATGGAGGAGGAGGAGTGGAAGAATGACTATTCATTATATGCTTCACAATATGAAAATGACACAGACGAGCCCAGGGAAGAGGAAGTGGAAGATCTGATCTCCTGGACCAACACTCTCAATACAAATACTTTAGAAGATTAAGCAGCACAAGATTTAAAAAATAAACAGCCTCCACCACAGCCCAGCGTTGTGGAGCAATTTTGGAAGACTCTCAGAACTTGGATTCCATTTTTTTCAAGTTCTCATCCTCTCACTGCAAGTACAAATTTGAAATATAAGTAGAAATCAGTAAAGATGTTGCTTTGGCTTTTTTCAGTGCTGCTTCTTTAGAACTAAGTACCCAAGTTAGGGGTGTTCATTGCTATATGCTAATCAATGGGGTTACACTCCCACAGTGTCTTGCAGGCAGGAAATGGATTGGAAAGAGGCTGGGATAGGAGGGGAGCAGTTAAGAGCTTCAGGGGCTGGACATGAACCCAAGAAGAGGGATCTATACATGGAACTACATCTGCCTGGTTTCTTGTCTTGTTTTCTCCATATTCAAGGAATAAGATGTCACTATTTACAAATGTTCCTCTTCTGTTTTATCTCAGAGTACATCCCATTTTCTCTTCAACCTTGACCCTCTATCTCCTCATACTCTAACTTTATTTTCTCTGTCTCCTTTTGCCATGTTGTCTCAATCTGTACGTATGCTTGGGTATCTCCTATTCTAAACTATGCCTCTGCCTTTGGCCCTCCATCTCTGCTTACCTCACCATTATTCACTTATGTTTCTCAGTCAGATTTATTGATAGTAGCCTATCATTCTCTCTCTTTATTTCTTTCATTCATTTCACATTTGCATCTACTGCACAACGAAGTCTATCTTCCACTCGTTCTACTCCACTAAAATTTGCAGGGATCACCAGTGATTTTCTTATGGCCAAAACTCATGTTTGATATTATTGATCATCTTCTTACTTGGAAATGTTTATTGCCATGGCTTCATGGCTTCAAAGAGACCTATTCTGAGGCCTACATACCTACACACATACATCTCCTCAAAAATGCCACACACATCTGTATGTCTGCCCTTGGGTATAGTTGTCAAATAGGTCTCTCTCTCATTTCTAGGGAAACTGATTTTAGTTCCCACAGAAAAAAGAAAGCCCTGCTACATGTATCTAGTCCCTTGGCACTTTCCCGGCTAGCTAAATATTTCCAAGCCTACCTCAGACAGTAGGGCCCCAACTGACTATTGTGCCTAACTTTTGCTATCCCCCTGTAACCAGAACCACAACATTCTGACAGCCAGACTTCCCCCTCCTTTCGCCATGCCAAAGTATAGCCATGAGCCAACTCATGGCTTGATAACAATGAGGAGAGTTCTTTTTACACCCAAGGATAGGAACTGTTCTGAGAGGCCCATCCCATGCCTCAGTGAAACCATAAGATATAGTTGAAAGATGCCTTTTACCGATGATCCCACCAACAGAAGCCAGGCCTTTGACCTTCTGTCATTCTAGGAGGACAAATACGTAGGCTATCAACAGATAAACAGCAGTCACCAAGAAATTAAACCCAAAGGACCATGACAGTCAGCCAAATATATTTCCTTGATATCAGCTACCACATATTCTATTTTCTATTCAATCTGATCTCTTTCTTTTAAGACAGGGAAGCTACACTGGTTGCTTTCTTTTGTTGCAGCCGTGAGACCTGAGGATGGAAGCAGGGTGCTGAGGGGAGATGGGAAGTCCAGAAGTTTTTGGAGTAAAGACATTAGTCAGTAGAACAGGGGATTTATTTAATTACCTTCACAATATCGCTGGCCATTTACTGTGAATCTCCAACAGGGACCTCCTTTCTACCCCTAGCCCTTGGTGAAAGGTTCTTTTGGGATCCAGCCTACTGCTCTTTTTTATACACTTTTCTTGGACAGTCTTGCCACTATCAGAGTTTTACCACCTGCTCTTGTTCTCATTCTCTTTTTTCCATCTGTTTTAAAAGACTTCTTCCCTTCCATGTCTCCTATGCACCTGAAATGCAACATGCCCCAACCTAAGCTCATTTCCTCCTCCTCTTCCCACCCCCATAAGAGCTCCCTCTGCCTCTTGTTCCTGCTTTCAGTTAATGGAACAATCTCAAGATTAAAAACTTCGGGGGCATTGTAGACTTCTCTCTTTCACTATGGCCAGTTAATCACTAGGACTTGCAGTATTTCCTTTTATATATGTTAAGTCCCTGTTCTCCTCCCTGTCCTTGCCGTCACTCTGTATTACGAAGCCCTTTTAATTGATAGATGATATTATACTTTTCTTTGATGACATCACTCACCTTCCTAAAATCCTTCAAAGAAACTCTGCCTAATAGATAATGTCCAAATCATAATACCCTTCATGAGTCAGCCCTCACCCACTCTTTCTGCAGCTCCCCACCTTGTATGTCTTAGTCCATTTGGGCTGCTACAAAAAAGTATCAAATTAGATGGTTTACAAACAGTAGAAATGTATTTCTTAACAGTTCTGGAAACTTGGAGATCCAAGATCAAGGTGCCAGTAGATTTGGTATCTGGTGAGAGGCTGCTTCCTTTCCATA
Source organism: Sapajus apella (assembly GCF_009761245.1). Classification (NCBI taxonomy): domain Eukaryota; kingdom Metazoa; phylum Chordata; class Mammalia; order Primates; family Cebidae; genus Sapajus; species Sapajus apella. The sequence goes on along the minus strand of NW_022436976.1, from coordinate 21,690,457 downwards.
GATGGCCATCTTTTCACTATAACTTCACAGGGCAGAAGAGGTGAGGGGTCTCTCTTAGACCTCACAGATCCTATTTATGAGGGCTTCACTCCCATGACCAAATAATTTCCCAAAGGCCATACTGGAGGAATGGTACCTCCAGATACAATTCCCTTGGGGGTTAGGATGTCAATATGTGAATTTGGGGGGATACAAACATTCAGACCACAGCATGGTGCCTCATATTACTGAACCTGTACTTCCCCCACACAGAACAGCATTCTCCTGCTTCCCTGCCTTTGCTTGTGCCATTTCCTCTACCTAGGATTCCTTTTCCCCTCTTCCCTTGGCTAACGCCTGTTCAGCCCCTAAAACTCAACTCAGGCATCACTTCCAGAGTTTTCTCTGCACTCCACATACCCCAACCAGGCTGGGTCGCTCTCTGGCTCTCTGGCTGTCACTCTGTGGGCACCATAGCGTATGTGCATGTGTCTGCAGTTTTATTGGAATTGTCTGTTTGCCCATTTGCCTCTCCCATTAAACCATCAAAGCAGAAGCCACCCAGACAGACTCCATCCTAACAATATTCGATAATATAGGACCACATTCCAACAGCTGCCACGGTGCCTCAAACATAAGCTCCTGTTTCACTGTGTTTGAGTTTACTGTTAAAAAATAAACTTGGAAATTTTTATCAAATAAGTGAATTCAAAAGTAACAAAAAAGGAACCTTTAATAACAAGCATAAGTAACTTGAGAGAGTTGATTCTGGAAGACGGCACTAGGTTGTTTTTTTTTTTTTTTTTTTTTTTTTGAGACGGAGTCTTGCTCTGTCACCCAGGCTGGAGTGCAGTGGCGCAATCTCGGCTCACTCAATCTCAGCTCACTGCAACCTCCGCCTCCCTGGTTCAAGCGATTCTTCCGCCTCAGCCTCCTGAGTAGCTGGGACCACAGGCACGTGCCACCATGCCCAGCTAATTTTTTTGTATTTTTACTAGAGATGGGGTTTCACCGTGTTGGCCAGGATGGTCTTGATCTCTTGACCTCGTGATCCGCCTGCCTCAGCCTCCCAAAGTGCTGAGATTATAGGCATGAGCCACCATGCCTGGCTGGCAGTAGGTTTTTAAAAACAGCTTTATTGAGGAATGATTGACAGAGAAGAAGTTGAACTCTTTAAAGTACACAATGTAAACTTTTGTAGGTGATACATCTATGTAATCTTGCTACTATCAATATTGGGAACATATCCATCACCCCAAAAATTTCCCCTGCTTCATGATGATACGTCTCTCCTGCTCCTATTTTCTGCCCTTAGTTTTCATCCCCTATCAATCACTGGTTTGCTTTCTGTCACTGTCAATTTCTAGTTTTATACAAATGAAATGTAAATGCTTGTTTTGTATGGCTGATTTCACTCAGCATAATTATTTTGAGATTTCTTTATCTTTTGTATATATCATTTCATTTTTATTGCTGAGTAGTATTCCACTGTATGGATATACCACAACTGGGTTATACATTCACCTGTTGGTGGACATTTGTGTTATTTCCAGTTTGAGACTACTACAAATATAAAAGTTGCTATGGCAAATCCATTCTAAGATGATTGACAATGAGTCAAACCCTTATATAATCCTTGAGTATAAATAGAAGCTGTGTCTTCTGGTCAATAGAACATAGCAAAGGTGATGCGATGGCACTGCTGTCATTACATTATGTCATATTAGACTCCATCTTAAGCAAACTAGAGAAGGATTCTCCTGCTAGCTTTGAAGAAGTAAGCTGTCATGTGGGAAGGCCCCTGACAGGAATTGCTGGCAACTGCAGGAGCTGAGAGGAGCCATTGGCTGACAGTCAACAAGAAAATAGGGACCTTGGTCCTGCAAACTCAAGAAATTGAATTCTGTCAACAATCACGTAAGCTGTTTTGACCTGCTAACTTTGTGATAATTTGTTTATGGTGATAGAAAATTAATACAGCTTATATGAACATTTGTGTATAAGCGTTTATATGGACTTATAGTTTCTCTTGGGTAAGTAGAACTGAAATGGCTGGATCATACGGTAGGTATATGTTTAAAAGTTTTTAAGAAATTGTTAGGGCTGGATATGGTAGCTCACCTGTAATCCCCACACTTTGGGAGGCTGAGGCATGGGGATTGCTTGAGTTCAAGAGTTCAAGACTAGTCCTGGGCAACACAGTGAAACCCCCATCTCTATTATAAAGAAGAAAGGAAGAAGGGAGGGAAAAGGGAGAAAGGTAGGAAATTGTTTTGTTTTTGGGTTTTTCTTGAGATGGGGTCTCACTCTGTCACCCAGGCTGGAGGGCAGTGGCACAATCATAGCTCACTGCAGCCTCAACCTTCCAGGTTCAAATGATCCTCCCACCTCAGCTTCCCAAGTAGCTGGGACTACAGACACCCACCACTGTGCCTGGCTAATGAAACAATTTTTTTTTTTTTTTTTTTTTAGAGGTGGGCTCTCACTCTGTTGCCCAGACTGGTCTCGAACTCTTACGCTCCAGCAATCCTCCTTCCTAAGCCTCCCAAACTGCTCAGATTACAAGTGTGAGCCACTACACCTGGCCTGGTCAATCTTTTAAATGTTAGCCATTCTAAGATGTGCAGAAGATTCTCATTTTAATTTGTATTTCTCCAAAGACTATGATGATGAGCATTTTCTTGTGTGCTTATTTGCAGACCTTTTAACTTCTTTAATGAAATGTTTTATCCAAATCTTTGCCTATTTTCTACTGGGGTGTTTGTTTTCCTTTTATTAAGTTTTGAGAGTTCTTATGTATTCTGGATGCAAGTTCTTTATCAGATAAATGATCTACAGATATATAATTTGCGAACTAGTGACAAGTCTGTTTTTGTCTTTTCATTACCTTATTTATTTATTTGAGACAGAGTCACTTTGTCTCCCACGCTGGAGTGCAGTGGTGCAATATCAGCTCACTGCAACTTTCACTTCCCAGGTTCAAGCAATTCTCTTGCCTCAGCCTCCTGAGTGACTGGGATTTCAGCATGCACCATGACGCTCAGCTAATTTTTATCTTTTCTTTTAGTAGAGACATGGTTTTACCATGTTGGCCAGGCTGGTCTTGAACTCCTGACCTCAAACAATCCGCCCACTGAAGCCTCCCAAAGTGCTGGGACTACAGGCATGAGCCACCATGCCCGGCCTCATTACCTTAACAATGTCTTTCAAAGAGCAGAAGTTTTGAATTTTGATAAAGTCTAACTTATCAAATTGTTTCTTTTATAGATTGTGCTTTTGATGTTCTTATAAATAATTGCCTAAACCAATGTCACAAAGATTTTTATTTTATTGTAGAAATTTTTTAATTTTAGGTTTTATATTTAGGTCTGTGATCCACTAAGAATTAATTTTTATATGGCTTCAAGGAACCACCCATATACATTTTTTATATGGGTGCAAGGATTGGTGTTTATGTGGTTTTTTTGCCCTCCTTCTCCAGTTGTTGTTGTTTTTTTTAACTTCCTCCCCTCTCTTCTTTTTTTGCATATTTAATTGTTCCAACACCACTTGCTTAAAAGACTATCCTTTCTCCACTGAATTGTCTTAATGCCCTTGTTGAAAATCGATTATCTGTATATGCGTATGTTTACTTCTAGACTACGCTGTTCTACTGATATGTTTGTCTGTCTTTATGTCAATACTGCATTTTCTTGATTACTGTAGCTTTATTATGTATCTAAAAATAAGGAAATGCTAACCCTCTAGCTTTATTCTCCTTTTTAAAAGTTGTTTTAGCTTTTTTATATCTTTTACATTTCCATATAAATTTTGGAATCAGTCCATCAGTGCCTCCAAAAAATCATTTGGGGATTTTAACTGGGATTGCATTGAATCTATGGCTCAGTCTGGGGAGGGTGACATTTTATAGACTCACTATACTGAGTCTTCCGTCATTGAGTCTTCTGTCATTAATTCTTCATTTATCTGGGCATTCTATAATATCTTTTAGCAATGCTTTCTAATGTTCAGTTGTTCACATGTTGCATGTCATTTGTCAGATTTTTCCCTAAGTATTTTTTGGCACACTCTTCTTAATAGTGTTATTCTTAAATGTCTAATTATTATTTGCTAGTATATAGAAATACAATTGATTTCTGCATGTTGATCTTGTATCTTGCAATATTGCCAGTCTCATTAGTTCTAGTATCTATGTTGTCAATTTAAAGACAGTTTTGCTTCTTCCTTTTCCATCTAGCTGCATATATTTCTTTTGTTGACTTACTGAGCTAGCTAGAATCCCTAGTATGATATTGAAAAGAATCAGTGTAAACAGATGCACTTGTCTTATTCCTAAACTTAGGAGGAACGCTTGTGGTCTTTTATCATTAAGTACAAAGTTAGCTGTAGATTTTTCAAAGATACCCTTTATCCAGTTGAAGAAGTTTCTGCAATTCCTAGTTTGCTGTGAGTTCTTATCAGAAATAGAAGTTAGATTCTGTTTAATGCTTTTTCTATGTCTATTAAGATGAACATATGATTTTTCTTTTTTAGTTTATTAATATGGTAACTTACATTGATTTGTTTCTTTTAGAAGTTTACATCTCTGTTCTTGAGAGAAACTGGCTGTAGTTTTCTTTTCTTGAAATGTGTTTTTCTAGGTTTGGTATCAGTGTAATGCAAGCCTCATAGAATGAATTGGGAAAAATTCTGTCCTCTTTAATTTTCTGAAAGAGTTTTTGTAGAATTTATATAATTTCATCCTTATATTTTTGGCAAGACTCACCAACATGTCACAGAAGTTTTTCATTACCAGATTGTAGTTATATTTTCTATTTTTAGGTACAAACAGAAAAAAATATTAATAAATGAAAACCAAAATAGAAGTATTTTTTAAAAATTCTAGTTAAGTATATTTCCTACTCTTTAACAGGAGAAGCAGCAGGGGATGATGATTGGGATCCCAGATTCTAGAGCCAAACTGCCTGGACCTACCCCCTGCTGACTAGCTGTGTGACCTTGGGCAAGTTACTTAACCTTCCTTTACCTTGGTTTCCTCATCAAGTCAAGAATAGATAATAGCCAGGCACAGTGGCTCATGCCTGTAATCCCAATACTTTGGGAGAATGAGCTGGGAGGATCACTTGAACCCACGAGCTCAAGACCAACCTGGGCAACATAGTGAGACTCATGTCTCTACAAAAAATTTTTTTTAAAATTAGCCAAGTGTGGTGGCACATGCCTATAGTCCTAGCTAGTCAGGAGGCTGTAGTGGGAAGATCACTTGAGCCTGGGAGATCGAGGCTGCAGTGATCTGTGATCATGCCACTGCACTACAGCCTGGATGACAGAGCAAGACCTTGTCTCAAAAAAACAAAACAAAACAAAACATAACACACCTAGGTTTCTATGGTTGTTGAGAAAACCAAATAAATGCATCAATCCTTTAATATTTATAAAGTCCTAAGAATAGCACCTGACCTATAGTAACCACTATATATGTGTTTAATAAAATAAAAAACAAACTTTACCTTTATTTAGTTAATTGATCTCATGTACTATGAAAATAATTCAGATTCAGAGGGCCCGAACTGAAGTGTATAAACCTCCAGTTTTAAAAATTACCCAGCTGATTCTGATGAAGATGATCAGTTATGACACTTTGAGACACAACATAATTCTGAGATTAATTTCAAATATGGTTACCATGGCATGCCAAATCATGACATCTGATAACAGAGTGTCTTGTGTATAGTAAGTACAGCTCCACAACTGACTCATACCCTCCATTGGTTATGATGTCAGACTTGAAGTTAAGGTTCTGTAGAAACGTGAGGCCCCAGCCCCATTGTGTTCAGTCTGGATGGATTCTGAGAAGAGAAGAGAGAAGCAGGAAATTTCATTTTTAAAAATGTTCTAAATTAGCGGGGGTGGTGGCGCATTCCTGCAGTCCCAGCTGCTCAGGAGGCCTAAGGCACGAGAATCGCTTGAACCTGGGAGGCGAAGGTTGCAGTGAGCAGAGACCGTGCCACTGCACTCCAGGCTGGGTGACAGAGCAAGACTCTGTCTTAAAATTTTAAAATAAAAATAAATAAATATTCTGAAGTTTTGCATGTGCACCATTGTCAAACCATGTTTTTTAAACTTGCGTTGTTTAGACTCCACTCTGCCTCCAGATGGCGCCAGTTAGCTATGTCGTGCACTTAAGTCTTAAGAGGCAGTCTTGGAAGCCAGGCGCCAAGGCTCCCTAGGCTTTTAAAGGTTTGTATGGCACATGACCACTTTCTAAGAGTGGAATGCTTTCTTTTCCCTCCCAAGGAAGATGTTTACTCAGCACTAGGAAAGATTTACTAAAAGAAAATAACCCAAAGCTTACAAATTATTCGCTTTGATAAAATCATAGACCCAACCTGGAGAAATCAGTCCTCACCACTACCTTCAGGCAGGACCACACAGAAACCACCTTCTTGTAGATGAGAATGAGCCTGGTTTTTGTTTAATGATTTCCAGACATCAGTGCATCCACCGAGAGTTGCTTCCCCTCCTACCTGAGAGAGGGAGAGATTTCCCTAGGGGCTGACGGAGAGTTAGAAGGCTCCAGGGCCTGCCTGCCACCTAGGCCTCCTTTGCCTCCCTGCTGCTCCCTTACAGACCATGGATGCCCCTAAGGAGGAAATGCACAGTGATGCTGTGTCGGCTGGGGGATCATGAGGGATCCTGTGCCTCTAAGAATAGAAGGAGACCCAGAGTTAAATTCAAGCCACTCTCTCCAGAGAGTGAGATCTCAAACCTTATCTAAATATTCAACTCCAGTATTTAACCACCTCCCAGGAGAGAGTTCTTTTTGGCTAATCTGATTCCCAGATGCAAAAGTGTAAGCCCACTTGATTTGGAGTTTTCATAATAAAAGATGGAGCGCAGCTGGCTCTCATTTTCTGAGCAATATCCCTTAATAGATCTGAAGGCTAATTTTAAATGTTCTATACGCTTCTGCGATCTCTACTAACCAACCCCAGACCTTTTTGTTTTTTGTTACGGACTCTCAATGTTCAAACCCTCTTCCCAACTCTTCATTTCACTTTCAAGTTCCAGGGACCAGACTGGAATTTAAATGAAAAGTGATCACTTGAATAGCCAAGGGTAATTATATTTACAAGTTGAATTCTGTTTCAACAAATACAATGACAACATCCAACCTGATCTCCTGAGGCGTTTTGCATGTCTCAACAACTAGCTCATGTTGACAATGCTTCACTGATAGAAAAAAATGTTTTTTGTTGAGGAGAAAACTATATATAATAGGTGTGTTCACAAGTTGCCATCCATTTTGAAATTAAACTGTGTAACTAAGATATTGTTCTCATTAAGTAAGTGTATATATATTAATTAACTTAGACTATGTCTAAAATAAACCTCAGTGTCACCAGTGAGGGCTATCAATAAGATGATATTACTTTAGTGTTCAAAATTATGTGAAGAACTCTGAGTTCTCATATCGTGTGACTGCTAGGAGTCAACTTTTTCCTACGTTCAGTGGCAAGTAACAAAAGATCTACTAGAGGATTAAAGAGGTAGGGACTCTTTTTTTTTCCCCCACAAAATAAGGAGCCCTTAAGTGGGCAGTTGCTGGGATCGGTCCAGCTAGTTGTGCAATGAAGCCATCAAAGACCAGGCTTTTTCTCTTTCCACACTACCATTTTTAGGATATTGGCTGTCGTATCCATGCCTTTTGCTTCGTGATTACAAGATGGCTGCTAGAAGACTGGGCAAGGTGGCTCATGCCTGTAATCCCAGCACTTCGGAAGACCAAGGCAGAAGGATTGCTTGAGCCCAGGAGCTTGAGACCAACCTGGGTAATATAGTAAGATCCTGTCTCTACTAAAAAATTTTTTAAAAGTTAGCCGAGAATGGTGGCAGGTACCTCAGGAGGCTGAGGCAGGAGGGTAACTGGAGCACAAGAGCTCCAGGTTGCAGTAAGCTGTGATCGTACACCACTGCACTCCAGCCTGGGCAACAGAGTAAGGCTGTCTCAAAAAAAAAAAGCCTGATAGAGTTCCAGACTTCATCTGTTTGTTCAAGATAGGAAGAAAGGGAGAAGAGGGAAGGAAAGCGATGCTGGCTGTTACATCTGTTCTAGAGCGCAGGGCTAACTCAAGGTGACTCAGTGTCCTTAATGCTAGAAATCAAACTGCTAGCAAAATTTTAAAAAATCGGTTCTGTTAACAACATAGTTTGTCCATACTCATTTAGTCATTCATTGCTGATTCGACAGGTAGTTTACAATAGCCTTCACCACATTTTAACATGTATTAATAATTGGTAAGTGAGAGAAAGAATAATTTTATATATTTTTAAAAATAGTTTACATTTTAATATTTTTGCACTTGCAGAAATGTCTGATTCACTTTGAAGAAGATAGGAGACAGAGAATCTAGGCATTTACATCTTGGTTAGGTGACCAGATATCCTGGGTGAGCTAGGATAGGGGTTTCTAAGATTTTCTGTGAAATCAGTTGACATAAAAGGGGACCTAATACTGGGTTTTCCTTTAAGTAATTTCTTCCCAGCCTTAGATTAGAACAAACTGTAGGATGATGAGGCCCACTCTGTATTTAGAGTTTGTAGGCTTCAATGGAGTAAACAGTCCATCGGCACCTCCTAAATTAGGGCGTGCTTAGATCACAACACAGCGGAACACAGGTAGCAGCAGTCAGGCTGGTCAGGCCCAGGTGGCCCCAGAAAGAGATGGCTTAATGTCAGCCTTCGATGTAAGATGCAGGTCTAGAATCCAAGAGACCTAGACAGGGCCTGGGGAAACAGGTGCTCTATGATTAAGGTCAATTTGTTTACTATCTAAGAGCAATAAACTAGTGTTCTGGACCTGAGGCTTTAGTGAAAAATAAGGTTCAACATTCAAGACTTTGTTAGAAAAGGTCTGAGTTGCACAGCTGATTTCCCTCTATCGATAAGAACATTCTGAGACTTAAGTATCCAGTCCCTCTAGACCGGGGGATGCCCAGTTGATAGCCTTATTGATAAAATTTAAAGTCCTGTGCCATTGTCCCATATAAAACATTTAACTTTCACAAAGAGAATCAGAAAAGCTTAATAATTCTTTTTTATCTTTAACTTGGTGTTTGATTATGTTAATTTTATTAATTTGGCCAAAAATGAGAAGAGAGCCATATCAAAAGAAATCTAAAGAATGTTCTCAGGCTCTCAAGAAAGCTAAATGGACATGAACCTGAGGAGCATGCTGTATCGTTTGGTTTGAGCATAGAAATGGTATCCTGTCTCATTCTGGCAAAAAATAAAAATACACTTATGAATAAAAGATTTGGACTTTTTTTTAGTCTGAATTTTCTTACGAAGCTTGGAAAACTTAGATTCAAGTAGATGGAATCTTTCAAACCCAATTTGTCTTTTAGTTTAAAAAGAGATCATGTGAATTTAAAGAAAAATATTAATTTCTATGCTTTAAAAAACAAGCTATTTCCCCCAAATCTGTTAGTTCAGTTTGTTCTAAAGTTAAGTCATAAGTACAATCTTTCTGTGAACAAGGGTTCTCTCGTTTTAGATATAGACAAATCCCCATTAACCCATTCTAACATCTACAAGGGCATGGCAGTAGATTTACTGATCACAAGTTAACTTTTCCTGTATAACAAACCACCCACAAACTTTGTGGCTCAAACAACAGCCATTTATTTTAACTCACAATCCTTCATAACAGCAGTTTGGGGCAGAGTCAGCTTCTCCGATTGCAGCAGTGGGGCTCATCTGTGTATCAGCAGTCAGCATCCAGCTTAGCTGAAGTCTGTCTGGTCTACGGGGCACTCAATTGGGACAGCTTGTCTTTGTTTTTCTTGGTCTTTCATCCTTCGAAAGACTAGCACAGGCTTGGTCATGAGCAACTGGACAGGTATCCAGAGAGAGAGAGGAAATGTTCAAGGTCTCTTGAGGCCTGGGTTCAGGGCAGGCACAGCATTACTTCTTCTAAATTATTGGCCAAAACAGGTCCAGACCAGACTTGAGAGGAGGGTGAATCGAGTGTTTACAGGAAGAGTATTTATAGAAAGGACTGCAAAGCCCTATTACCAAGGACATAAATGCAAGGGGGAGTGAAGAATTTTGGTCACTTTTGCATCTAGTACAGAAAGCACAGATAAATCAATAGAACCCTCTCTCTACTACTAGGGGGGAAAAGTCTCCAACTGTTCATTCATGTGCCAGGCCTTGTAGTAGGCAATAGGGATAGTGCAGAAGATACTTCAATAATAGATCATTACTATGCAATGTGAATTATGAAAGGACAGGCCTGTCCTAGATAAGTAGAAGCAACTTGCCCCCAAATTTTATGCCAAGACAGGTTCTTTGTCTATTTGGTAAAAAGCAAGATACCTCTAATCTTTATATAGATTATTTTTTAAAAATTGATCATAATAATCATATTTGGAGATCTGCCTTCATTTCTTCTGGCTCTAGAATTTATGTTCCAAACAGACTGGAATTCTGTTTTTCTTACTGCTGTAGCCTTTTTGCCTTCATCAGTGTCTGACAGGTACTAGGTACTCAATAATTATTTAAATGTTGCCTTCAAGTCTCTTTGTAATGGAACTATATGGACAGCAGACAAGAGAAGGCAGTGACAATGGTGCTATCGTGGTGGAGGCAGAATCTTCTGTGTGTTCTCATTGGTGTAGACAAGTATCTTTGTTCTCTTTTGTTGCTTATATAATTTTTTCTGGTGTCATGATTTAATAAGAGGAAGTGTAGCAGAATAAATATTGCTCATCTGACGCAGTGATCATTTCTAGCTATGGCTGGCAGTGGGGTGAGATTGAGGTAGGATAAGGGTTACATTTTTGGTGTTTGGATCAATGTGTTTGTTAATTGGAGAATATGACAGTCATAGCAGAGAACAAACAGAAGAACAGACACTCCATTTTTATTCTTTTGGAACTTCAAGTCTAGGTTTTACTTTCTTACTCCTGACCAATGGCAGTGACTTTGGAGGGAACATGGGACCATCAGCTGATTCTTTTGTTTATTCACTCATTTAGGTACATATTCAACAAGTATTTATTGAGTTGGGATAAAGAGAAGTGATGTGATGGGTGAAGTTACAGCTGGGTTGGGAGTCATGGGGGCAGGAAGACACTTAATCCAGATTTAAAAACTCACGAAAAGCTTCCTGCATGAAGCAGCATCTAAACTGAGTTCTGAAGAATAAGTGGAGTTAACCGAGCAATGAAGAGAATTGGGGAAGAGTGCATGGGCCAAGGGAACAGCTTACCTTGCAACCTACCAGACACAGGTGAGGGGATACAGCCTCTGAGAAGACCTGAAAAGAGCTGGATGTAACTGTATTGCAGAATTGATGGGCAAGAGATGAGAGAAATTAGGTAAGACAAAGAGGCAGGGGCCTGACCATGCTGGAGACGGGAACCCAGGTGAGAAGTGATGGACACCTGCCAACTGCAGATCAGAGACAAGACAAAAAGCAGATGGATTCCAGGTTGTATAGAAGGCGAAATTAACAAGATTTGGTGATGACTGGGACTCCAGGAAAGAGGGGGTCAGGGATTCTGGTTGACATGAGGGATGACGGAGATATTTACTAAAATAAAGGATTCAGAAATTTTGAATGGGATAAGATATTGCTAATAAGTTGAGATCACCACAGACAGGCTATTTTTTCCTTCCAGGGTCAAACTAAATATCCGTCTTAATCTGATCTCAAATGGAAAAAGCTGGGTTCTGGATTCAGCCAGACTCAGTTCAGACCTGCGTGCCAGGCTTTGTGATATGACCCTGGACAAATTACAGAGGATCTCTGAGCCTTACTTCCTTCATTATGAAATGGAGAAAATAACAGTACATATTTCATAGAGTCATGATTGGAGTTAAATAATAATGCATATAAAGTGCTTCACACAGTGTCAGTTTCAATAAATGCTAGCTAGAATTATTGTGTCTGAAGATGGTGGAAAGAGATGGCAAGAGAATTAGGCACAAAGGCTGCTCAGAAAATTTAAGAGGAGTGGAGCTAGGTGGGAAATGAGAAATGGCAAAGAGATCAGGCCTGGGGAAATGTAGCAGGCTCTGACCCCTGGACTTTTGCCAAGATTGTTTATCGCAATGAAAGTCTGATGCAAGATGTGCTTGCTCCCCACCTCAGAACAATCTGAGCTGCTTCCCCCCACCCACCCAGTCCCTTATCACTCCTGCAGCATGTGTCTTTTATCTGCTTCCCAAATTCCCAGCACTACATTAGGTACTAATGCTCTAAAAAGTGCACATTAAAGACTTCCTTCTTTCAACAAGGAAGAGTTTGGGTTCTACAGCACTGCATTCAAGTGCACAGCTCAGGAGCCACACTGCCTGGACTCCCATCTAACCACCACCAAACACTGGCATGGCAAGCAACACCTCTATGTGCCCTGGTTCCTAATCTGATAAGAGTAGTAACCACTAAGAAGGTTTATGTGAGGATTAAATGAGTTAAAGTTGTAAAGCACCTAGAGCAATTGCTAGTCCAAGTTCAAGTTAGCCCTGAGTAAGTGTTAGCTATTATTACACTGTCGGAAGAAACCCAGGAGAGCCAGGCGAGTACCTCTTTAGGCCCTGAACCAAAGCAGTGTCCAAACCAGTGGCCAAGGAGAGGCAGCCAGTGGCGCGGGATAGCCCACCCTGTGGTGGGAGGAGATAACAATGGCAATACTTACCAGTTCTCAGTTGTTCTTTCATTTAAGTTCACGATTCATGGAGTAGGTATCATTCCCCTTGTAGACACGAGGCAACTGGCTCAAATAAGCTAAGGACCTTTGCTGACATTAGAACCCAAGATTTGATAAAGATATTAATATTTTATTCTGCTGGGAAAAGTCAGAGATCAACTGAAATATAGTTTGGGAGCCCATGAATGACCAGAATCCAAATGGCACACCCAAGAAAACTAAAAATGGCAGGGAGTGGGAAACCACAATTCTGGTGCTCTTGATGGAGATTCTTTTGTTTGTGTGAAAGTTGCCTCTCTTGGACCCTGCAGTGCCCCCCGCCCCCCGCCTGGCTTGAGTAGGGGCTGCACGATCACATGTGCCCATCTCTTCTTCCAGCCCAGCTGACCTGGCAGGCTGCCAGCCTAACAGTCAGGGCATTTGAGGAGGCCTGATTTTAATAAATTTCTATTTCCTGCAGAAAACCGGTTTTTTCAGTGGCTTTGTAACCCAACCATTTTTGATCACATCAGGACTAAACCTGGCAGCCAGCTTGGCAGCTTGTGCACAAATTGCATACAAAGGCAGACTGTTTAGCCTTTATTGTAATTCAAAGCAACTTAAGGAAAAGGGAGGGACAAAAAGAAAAGAAAAAGTGAAAGAAAAGAAATAAATCCAATCATATTATATACTTACAGAATAGAGTGAACTCTTAATTGTCTTTAGGGAAAATACAGAATCAATTAACCTCCCTGTCTCTCTGTTTCCTTTTTCTCTCTCTCAGTGTTTCTCATACAGGCACACGCACACACGCACACACACACAACAGAAAAGCAGACAAATAATGAATTCCAACTTGAAGTCTTTTTTCCCTGTCTTTGCTTTTTCTTTACCAACACATCTCACATTCAAGGAGAGTTGGAGAAGTAAAAGCCAAGAAAATCCTGAGGGAAAGAGCATGTTTAAAGGATTTTAGAGACAAGGAAAAGAAATAAAAGTAGGTCTGAGAGAGTGAATGAGGATGAAGAAAAACTAAATGAGTTGCAATAAAAATTGGCATCTTAAAAATCATCAGATTAAGAGTTTGTGAAGTTAGAAATCATATAAATCTAATGATTAGAAAGTGTTAGATTTTTAATTCTCAGAAAGCGTTACATGTCGAGCTATGTTTTAGGTCTCTCTTTCTCAACTTTTTTCTGCCCTTTTCTATGTCCTCCTTGGGTCATGAATGCTTGTATTTCAGAGTACCTATTAGAGTCTGTGCCTATATGCCAGACAGGCCACCTGACTAGAGCCATGTTTTACACTTGCGGCCTTCTTCTCAGCTACCTGGATAAACTAGTGTGTGCGTGAGGATGTTACTATGCTCCCATGTCATGTTCACATTGTTCTGGAGAGAAGATATACAGCCATCGTATTAGAAATTCTAGGCACCTGGGCAGGTCTGTTGGGGGGATGTTTTCTGCATGAGCACTCCTCATGTGTTTGATCATATCATAGGGTGATCCATGATTTATTTATAGCAGAACAGACCTTGTTGGGTATATATCATTAGGAAGGACAATGTCCAGGTGCAGTGATGCATGCCTGTAATGCCAGCACTTTGGAAGGCCAAGGCGGGAAGATCACTTAAGCCCAGGAGTCCAAGGCCAGCCTGGGCAACATAGCAAGATTCCATCTCTATTTTTATTAAAATGAATTAATTTAATTGAAAAAAAAAAGGACAAGCATAAAGTCTTATTGGCATCGAAGGTCAATGAATGGCCTGAATTATTAGGGTGTGCAGATTGAAATAATGTAGGATTCCACTGAGGGTGGGTTTTGAAGGCAATGACTATGGATTTCAGGGTAGGGAGATAGCTAAGTGGGTAAAAGACACAAGTGACTTAAACCAAAAGATTGGACACATAGCCAGGTCAAAAGGTAGTTAGGCAGAAAATGAGTATGGATAAGGGAATGAAACCAAAATTTTGATTCAACTAGGGAATAAAACAGAAATTTTGATTCAACTGAACAACTTTCTATCGAACAACACCATTATGTCCTTGGCATGTGTTGGCTTCAAAATTATAAGACACAGTGCTTACCATCCATATTTCAGTCTCCTTGGGAGTGGAGGTGTTAAGTTGTGTTATACATGAAACAAGTAGAAATGGGTTTTTAACTGAGGCAGAAATGGGAAAGGTAAACATAAGAATTACCTAAGAAGCTTTTTCTAAACATATTCTAGACTTACTGAATCAGAATCTCTGAAGGGAGGTGGAGATAAAAATGGGCTTGCCTGGCTTGAAAAGCTTCCCAGGAGATTCAGATGTATTGAATTAGAATTCTTTTAATCAGGTAAGGCTGGTATTTGCCAGCCTTACCTGATTAAAAGAATCACCTGACAATTGCTGGCAAGATGGCCGATAGGAACAGCTCCGGTCTGCAGCTCCGGTCCGAGGTCGTCGTAGAAGGTGGGTGATTTCTGCATTTCCAACTGAGGTACCTAGTTCATTTCACTGGGACTGGTTGGGCAGTGGGTGCAGCCTAAGGAGGGCGAGCCGAAACGGTGGGGTGTTGCGTCAGCTAGGAAGCACAAGGGATCAGGGAACTCCTTCTCCTAGCCAAGGAAAGCCATTAGGGACTATACGGTGCACTCCAACTCAGATACTGTGCTTTTCCCATGGTCTTTGCAACCCACAGACCAAGAGATTCCCTCTCGTACCTACACCACCAGGGCCCTGGGTTTCCAGCACAAAACTGGGCAGCTGTTTGGGCAGACACCAAGCTAGCTGCAGGAGATTTTTTTAAATACCCCAATGGTGCCTGGGATGCCAGCAAGACAGAACAGTTTACTCCCCTGGAAAGGGGGCTGGCTTGGCAGGTCCCACCCCCACAGAACCCAACAAGCTAAGATGCACTGGCTTGAAACTCTTGCTGCCAGCACAGCAGTCTAAGCTCGACCTGGGATGCTGGAGCTTGGTCGGGGGAGGGGCGTCCACCATTACTGAAGCTTGAGTAGATGATTATACCCTCACAGTGTAAACAAAGCCACCAGGAAGTTCAAACTGGGCAAAGCCCACCCCCACTCAGCAAGGCTGCTGCAGCCAGGCTGTATCTCTAGATTCCCTCCTCTCTGGGTAGGGAAACTCTGAAAAAAAGGCAGCAGCCCCAGTCAGGGACTTACAGGTAAAACCCCCACCTCCCTGGACAGAGTACCTGGGGGAATGGGCAGTTGTGGGCGCAGCTTCAGCAGACTTAAATGTCCCTGCCTGGCAGCTCTGAAAAGAGCAGCAGGTCTCCCAGCACAGCTTTCCAGCTCTGATAAGGGACAGACTGCCTCCTCAAGTGGGTCCCTGACCCCCATGTATCCTGACTCGGAGACACCTCCTAGTAGGTGCTGACAGACACCTCATAAAGGAGAGCTCTGACTGGCATCTGGCAGGTGCCCCTCTGGGACAAAGCTTCCAGAGGAAGGAACAGGCAGCAATCTTTGCTGTTCTGCAGCCTACACAGGTGATACTCAGGGGAACAGGGTCTGGAGTGGACCTCCAGCAAACTCCATCAGACCTGCTGCAGAGGGGCCTGACTGTTAGAAGGCCAACTAACAAACAGGAATAGTATCAACATCAACAAAAAAGATGTCTACTCAGAAACCCCCTCCAAAAGTCACTGACTTCAAAGACCAAAGGTAGATAAATCCATGAAGATGTGGAGAAACCAGCACAAAAAGGGTGAAAATTCCAAAAACCAGAATGCCTCTTCTCTTCCAGAGGATCACAACTCCTCACCAGCAAGGAACAACTGGATGGAGAATGAGTTTGACAAATTGACAGAGGTAGGCTTCAGAAGGTGGGTAATAAGAAATTCCTCTGAGCTAAAGGAGCATGTTCTAACCCAATTCAAGAAAGCTAAGAACCTTGAAAAAAGGTTAGACAAATTGCTAACTAGATTAACCAGTTTAGAGAAGAATATAAATGACCTGATGGTGCTGAAAAACAACAGGAGAACTTTATGAAGTATACACAAGTATCAATAGTCAAATAGATCAAGCAGAAGAAAGGATATCAGAGATTAAAGATCAACTCACTGAAATAAAATGAGACAATAAGATTAGAGAAAAAGGAGTGAAAAGTAATGAACAAAGCCTTAAGAAATATGGACTATGTGAAAAGATCAAATCTATGTTTGATTGGTATACCTGAAAACGACAGGAAGAATAAAACCAAGTTTGAAAACACGCTTCAGGATATTATCTAGGAGAACTTCCCCAGCCTAGCAGGCAGGCCGACATTCAAATTAAGGAAATACAGAAAACACCACAAAGATACTCCTTGGGAAGGGCAATCCCAAGACATAATCATCAGATTCACCAAGGTTGAAATGAAGGAATAAATGTTAAGGGCAGCCAGAGACAAAGGTTGGATTACCCACAAAGGGGGCCCATTAGACTAACAGTATATCTCTCAGCAGAAACCCTACAAGCCAGAAGAGAGTGGGGGCCAATATTTGACATCCTAAAAGAAAAGAATTTTCAACCTAGAATTTCATATCCAGTCAAACTAAGCTTCATAAGTGAAGGAGAAATAAAGTCCGTATGGACAAGCAACTGCTGAGAGATTTCATCACCACCAGGCCTGCCTTACAAGGGCTCCTGAAAGAAGCACCAAACATAGAAAGTAACAAGCAGTACCAGCTGCTGCAAAAACATACCTGTAAGGTTTATTGCGGAGGTAAAATGAGGAAACTGAGGCGAGTATAAGAAAATGAGAAACTAATTTATTTAGCTCCCAGGCAAGGTTCTGTGGTCCAGGAAGGGGCCAAAGAAGTCCCGCCCAGCTGTTTAGGGCATGGGGTTTTATGGGGAGGGAAGGCAATTGATTGGCTATTGAGGAAACAAAGTGAAGGCAATTTTATTGGCTGTTAAGAAGCAGGAAATACCTGGAACTAGTTGCCATTGGTAGGTGGGCGGGACTTTGGGTAAGTGGGCCTTGATTGGCTATTGGGGAAACAAAGTGAAGACAATCTTATTGGCTGTTAAGAAGCAGGAAATACCTGGAGCTAGTTGCTATGGGTAGGCAGGTGGGACCTTGGGTAAGTGGGCCTGCCGGGAGCGTACAGGGCAGACTGCTACCGGGCAGGGTTTGATGGGGCTTCTTTAAAAATTTTTTCTGCAGGGATTTTTTTAACAGCTGGCTGGGAGTTGGATGCATAATTTAGTGCTGAATGTGGGCTTGGGTCTGGTATGTGGAGGCGGGTGCGGGGAAGCCCTGCTGCGAGGCCAGATAACGAGCTTGGGTGATGACGTAGTTATCAGGCGCAAAGAGAGATGGATGTGTCCGTTTAACCCTCTGCAAGGCAGCCAGCCTTACAATACCAAACTGTAAAACCATTGACACTATGAAGAAACTGCATCAACTAATGGGCAAAACAACCAGCTCGCATCAAAATAGCAGGATCAGATTAACACATAGCAATATTAACCTTAAATGTAAATGGACTAAGTGCCCCAATTAAAAGAGGCAACCTTGCAAATTGGATAAAAAGTCAAGACTTATCGGTGTGCTGTATTCAGGAAACTCCCATCTTACATGCAAAGACACACATTGGTTCAAAACAAAACAAAGGGATGGAGAAATATTTACCAAGCAAATGAAAACAAAAAAAAAAAAAAAAAAGGTGGGGGTTGCAATCCTAGTCTCTGATAAAACAGACTTTAAACCAACAAAGATCAAAAGAGACAAAGATGGGTATTACATAATGGTAAAGGGATCAATGCAACAAGAAGAGCTAACTATCCTGTGTATATATATATACCTAATACAGGAGCACCCAGATACATAAAGCAAGCTCTTAGAGACCTACAAAGAGACCTAGACTCCCACACACAAGACCTTAATACCCCACTGTCAATATTAGATCAGTGAGACAGAAAATTCACAAGGATATCTAGGACTTGAGCTTAGCTCTGGACCAAGCAGACCTAATAGACATCCACAGAACTCTCCATCTCAAATCAACAGAATATATGTTCTTCTCAGCACCATATTGCACTTATTCTAAAATCCACCACATAATTGGAAATGAAACACTCCTTAACAAATGCAAAAGAACAGAAATTATAACAAACAGTCTCTCAGACCACAGTGCACCCAAATTAGAACTCAGGATTAAGAAACTCTCTCAAAACTGCACAACTACATGGAAACCGAACAATCTGGTCCTGAATGACTACTGGAGAAATAACAAAATTAAGGCAGAAATAAAGATGTTCTTTGAAACCAATGAGAACAAAGATACAATGTATCAGAATCTCTGGGACACATTTAAAACAGTGTGTAGAAGGAAATTTCTAGCACTAAATGCTCACAGGAAAAAGCAGGAGAGATCTAAAATTGACACCCTAACATCACAGTTAAAAGAACTAGAGAAGCAAGAGCAAACAAATTCAAAAGCTACCGGAAGACAAGAAATAACTAAGATCAGGGCAGAACTGAAGGAGACAGGGACACAAAAAACCCTTAAAAAAATCAATGAATCCAGGAGCTGTTTTTTTTTGTTGTTGTTGTTTGTTTGTTTTAAGATCAACAAAATAGATAGACTGCTAGCCAGACTAATAAAGAAGAAAAGAGAGAAGAATCAAATAGATGCAATAAAAAATGATAAAGGGGATATCACTACCAATCCCACAGAAATACAAACTACCATCAGGGAATACTGTAGACACCTCTATGCAAATAAACTAGAAAATCTAGATGAAATAGATAAATTCCTGGGCAAATACAACCCCCAAGACTAAACCAGGAAGAAGTCAAATCCCCTTCTAGACCAATAACAAGTTCGGAAATTGAGGCAGCAATTAATAGACTGCCAACCAAAAAAAGTCCACGACTAGACAGATTCACAGCCAAATTCTACCAGAGGTACAAAGAGGAGCTGGTACCATCCCTTCTGAAACTATTCCAAACAATGGAAGGGAATTCTCCCTAACTTATTTTATGAGACCAGCATCATCCTGATACCAAAATCTGGCAGAGACACAACAAAAAAAGAAACTTCGAGGCCAATATCCTTGACGAACATCGATGCAAAATCCTCAATAAAAGACTGGCAAACAGAATCTAGAAACACATCAAAAAGCTTATCCACCACAATCAAGTCGGCTTCATCCCTGGGATGCAAGGCTGGTTCAACATACGCAAATCAATAAATGTAATCTGTCACATAAACAAAACCAATGACAAAAACCACATGGTTATCTCAATAGATGCAGAAAAGGCCTTTGACAAAATTCAACAGCCCTTCATGCTAAAAACTCTCAATAAACTAGGTATTGATGGAACATATCTCAAAATAATAAGAGCTATTTATGACAAACCTACAGCCAATACTGAATGGGCAAAAGGTGGAAGAATTCCCTCTGAAAACCAGAACAAGACAAGGATGCCCTCTCTCACCACTCCTATTCAACATAGTATTGGAAGTTCTGGCCAAGGCAATCAGGCAAGAGAAAGAAATAAAGCGTATTCAATTAGGAAAAGAGGAAGTCAAATTGTCTCTCTTTGCAGATTACATGATTGTATATTTAGAAAAGCATATGGGCTGAGCATATTGTCTCAGCCCAAAATCTCCTTAAAGTGATAAGCAACTTCAGCAAAGCCTCAGGATACAAAATCAATGTGCAAAAATCAGAAGCATTCCTACACACCAATGACAGAGAGCCAAATCACAAGTGAACTCTCATTCACAATTGCCACAAAGAAAATAAAATACCTAGGACTATAACTAACAAGGGATGTGAAGGACCTCTTCAAGGAGAGCTACAAACCACTGCTTAAGGAAATAAGAGAGGACACAAACAAATGGAAAATCATTCCATGCTCACAGACAGGAAGAATCAATAGCATGAAAATGGCCATACTGCCCAAAGTAATTTATAGATTCAATGCTATCTCCATCAAGCTACCACTAACTTTCTTCACAGAATTGGGGAAAAAAACTACTTTTTTGATTCATACGGAATCAAAAAAGAGCCCGCATAGCCAAGACAATCCTAAGAAAAAAGAACAAAGCTGGAGGCATCACACTACTGGACTTCAAACTATACTACAAGGCTACAGTAACAAAAACAGCATGGTATTGATACGAAAACAGATATATAGTCCAATTGAACAGAACAGAGGCCTCAGAAATAACATCACACATCTACAACCATCTGATCTTTGACAAACCTGACAAAAACAAGCAATGAGGAAAGAATTCCCTATTTTTTGTGTGGGAGGGGCCAGATCACATGTATTTGAGTGGAAAGGGAGACAGGCAAATGGCATAACACACAGGGTTTCCTAGCTGGGAAAGCCTCTAGCTACTTACCAATAACCTTCATATTCTACTTCGCCTTCACAGAAAGTTGGCTAAAGCTGGTTTACCTGAGGTACGTGGACCATGTGGGGTGGATTGGTATACGCCGGCTGAACATGAGAAGGATGGATCATAAAGACAGTCTGTTGTGCTGCTGGGAAACTACTTTGTGGCAACTGCATGTTGGAGGTAGGTGTTATGGAGGGTGGGGCTGGCACAAGCCCTGCATGGTAAATGGCTGGGGACTGCTGCTGTGGACTACTGGCCAGATGGAGAGCCCGGTGCTGATGGTGGCCTGGTGCTGATGGTGCTAAATAGGACTGGGTGCAGGATGACTTCCACCATGTTGGCTTTGCTGCTGTCCAGTGGGGGTAGCTGAAGGCTGTGGGTGCAGGGTAGCATTAGGGTGCACATACTGCTGAGCAAGGGAGCCCATAGAAACATACATGCATGCGTCTGCTCATGAGCCCCGTACTGAGTTGTTGAAGAAGATACTAAACCAGGCTGGACATGTGTTGGTGGTGCCATCATTCTAGCATTGCCCTGTATTACACAACTATAGACATGAGAATGCTGAGACTGATAATGTAGCACCTGCTGAACAAGGGGCTGATTTGGTAACTGCTGAGGACTGTAGGCAACATATTGCGTGGTGTAAGCTGGTGGGGTGGCTGCAATCGGTGGGCCTGCTGCTGATGCTGGGTGCATCATGGCACTCTGATGATGCTGGTTTTGCTGCTGTTGGGGCATATTTGGTACATACCTCAGCAATTCCAACTCTAGGTATTTAATTTTACTCGTTCTGTATGTCTTGGCTTGATTCACTGGCATGGACATCATGGATATTGGGTATAAAGGTTGCATGTCTGGGCTCACTGGGACAAGATACATCATATTTTGTGCAAAACAAATGGGCTGAGTATAAACTGAAGTTGGCTGTTGATGACCCACCATAGATGGGCTAGGTTGTGCTTGAGGCTGAGGTGATGTTGGGGTACTAGAAGACTTTGGCTGAGGGAAGGAATGTGGGTTGAACTTTGCATTGGGATTCAAGGTTGATTTTCTAACTTGCTCAGCTGCGTCTTTCTTCTCTCCTTCTCATCTTTCTCTTGTTTACATGCTGGACTGGAAGTCTGAACCCCTTGGGAAGTGACCTCAGGTCCCCTCTTGTGCTCCGTGTTACTAAGTATTGAAGGGGAAATGCTGGGGCTATTTGGCTTGCTGCTGCCACTGGTAGAGTTGCTGCTGCTATTTTTTTATTATATATTTTTATTATATATTGTACTTTATATTATATATTGTTTTAGGGTACATGTGCAGATCATGCAGGATTGTTGCCTAGGTTCATACATGACAATGTGGTTTGCTACCTCCATCTTTCCGTCACCTATATCTGGCATTTCTCCCCATGTTATCCCTCCCCGACCTCCAAGAATTCTTAGCATTTGGTTCAATTTTGTCTTTGATCAAGTCTCTTGAGTTTTCTCCCTCTCTATTTTTGTTTAATTGATCCATAGATTCAGAAGTAGAACTTGGCTGTAACCTAAAATCATTATTAAATTTCTTTAAATCATCAATCTGTTTTCTATGTTCAGAAACAATTGGTGATATACCTTTATTTTCAGCTTTTGAGAAGCTAGGTGATGCTTCATTGGGCTTAATATTTTCTTAATAAAGAAAATATTAAGCCTCACCAGAAGGGGTAACAGCTCTGTTCAATGCAGGACTAGCAGGTGTAGGAGATGCAGCTGGAATAGACATGGCAACAGCTTCAGTTAGAATAACACCAGCTTGAGGAGAGCAAAAACTGGTCCACTGGGGGTATTTCCAATACTGTTCTGTCTAGGAGGCCTGGGTCTGTGAGTTTTAGGGGATAATTTTGGAACCCTACTGACCGCTGAACACCATGTTCCCCCTGAGGGGCTGGTCCTTGCTACTGGAGGAGTAGCTGCTTCACTGGGTGGATTGTGGGATACAAATTCTAGGCCACTGGATATGGAGCCCCTCCCAGCAGAAACTCTGTGATTTCGAGGATGTCACTGGGCCTCTGGGGACATCCTTGGAGGCCCTCCATTACCTACTCTTTGGTTTGAACCAGAATTCAGGTTGAAATCTGAAGTGTGAGAAGTGGATCTTGATGGCATAGAGCCCAATCCTGTCTGGCCCATACACAGTGAATTCTGTCTCTGACTTCCCCAGGATATGACTTCTCTATTTCTTTGTCCAGGAGAATATACTTATTTTCCCTAGTGTTTATGCTGTGCCCCTCATGTTCACTGGAATTTCTCTAAACTTCTCTGCTGTGTATTTTTCTTCCTCACTCCTATCATCATTTTCCAGGGCCACTCAAGCTTTGTACTGGGCACTTGACTCAATTTCTTCGGCTAACTGGTTTGTCCTTGCTTCCTGTTTTAAAAATTCTTCTGAGTTATCTCTTTCTAAGGGTATCATATACAGAGATAAACTGCTATCATACGTAGACACTACACCATAATTTTCTTCATTGTATCGAAACATATTGGGATCCCATCCATTAAATACATCATTTTCCAAAGCCTCAAGTTCCTCATTGACTGTGAGTTCACCTGCATCCCAGGGCTCCAGGTCCTTCTCTTTGCGTTCGCCATTCACTTTACCACTGATAGCAGAGTCAGTAAAAGCATCTCTTTTTGCATAACTGGAGTCCATATCTTTAAACTGTACAACAACAAAGTCTAAAAATATGGAACACTTCATGAATTTGCATGTCATCCTTGCACAGGAGCCATGCTAATCTTCTCTGTATCGTTCCAATTTTAGCATATGTGCTGCCAAAGCGAGCATAGGATTCCCTATTTAATAAATGGTGTTGGGAAAACTGGCTAGCCATATGCAGAAAACTGAAACTGGATTCCTTCCTTACACCTTATACAAAAATTAACTCAATATGGATTAAAGACTTAAATGTAAGACCTAAAACTATAAAAACCATGGAAGAAAACCTAGGCAATACCATTCAGAACATAGGCATGGGCAAAGACTTCATGACTAAAACATCAAAAGCAATGGCAATAAAAGCCAAAATAGACAAATGGGATCTAATTAAACTAAAGAGCTTCTGCACAGCAAAAGAAACTATCATCAGAGTGAACAGGCAACCTAGAGAATGGAAGAAAATTTTTGCAATCCATCCATCTGACAAAGGGCTAATATCCAGAATCTACAAAGAACTTAAACAAATTTACAAAAAATACCCAAACAACCCCATCAAAAAGCTGGCAAAGTATGTGAACAGACAATTCTCAAAAGAAGACATTTATGCAGCCAACAAACATATGGAAAAAAGCTCATCATCACTGGTCATTAGAGAAATGCAAATCAAAACCACAAAGAGATACCATCTCATGCCTGTTAGAATGGCGATCATTAAAAAGTCAGGAAACAACAGATGCTGGGGAGGACGTGAAGAAATAGGAATGCTTTCACATTGTTGGTAGGAGTGTAAATTAGTTCAGCCATTGTGGAAGACAGTGTGGCAACTCAAGAATCTAGAACCAGAAATACTGTTTGTCCCAGCAGTCCCATTACTGGGTATATACCCAAAGGATTATAAATCATTCTACTGTAAAGACACACGCACGTATGTTTATTGCAGCACTGTTCACAATAGCAAAGACTTGGGACCAACCCAAATGCTCATCAGTGATAGACTAGATAAAGAAAATTTTGCACATATACACCATGGAATACTATGCAGCCATAAAAAGGATGAGTTCATGTCCTTTGCAGGGACATGGATGAAGCTGGAAACCATCATTCTCAGCAAACTAACACAACAACAGAAAACCAAACACTGCATGTTCTCACTCATAAGTGGGAGTTGAACAATGAGAACACATGGACACAGGGAGGGAAACACACACAGGGTCCTGTAGGGGAGTAGGGGGCTAGGGGAGGAATAGCATTAGGAGAAATACATAACGTAGATGACGGATTGATGGGTGCAGCAAACCACCATGGCACCTGCATACCTATGTAACAAATGTGCACATTCTGCACATGTATCCCAGAACTTAAAGTATAATAAAAATAAATTAATTAAATAATTATCTGAAGAACTTATATAACTATAGATTTATCTAGCTCCACCGACCTCCAGAGTTACCAATTCAGCCAGTCTTGCATTGTGCACAGAAATGCATATTTTTATTTTTCTAAAAATGACAAATATATATATATATATATAGTCTACTGATTGGTATTTTGGTATATGTATACATTGTGGAATGGCTAAGTCAAGCTAATTAACCTATGCATTACCTCACACATTTATCATTTTTTTTGTGGTGAAAACACTTAAAATCTAATCAGTTAGCAATTTTCAAGTAGACAGAATATATCAGTAACTATAGTCACCACGCTGTACAGTAGATCTCTTGAACTTGGTCATCCTCTCTACCTGAAGTTCTGTAGCTTTTGATCCACATCCCCTCAGTTGCCGTGAGCCCCCAGCATCTGGTGACTGCGATTTCACTCTCAGCTTCTATAAGTTCAGCTTTTTTAGATTCCCATCAAAATGAGATCATACAGAATTTCTGTGCCTGGCTTATTTCACTGATGTTCTTTATGTTGTTGCAAATGACAAGATTTCTTTTTTTTTAAGGCCAAATAGTATTCAATTGTGTATGTATCCCACATTTTCTTCATTCATTCATCCCCTGATAAACACTTAGGTTGATTTTCAATCTTGGCGATTGTGACTAGTGCTGTAACAAACATGGGAGTGCAGATATCTCTTCGACAAACTGCTTCCATATCCTTTAAATATGTACCCAGAGGTGGAATTGCTGGATTACGTGGTGGTTTCAGTTTGAGTGTTTTGAGGAAACTCCATACTGCTTCCCCTAATTGCTGTGCTAATTTGTACTCTCTCCAACAGTGTACAAGGGTTTCCTTTTCTCCACATCCTTGCCAACATTTATTATCTTCAGTCTTTTTAATTACAGCCATTTTAAGAGGTGAGAAGGGCGATACCTCACTGTGGTTTTAATGTGCAAGAAATGTGTATTTTTAACAAGTGCCCAGGGTGATTCTTATAAATGGGTACGGTTGAAAAATACAAAATTAGATAATCACTTATTCAAGAACTATTCACTGAGCACTATCTATCCAGTTAAATGCTGGAAAACAGAGGAATTATTAATAGATCCATCTAATGAGTGTGTGTGCTCCAAAAGATTGAGAACAGAGAACTGGCACGGGGGCCTGAATGAATATCTCTTTGTTAGGACGGGGCAGTCATCATGTCCAGTGGAAATGTTGCAGAGTGGTGAGAGCATGGGCTCTGGGCCACACTGCCTGGATGTGACTTCCAGCTGTGCCACTGTCTGACTGTGCAACCAGGATGCCTTATTTAACCCAAGTGTACCTCAGTTGTTTATAAAATGGAAATGCTAATAAGTCTTCTAGGTTGCTATGAGGTTTGGATTCATACAAGTACTCAACAAATGTTAGTTCTATTATTATATTTTACAGTGCCTCCTGCTTAGAGTTTTCACAAGCATGGATTCATTTGGTCCTCACAACAACATTAAGACACAGGCATTACTATTAGTCTCCTTTTACAAATGAGACAACTGAAGCTAAAAGAGGTCAAGAAGTCCATACCAGCTAATCATAGTTTAAACTTGAACCCAGGTCTCCTGATGTCATGTACTCTACTCTTTCTCTTGTGACAAAATGAGGGAATCCAATTAAGAAGAAGCTTTGAGTACCAATTTTAAAAAGTTAAACTTCATTCTGCATCTATTAGGAAACATTTAAGCAGAAGATGGAGATGTTGAAATTAGTGTGGAAAGTTGAATCTTCTGGAGTACATGGAAAATGGATACCATTGAGGACCTTGAGAGGGAGAGCTCAGCAGTTGATTCTGAGGGTAAACAGCGTTTGAGCAGGGTGACGTTGGTGAGTGCGAATGGAAACAGGGAGACAGAGGCTGAAAAGAAAAGGAAACATGCCCTAATAAGCAATGACAATTGATCTACAGAATGCTTGCAAGGTGACTGTCCAACATTCAAAATTACAGCTGCTGTTTTTACTTCTAATTTTTAACTTCTGGGCTGGGGCACTTTCAGGCTGCTTGGTGCCAGGGGGCTGCCTGAACTTCTCATTTTTAGGATCAGAAGCTGGGAGGGTTATATTGGTTCTCTTGTTTGCTCTGCATGCTTGAGTATTCTTTCTACAACTTTGCCTCGCGCTTTATATTTGCCAAGTGCTGTAGTCATTATTATTTATCGTTTCTAACATCAAGCGTCCAAGGTCTCAGCACTTAAGTCTAAAAAGTGGTATTAGAATGCCTCAGGGACCTGACTGTGGAGAAAGCTTTTCAGCAACCTAAGCATAAATATTTTACAAGTAAAAGCATTGATTGGGGAGCTTGAATAGATAAAATTAACTGCTGCAACCTTAAAGATGTCTGGTTCACATCCTGGGTAAAAAGGGAAGAAGCTTTATGGAGTCCATTAATGTCAATATTAAATGACATGAAACAGCGTTATGCTAACCTTCTCTCCAAAATCTCATCTATCCGATTATGTACTCTTCCTTAGTGAGTGTCCAGAAAGGTTCCCTATTGTACAGCCAGGTGGGAGTCATATGCTGCCTGCCTCCTTGTCAAGTAATGGATTTGATTTCTAGAGAGATTAAATTGATTGCTAAGGGTCACATAGCTAGTAAGTTACAGAGCCAATATTCAAACCAAGTCCTCATATTGATCTTTTTTGTTCTTTTAGGCTTTCTGAAAAACTTGACATTGAAAAATAATTTTTAAATAAAGTAAAAATGCTTAATTTTCATCATTTAAAATAATGATGAAGAAACTCAAATAGCTGAGAAGTGCTCAAATCAGGAATCAAAATCACTCTCCCATGTCCCTGAGAGATAATCACCTTTGCAAGCTGATGACATCCTACAAGGTACCATCTATTGTGTGTAAGCATGGGTACATGTAAATCTATGTAATGTTTTCTTTGACAAAATAGGAAGGACCATTCTATTCATATACTTCTACAACACCAGATCCCAGGCAGCATTAACATAGAGATCTGCCTTGTTTGCTTTCTAAGCTGTTTTCCAATACAACAAAATCTATTTAACTAATTCCCTATTGATGGGCTTTGAGATTGCTTTGATTTATTTTATTCTTGAAAAAATACTTCTGTAACTGTTGTTGGCCAAATTTCTTTGTGAACTAGTACTGTTATGGTGGAAACTCCTAGAAATCAAGTTGCTGGAGCAAAGGGAATGTTTATGTTTTATTTTGATGGATATTTCCAAGTATCAATTAGCCATCTAAAATAATTCATCCTCCAACTGAGTACAATGCTAGTTCTCCATATCCTCACCATTATGAAGTAATATTAATCTTTTCAATTTTTGCAATATGATAAGTAATATATTCATTCATTCATTCATTCATTCATTCAATCAACACATATATACTGAGTGCCTACCATGTGCCAGGCACCATTTTAGTTCCTCCAGATACTTCAGGGTAAAATAGTAAGTTTCTGTCCACTCAGACATTAATTTTATTTTAGAGGTAAAAGAGTTAGTAATAAATGTAATAACAAATATATACTGTATATATGATAGATCAGGTGGTAATAAAAGCTGTGAAGAAAAATACAACTAGATAAGCTTTGAAATTGTTCCAAACACTTACATAGTTTGCTACATGAGTGACATGTTTTGCCATGATAAGAATTGGAAGTGTACTCTCCTTCTCCTTGAGAATGTCATGGCACACCTTATCAGACCTCATCCATGAGTTACTGACCTTAACTGTGGACTCCAAAATACATATAAACTCAAGAGCTTGGCAGACGTTGAATGCGCAGGTTGTGGCAGTATGCACTCTGGCAGTTGCTTCTTTAAGATTGCTGGCTCACACTGTGACAAGGCCATGTTTAATCAGCCTTTGAGCTTTAAAGCCTCCTTGGCTAATGCTAGCACTGCCCTCTAGCATGGAGAGACCTCAGTTGCCTTCATGGATCTCTACTGTGTTGGTCAAGTCACCTCTCCTGAGAACCTTTCCTATAACCATATGCCTCAAATTTCATTTAGACTTTACTTACCACAGAGGCTTGCTTCTGTCCTAATTGAGCAACTAGACTTTAATTAAACTGGACTCTAACAAAGTTGGAATACACTGTGGTCAAGATATATCATCTATCAAGTGTGTTCCCTCTAGATTTGTTCTCATTATTCTTCCCTTCTTTAAATGATATAAAAAGAAACAAAATATTTTTGTATGGCAATACTCCATGTGATTTGTGAAATCATACTTTGATTATCCCTTATTTTAACTATATAAAATAGAGTGATAGGAAATGCAGGGAAAGAGGGCTGGAACTTAGTAGACTATGCACCGGCCACTTCTCTCATCAGAGACCCTTGAACAGAAACCCAAAGCAAAAGAAAGGGCAAAACATATGTCTATGGGAAGAGCCTTCCTGGCCTAGAGAAGAGCAGGAAGGAAAACCATGGGGCGGGAGTCTGTCAGTGTGCCTTATGATAGAACAAGGAAAATGCCCACATGGCTGAGACAGAATGAACACAATGAGGCAGGGGCAGGAGGTCATGTAGAAACCCTGTACATTTTTTATTTTAACCAAGTGAAATGAAAACCTTTGGAATATTTTGAGCTGAGGCAGGACATGGTCTGACATGTTTTAAAGGACCCCTTCAGCTTCTGGGTGGTGAATAGGCTATAGAGGCAAAACTGTGAGATGAGTTGGGAAACTAGTGTACAAATCTAAGGAAGGACGATAGTGGCTTCGACCAGGGTAGCGGCAGTAAAGATGAGGAGAGTGGTCAGATGATTTTCAATGCAGAGTTTACAAGAGTTTCAATGGTTTGGATGTAGGATATGAGAAAAATGGCAAGTCAAGAATAACCGCAAGGTTTTTGATCTGAACAACTAAAAAGATAGAATTGTTGTTTACTGAGATAGGGGTGATTGCAGGAGGAACAGGTTGGGAACTGGGGAGAAATGAAGTTTAGCTTGGGTCATGGTAAGTTTGGGAAAAGACAAAAAATATGGTCAGCCAGATGGCCTGAGAGGTTCTCTTTGGGTTGCCTGGTGACCCAATCAACCCCCATTCCTGAACAGGGGAGTCAGGGTCCTGGGTGCTACTATCAGTAAAACACCCCTTTTCTCAATGAAGTAGCAAAAAAATAAAAGGAAAAGGTTCTAACTGGCCATCTAGGAGAGAGGAAGGATAACTGTTGGAATAGAAAAATGCAGTAATAGGATTACTATGTTACTCTTATTCGCCTTGTTTGCATTAGTAGTCAAATTCAGCAGTGTGTGTGTGTGTGTGTGTGTGTGTGTGTGTGTGTAATAATTACACATTAGGACTGACCTAGACAATTGTGTGTTTCATCTACCTCTAATTATCTGCTTCTAGAAATAAAGCATTTTTGATTTAAACTTTTTATGATATTACTATTCTCTTTTAATAAAAATATATAATTTGCTTATTTTTAACATTTCAGGCTATCTCTATTTGGTTGCCTCCTCTTTACTAGGATGATTTTACTATATTCTGTCTTTACTACATCCTCCAGTATAGACTAAGGGGCATGGCAAATGGACTGATATAATCAGCGAGCAACTTCTCTTAATCTGCTAGTTGCAACCCTTAAAATATAGAAGACCTATAATGGTCTGCTGTATATTGTCCTGAGCCTCACTTCAGGGGTGATTATGTTTTTAATGAACCTGGTCATTCGTACAGCCCTCAGCACCTTCTATGTGAGAGGTACCAGAGAAAAATAAAACCTAGTTCCTGTCCTCATTTGACTTACACTTTAATCAAGGAAAGAGGCTCATAAACATGATTATACCAAAATGAGGAAAATACGATTAGCATATGATGGATACATGGGGGATGAAATCCTCACTGATTCTAGTAGAGTCTGAAAAGCTTCCAATACGAAGTAGAATAGCCAAGTCTTAAAGATGTTAGGCAGTTGTCTGGTTAAATGGAAAAAGTACCTTCCAGGCAGAGAAGACAACTTGGGGCAAATTAGAGAAACTATGAGGAACTACAAATGCCAATGTATCGTGGGAGGACAAGGATGAGAATGGCAAACATAAAGCCAAAGTTTCCAGCAAAAACCACCAGTGATGGAGGGCCACATCTACTAGGCCCAGGAACTTGTACTTCATCCAGGGCTTGAGAAGCCAGTAAAATGATTTGGATGTGACATAAGCCGGTCAGCCTTCCCTGGCAGGACAAATGCATACGTTATTGGACTTAACATTTGCTTTACCGAGTTTGGGCTGCTGTAACATAATACCGTAGATTGTATGGCTTGAAGAATAACAGGACTTTATTCTCATAATCTTTGATATTGGGAAATCAAAGATCAAAGTGTTGACAGGTTAGGCACCTGCTGAGGACCCTCTTCCTAGTTCATAGATGGCCACCCTCTTGCTGTGCCCTCACATGATGAAGAGAGAGGGCTCTGGTTTCTTCTTCTTCTTCTTCTTCTTTTTTTTTTTTTTTTAAGAAAAGGGCACTAATCCTCTCATGGGGCTCTACTCTCATGGAGATAAACTGAATTATCTCCCAAATGGTCCAGTGGGTCCCAGAAGTCCCACTTCAAAATACCATCACATTGGGAATTAGGGCTTCAACACATGAATTTTGGAGAGACAAAAAATTCAGTCCATAGCATTACTTAAAGAGAATTCACTAATGCCCTGTCCTTTCATGTTATAAACAAAAAGCAAAATAATACGGAGAACCAAGTGAAAGACTTGGAGCCTGACTCTCCTTCTTGTTTGTTATATAATCTTAGGGTAGTCTGAACCACAATGTCCTCTTCTGTAAAACTGAGATAAAAATCATACACTTCATGGATTTTTGTGGGATCTAAATGAATAAGAATGTAACATGTAACATAAAAGTCCTTTGTAAACTGTATTAGTTCGTTCTTACACTGCTATAAAGATACTACTGGAGACTGGGAAATTTATGAAGAAAAGAGGTTTAATTGACTCACAGTTTGGCATGGCTGTGGAGCCCTCAGAAAACTTACAATCGTGGCAAAAGGTGAAAGGGAAGCAAGGCACATCTTCCATGGCAGCAGTGGGTGGATTGGGGGTGGGCAGGGGAACTGCCAAACACTTTTAAAGCATCAGATTTCATGAGAACTATCATGAGAACAGCATGGGGGAAACCCCTCCCCCATGATCTAATTACCTCCCACGAGGTTTCTTCTTAACATGTGAGGATTATAATTCAAGATGAGATTTGGGTAGGGACACAGAGCCAAATCATATCATGAAACATTAAAGCATAATTAAAGTGAAAGTTATTATATTTTCATAGGTGCCCATATCAATACAATTTTTGTATGCATTTGTCTTCTCTATCATACTGTGAGATCACAGAAACATTTATCTATCTTTATATCCTCATCATGTGTTGCATCTTGTTCTGTCTTCACTGAATAGATGCTTAAATAATGTTTATCAAATTGAATCCATGTTGGTGGCCACTTACCCTGCTTGTGGCTAAATTTTGCAATGTGTGTATAAGAAAAATACTTAGCTCATTAAAGAATAGTCTAGGTAGTCATATACAGAACAATGCTCAGATGTTTTCAGGGAAAATGAATCATATGCATTTGTTTGCTTGGCTTTCTGCTTAGAATGAATTGTCTCCTTTTTTCAAAAAAAAAAACCTAGAGATATCTTGTGCATTTAAACAAACTATTAAAGGACAATTAACATCAAAACAAAATTAGTCCCATTAAGATTAACAAAGGAAGCCAAAGAACAGAGAAATATCATTAAGCACCTGACATAGGTTAGTTATTACATTTAAGGTAATTAGTGCTGAAAGTATTAATGTTTTTCTTTGTGTTACTTCTTCCTTAGTCAACAGTAGTTTTCAGGGAGGGGAAACCATTATTTCATCTCACATGCCAGAATCTCAGATTTGTCTTTGTTCTAAGCATTCATCAATTTAATCTTTATATTCCACAGCAACTATGTATAACATGTTTGAGACCTCCCATTCCTGGCCCTGAACATAACATCCCCTTTGGTATCAAGCTATACTCATTCTTGAGGCAATAGTGACTTAAAGTCATGGTATGATAATTGTTAAAGCACTGCAGAATTCCCCTGGAAAAGCATATTACAGCCTCATTAAAACCACATTAGTTTATCATGATTTTCAGTAAGAGGACTAGGAAATGAATTACTGAGTAACTTCTTGTTAACAGAAAAGAAGTCTGTCACACTATATTATATACTGTAGTTTAAGGCATTAATTAAAAGCTTTTCAAGTAGAGTATACAAAGATGCTCTTCAATACAAATTCCCTACTACCCAAGAATGATCATTGGCTTCCTGAGTGTTAGTGTCTGCAGAAAGATATACTTCCCAGTTAGACTCTTCACAAATTGTTTATACATAAATGTTATTCACACAAAGTTGTTATAATAAATATATAAATATGTGCAGGGCTGGTATGTCTCTATGGATGGGAAACAATGAGGTTTCAGTCTGCTTAACATTTCCAAGTATCAAGTTTCTATTGGCACAAGTAAAAACCTCATGAAACAGAAAGAAGCCAACAGCTATAGAGAACCTACCAGCACAGCATATACATCTGATTTACTCTTCAAAATTACCTACTCAGTGTATTAGTCTGTTCTCGCATTGCTTTAAAGAAATACCTGAGACTGGGTAATTTATAAAGAAAAGAGGTTTAATTGCCTCATGGTTCTGCAGGCTTTACAGGAAGCATGATGCTGGCGTCTGCTAAGAAGGGAGCAGATACCAGCTCCCTCAGAAAACTTACAATCTGGGGAGGCCTCAGGAAACTTACAATCATGGCAGAGGCAGAAAGCAGAGGGGAAGCAGGTACATCACATGATGAAAGCAGGCACAAGAGAGAGAAGGCAAGGTGCCACACTTTCAAACAGCCAGATCTTGTGAGAAGTCACTGCACCAAATGGGTGGTGCTAAACCATTCATGAGAAATCCACCCCCATTATCTAACCACCTCCAATACTGTGGATTAAATTTCAGCATGAAATTTAGGTGGGGCAAATATCTAAACTATCTCACTCAGCAACCAATTTTTAGAGATAAAGAAACTGAAGCACAGAGGGGTTAAAAAATTTGCCTTCAGCTGGGCTTGGTGGCTCACACCTGTGATCCCAGCCCTTTGGGAGGCCAACGTGAGTGGATCACCTGAGATTAGGAGTTTGAGACCAGACTGACCAACATGGTGAAACCTCATCTCTACTGAAAATACAAAATTAGCTGGGTGTCATGGCACATGCCTGTAATCCAAGTACTTGGGAGGCTGAGGCAGGAGAATTGCTTGGCAGAGATTGCAATGAGCCGAGATCACACCATTGAACTCCAGCCTGGGCAACAAGAGAGAAACTCTGTCTCAAAAAAAAAAAAAAGAAAAATTGGCTTCATTAGGGACAAAGTTGAGAGATTCAGCTTGATCTCTGTCTGACTCCAAAGAACAGACTTCTCCATTTCGAATAGAGCTTTTATGCTGCATCACTTCCTTTACCCATGATACTCAGAAGGAGAGGTGTATAAGATCGAGTTTTCCCTTCAGGCACAGAGAATTGCAAATGGAAGTATTTTTAAAAATATGTTGCTTTTCTACTTTAAAAACAGGATATCTTGAACTTAGTTTAATTTTTTTTAACTAGAAGATCATTTTGCTTATTATACTGTAAACATAGATTGACTGGAACCTCATGCAGACCTCATGGTGAGCCTGAACTATCAAGACAGAGCAATATCTTATGGAAGGTCAAGTGATAACATAGAAAGATCCTGGGACTCTGAGGGCTTCACAAAGCAGAGCCACTATAACTGCTCGTATGTTTACACGAAAGAGAAATGGCTATACCAGGGGTTGGAACTTTTTTCTATAAAAGTCAGATGGTAAATATTTCAGGCTTGGCAGGACACACAATCTCTGTCTAACAAACTATAACTCTACAACAGCTACAGACAATTCATAAAGTAATGGGTGCGGCTATATTCCAATAAAAATTTATTTACAAAAACAGGTAGTGAGCCAGATTTCTTCCCAAAACCATGGTTTGCTGATTCCTGATCTATATAGCTGAAAGTATGTTATTTTAGGTCTGTTAAAGCAGTTGAATCTATATTCTGAGTTATTTAAGTGCTAATCTGAAGTTTGTTAAACCTGTTTCTCTTGCCATCTGGTTGCTATCTTGCCATTTTTTTTTTCTCATAAAAGTAGAGAGAGAAATTTCAGTTGTGTGACCTTTTGTGTAGAGTAATATGATCACTTTTCTGTAAAAGTTTTCATTGTATGAAAGATCAAAGTAGCTTGTTCTTTCACTCAAAAGAATCATCATCTTCACAGTCCATATCAGTTTCTTTTTTTATTTTGGCAGAACTCAAGCATTATGATTTTTCAGCATCAGAATCCCCTTTACAAGCTTATCAGCTCCGACCCATTTTCTTTTATTTATTTTATAAACATTTTTAGGCACACATGTGTCAGACACTGGGCTGATTCTCTTTCTTTCACTTACTGCTCTGTAAAGTGAGAAGATTAATTTTCATCGATAAAATTTTACTTCTTATCAATTTTTTAAAATAATTTGTCCTAAAACCATGAGAGCCATTTTTAGAACTGTATTATTAAGACTTACCATCTTAGATAACATTTAAAGAGAGTCTAGTTATTTGAACCTCTTTGGTTATATGCAAGTATATTCTGGTAACCTGAGAACCTAAGATTTCTGTATATATGTTTGAGGTTTTATTGTAAGACAGAACTAATAGATGGCTTTATGAGGGAACATATGAGTCATGTACAGCTAGTGCTCGACTTATGACCATGATTGGTTCCGACAGACTGGTTGTAACATGATTTGGTCATAAGTTGAGTAGGCTATATGTACAGTACTGTGAAATGATGTTATAAAAATCTTTAAGTCATATTTTATCATAATTTTCTTTCATTATTGTTATATATCATAATTTTCTGTTAATTTTATGCCATTTGTATCATCTCTACACCATTTTGTTTCTTATTTTTACATTTGTCAGGTTTAAATAAAACACTGCATTACCAGTACAACTGGTTTAATATTGGCAAAACATACAAAATTACAAAATACAGGTGCATACAAAAAATACAAAATACAGGTATAAAAAATACCATAGGAAACATTTTCCCAATTGCAAAACATATCAAAATATATAAACGTGTATGAAACATTTTATTGGCCGCTAGTGCTTGGCTGCGGATTGTTGATGTCTTCATCTGAGGCAGCAGTTGGGGTTACCAGAGTTGGTTTTTTCATAAACATAGTGAGCTTTGTCTGAATTGTATGTTTCTTTTTTTCTTCATAAATTTCACAATACGGACGGAACACTTTGTGCGCTATCCGTTCAATCCTTGCAAATCGTTCGATGTTTGGGTCCATTGCTTCGAAATGTATAAGAAGCTTATTCAGTAAAGATAAACTATCTGATAATCCCTTCGTGGTGAACTTTCTTTCTGGCTCTTCCTCTTCCTTTTCTGCTTCTCTTCTTTCTTCTTCCACCACTCTTTCTTCTTCCAGTTTGATTAGCTCTTCATTTGTAAGTTCTCCGGATTCTTTGTCTAGCAACTCTTCGACATCTTCCATATCACACTCCAAAGAAAGGTCTTTAGCGAGTTTTACTATTTTTTCCCCGAATCGTTTCAAGTTCATGTTCATTGTCAAATCTGCCAAAATCATTAACATAGTGCTTAACACAATTTTTCCAGATGCCATTCATGCACTTTGTCGTCGCAGCCTCCCAGGCGGTAGAGATATTCTTGATACACATCAAAATGTAGTGTTTTCAAAAATCTCGCAATGTTAGTTCTGAGTCAGCATCTATAGCGGATATTGCTTGAGCGAAGGTGGTTCGGAGATAGTTGGCCTTTAATGTAGCAATCGAAACTTGGTCCATGGGCTGGATGAGTGGAGTCGTGTTTGGTAGAAGAAAAACAAATTTTACATCTAGATGGAGATCACCTAGATGTGGTGGGTGTCCAGGCGCATTATCGAGTAGCAATAAAATCTTGAAAGGAATATCTTTCTCCAAACAATATTCTCGAACTTGAGGAATAAAACAGTTCATAAACCAGTCTTCAAACAATCCTTGTGTCATCCATGCTTTACATTGAGAACGAACGTAGACGGGCAGTGTGTGCTTGTTAACATTCTTGAATGCACGCGGGTTGTCTGAGTGATAAATTAAGAATGGCTTCAGCTTAAACCCTGTGATGTTCCCACCAAGCAGCAGAGTTAGCCTATCCTTAAATGCTTTAAATCCCGGCATGCTTTGGCCTCTTTGTGAATATAAGTGCATGCTGGCATCCATTTCCAAAATAATCCAGTTCCATCAACATTGAAAATCTGTTTTGCTAGATATCCCTCATCTGTAATTAATTCATCCAGACTGTCAACAAACTTATGTGCTCCTTCCTCATCCGCACTCGCTGCTTCTCCAGTCACTCGAACACTATACATTTGGAATCTTTTCTTGAATCTCTGGAACCAGCCAGTGCTTGCTACAAATTCTTGACTGTAATCTTCTCCAGCACACTCCTTCAGAGTCTGAAATAGACTTCTCGCCTTCATCTGCACAGTGAAAAGACTTAATGGTGTCTGTTTTTGAATTTGATCTTCCATCCAAATATACAGCAATTTCTCCATTTCGTGGATGGGCCCACTTCGTTGCTTTGTTATAACTGTTGATCACATGGGTGCAGAACCTTTCACAGCTTCACGAATTCTTTCTTTATCTTTCAAAATCGTTGACACAGTCGAGTGTGATAACTTCGTATCACGTGCGATCACATTCACTTTCTTTCCTCCTTCGTACTGCTTAATTACCTGCATTTTCGTGTCGAGATCGATGGCCTTTCTTTCCTTCTTGGCAGCCTGAGGCGTAGACAAAGACAATTTCCTCTTGGTAGACATCTTGGGAGGGGTTTGATGAAAAATATCCAAGACACAAAACACAAATTGCTGTACCGAGTCTGGGATAACAGTTGAAATAGTGCACGCGGAGATGGTAGTGCTGCCGGAAACTGGTCTGCACTGTCGTACGCCCAGCTGGGCAATGTTTGCACTGCCAGACGCGGAGCAGTCGTGGCTAGCGATTGCGGTCGTAAAGTCGAATGGTCGTAAGTTGCATAGGTCGTAAGTCGATCAATACCTGTATGTGGAATCTTTCTACATTTAAAATTAAACTAACTGTGATTATAATGGAGTAACTTGCAGCTACACAATCAGATAAGGAAAAAAGCTATATTAAAAAATATTCATGAAGCCATAAGCATTGAAGAGGCATCCAGGATATGAAGGATCCAGATCCTAGAAAGAAGGAAAATTACTGCTTTGAACCTGACAATTGGATCAGGACTTTCTCCTATTTGTTAAATATTAAAGAGTGGATGAGAGACTAAGAAGATGGATGGAAGACAGCTAATAATAGAGAGAGAATACAACAGAGCTTCCAGCAATATGAGACTGAAGAAGTAAAAGTTGGGTTCACATGTCTATGGGAATTGACACCTAAGAAGCTCAAAGCCACGTGGAAAGAGTAGGTGGGAGTGCTTCTCTGTTCCCCCCACTCCTCTGATATTCTGCTGACTGCTAAACTGTTGGGGAGCCCCTCTGCCCTCATGACCCAAGGCAACACTCTCAGTGGCAATTTGAGGATTTCCCAAGGACAGAACCAGGTGTCCAGCCCACTCTGGTGTGTTCACACTCCCCTCAGACCCAAACTGAGATGGTGGGTGCTATACTGGTGGTGCCACTGCCCCACCTGGGGATTTTACACCCTTAAGCCACCACACCACCAGATTCCTCATAAACATACCCCACAACCTGCTCTGACTTTGGCAAGCATGGCAGGGCCCTGAGGAGTTATGGGACACCTGGAGACCTAACCTTTGGTGTCAACTGTTCCTAAGGAAAGAAGGAGTGCAGCTCATCAGAGCCCCTTTGAAACAAAGGAAATGTGAGCGTACCACCAACCACGAAGGACAGCAACAGATGTGGAGAGGCAGTCATCTTCTGCCTCTACTTCCTTACATTGTTGTGGATGCAGCAGTGTTTCTTCCTGCTGGAGACAGTGAACATGCACTCAAAGAAAGCACTTTCCACATTTTTCACAGTGGCTCCACCCGTGCTGAAAGTGAGCCCACACCTGCCTGGACTTCCATGAAGAATGAAGCCCAACTCCCCTTCTCTATATAAAGCAGCAGCACCCCAACAACAGAGGACAGACTGCAGAGTTGTGTGCCCTGGGCTGGAGGAAGAGGCTCTGCCCTAAGCCCCATATTAGCAGTAGCCCTCAAAGAAATGTAATCGTGACCCCTGGCCATATTGTGGCTGGGAACCATAGGACAAAGCCTTTATAAACAGGTCATGAACCTTGTGACAATGTCATAATAGGAAAGCAGATCGTGTTGCTGCCACCTTGGGATAAAGAGCTGGTGCATCCCTCATCCTTCCTCAGAGTCTTCAATGCACCCCGTCATCATCTCTTCTTACCACTCTTGTCAGAACAGGGGCTTCCACTCAGCACCAGCCTTCCTGCTAGCTATTACTCTTAAGTGTCATCTACTGGACTGCTGCCTGAACTGCACCACCAAACAAAAAAGTCTGCTATCACAAGGGCTCTGTGCTAATCCATGAAATAAGCCTCCTGAGACCTCTGGACCCTCAAACCTGCGGGAAATAGTGTGTCAGCCCTTACCTCTAATACATTTCTACAGCAAGGAGCATCTGAGAAAGAAACACATATAGAGCCTTGGATCCCTGAAAACAACCAGAAGCAAAGCAAACAATCATACACTATACAACGTACATCATATACGACATACACCATAGTCATACCCTGAAGGGAAGAAATAATTTAAAAATTTTAAATCCCAAACAAATTATAGCAAATTCAAAGAAGTGGCAGCTTCTTCAGGTGAGAAGGAATCTGTGCAAGAATTCCAGCTGTATAAAAAGCCAGAGTGTTTTAATACCTCCAAAGGATCACACTAGTTCTCTAGCAATGAATCCTCACCAGACTGAAATGTCTGACATGACAAAGAATTCAAAATATGGATTACAAGGAAATTCAACAAGACCCAAGACAAAATTGAAAC
This sequence comes from Sapajus apella, assembly GCF_009761245.1. NCBI lineage: Eukaryota > Metazoa > Chordata > Mammalia > Primates > Cebidae > Sapajus > Sapajus apella. The sequence goes on along the minus strand of NW_022436976.1, from coordinate 21,650,220 downwards.
CCAATATATAAAAACCAGAAAAAAATATTCCAATTATGAAAGACCGGATAGCTATATTAAGAAAAAAAAGTCTGTAATTGAAAAGGTTATTATAGAAATTCAAAAATACAGTTTGAAACTAGAGCAATAGACTAGACAAAGCAGAAAAAAGAATTTCAAAACTTGAAGACCAGTCTTTCAAATTAACCCAGTCAGACAAAAATTTAAAAATGTATATTTTTTAAAAGACAACACCTTTGAGAAATATGGGATTGTATAAAGTGACTCAACCTATAACTTAATGGTATTCCTGAGAGAGAAAAGAAAAAGCAACTTGGAGAACATATTTGAGGAAAAAATTCAGGAAAATTTCCCTAATCTTGCTAGAGAGATCAACATCTGGATACAAGAAATTCAGAAAGCTTCTGTAAAAATACTATTCAAGATGACCATCCCCAAGGCATGTAGTCATCAGACTATCCAAAGTCGATACAAAAGAAAAACTCCTAAAGACAGCTAGAGAAAAGGGCCAAATGACGTAAAAATGAAGTCCCATCAGACCAATGGCAGACTTCTCAGCAGAAACCTTACACGCCAGAGGACATTGGGAGCAAATTTTTAGCCTTCTTTAAAAAAAATGCCAGCCAAGAATTTCATATTCCAGCAAACTAAGATTCATAAATGAAGAAGAAATGAAGTCTTTTCCAGGCAAGCAAACACTAAGAAAATTTGTCACTACCAGATCAGTCCTGTATGAAATGCTCAAGGAAGTTCTAAACATGGAAACAAATAAATTATACTTGCTACCATAAAAGCACACATAAGTACAAAGCCCACAGGCCTTATAAAGCAATTGCACAATTAAGACTACAAAGCAACTAGCTATCTACACTATGACAGGAATAAAACCTCACATATCAGTGTTAATCTAGAGCATAAATGCCCTAAATGCTCCACTTAAAAGATATAGAGTGACAAACTAAAAAAAAAAAATAATAAGATACAATCTTCTACTACCTTTAAGAGACTCATCTTACATGTAATTACATCCATAGGCTCAAAGTAAAGAGATGGTGAAAGTTTTATCATGCAAATAGAAAACAAAAAAGAACAAAAATTTCTATTCCTGCGTCAGATAAAACAGACTTTAAACCAACAATAGTTAAAAAAAAAAAAAGAAGAAGGGCATTATGTAATAATAAAGGGTTCAATGCAACAAAAATATTTTTTATTTGAAATGGAGTCTCTGTTGCCAAGGCTGGAGTGCAGTGGCAGAATCACAGTTCACTGCAGCCTTAACTTTCCAGGCTCAAACGATCTTCCAACCTAAGCCTCCTGGGTAGCTGAGACCACAGGCACAGGACAACATGCCCAGAAAATGTTTAAAAATTATTTGTAAAGGTGAGGTCTCACTATAATGTCTAGGCTGGTCTCAAGCTCCTGGGCTCAAGCTATCCTTCTGCATTAGCCACCCAAAGTGCTGGGATTACAGACGTGAGCCACTGAGCCTGGCCCAAGGAGATTTAACTATCCTAAATATGTATGAACCCAATATCAGAGCAGCCAGAATAAAACCAATACTACTAGACCTAAGAAAAGAGAGCCATATAATAGTGGAGGACTTTAACACTCCACTGACAGCATTAGAAGATCATCAATCAAGGCAGAAAACTAACAAATTTTGGACTTGAATTCAGCATTTGACCTAATAAACCTAAGAAATAGACATCTATAGAATTATCCACCCAATGATCAAAGAATATAAATTCTTCTCATCTGCACATAGAACGTTCTCTAAGATTGACCATACGTTTCACCGTAAAGCAAATCTCAATAAATTCAATAAGATTGAAATCATCTGAAACATCTTCTTGGACTGCAGTGGAATAAAATTAGAAGTTAATGCCAAGAGGAGCTCTCAAAACCACACAAATACATGGAAACTAAACAACTTGCTCCTGAATGACTTCCGGGGAAACAACGAAATTAAGGCAGAAATCAAACGATTCTTTGAAGCAAATGAAAATAGAGACACAACATACCAAAACCTTTGGGATTTAGCAACAGCAGGGTTATGAGGAAAGTTTATGGTGCCAGATGCCTACATAAAAAAGAGAAAGATCACAAACTAACAACCTAATGTTGCACCTAAAAGAACTGGAAAACCAAGAACAAACTAAATGCAAACCTAGCAGAAGAAAAGAAATCACTAAGACCAGAGCAGTATGAAATGAAATTGAGACAAAAAAAAGAACCTTTGAAAAAGAAAGTTGGTTATTTGAAAGCATAAAGATTGAAAGACTGCTAGCTAAATTAATCAAGAAGATTAATTTAAGATCCAAATAAGTACAATCAGAAATGGCAAAGGTGACATTACAACTGATGCCATAGATAGTAGATCCTCAGTGACTACTATGAACATCTCTATGTGCACAAACTAGGACATGGATGGGTTTCAGGAAACATATAACCTCCAAAGATTGAACCAGGAAGAAACTGAATTAAAATTATTTTCTGAGACAGTATCTCATTCTGTCACCCAGGCTGGGATGCAGTGGTACAATCTTAGCTCACTGCAACCTCTACCTCCTGGGCTCAAGTGACCCTTCCACCTCAGCCTCCTGAGTAGCTGGGATTACAGGAGTGTGCCACCATGCCTGGCTAATTTCTATAGCCAGGTTGAGATAATTCCTGTAGCCAGATGGCAGCTATTATTGAGATATTATTAGAGCCTAAAATGCAAATATTAGAAACAAAGGGTGAAAACAATCAATAATCTAATTTTTTTTTTTTTGAGACGGAGTTTTGCTCTTGTTACCCAGGCTGGAGTGCAATGGCACAATCTCGGCTCACCGCAACCTCCACCTCCTGGGTTCAGGCAATTCTCCTGCCTCAGCCTCCTGAGTAGCTGGGATTACAGGCACGCGCCACCATGCCCAGCTAATTTTTTGTATTTTTAGTAGAGACGGGGTTTCACCATGTTGACCAGGATGGTCTCGATCTCTTGATCTCGTGATCCACCCGCCTCGGCCTCCCAAAGTGCTGGGATTACAGGCATGAGCCACTGCGCCCGGCCTCTAATTTTTTAACTTTAAGAATATGAAAACACAACAAAGTAAACCTAAAGAAAATAGAAGACAATAATAATAAGAAAATAGATTAAATAGAAAACAAATGCAAAATAGAAAAAATCAAGAAAACTAAATATTCTTTAAAAACCTTTAGCAATGTAATCAAGAAAAGAAAAAGACTAATTACCAAATCTGAAATAAAAAGGGGATCATTACAGATTCAATAGACATTTAAAAAATATGATATTATAAGTACTTGATGCAAGCACATTTGAAATTTTAAATGCAATGGCCAAAGTTTCTGAAAAGCACAGCCTAGCAAACTGACACAAGAGGAAATAAAAAATCTGAATATTTCTATTCCTAACAAAGAAATTAATTTTTTTACTTAGAAACACTCTCAAAATTAAATATCCAGGCCCAGCTGGCTTCACTAGTAAATTTTTCAATTATTAAAGGAAGAAATTATGACATTTTGCACCAAGTTTCCTATATAATAATAATAAAGAGGAATACTTGCCAACTCATCTTAAGATGCCAACACAGTCTTGAGATGAAAGACTACAAGAACATTACTTATAAGGTAGGAAAAATCAGGCTAATCTCTCTCATAAACATAGATATTAAAAATCTTAAAATGTTGGCAGATCAATTCCAGCAACATATTAAAAGTATGTCATTACCAAATCAGATTTATTCTGGGATTGTGAAGGTGATTTAATATTGAAAATCTATGTAATTCATGCATATAAATATAGAAAAGGCATTTGACAATTAATTACCCATTCAAGATTAAATATATTAAGAAATAGAAGGGAATTTCCTTATTTTGATATAGTATATATAAAATAAAAACAAAAACCTCACCCTCTACAGTATTTAAAGCTTTTACTATGAGACTAGAAATGAGACAGGGAAGTCTTCTATTCCTATCTCTAGTCAACATTTTCTTGCCGGAAGCTGGCGACCAGGAGAAGCAGTAGGTAGCAGCCGGGTGCGGTGGCTCATGCCTGCAATCTCATCACTTTGGGAGGCTGAGGCGGGTGGGTCACACTTGAGGTCAGGAGTTCAAGACCAGTCTGGCCACCATGGTGAAACCCACCTCTACTAAAAATACAAAAATTAGCCAGACATGGGGGTGGGTACCTGTAACCCCAGCTACTCGAGAGGCTGAGGCAGAAGAATCACTTGAACTGGGGAGGCAGAGGTTGCAGTAAGCTGAGATCACACTACTGAACTCAGGCCTGGGTAACAAAGTAAGACTTTGTCAGGGAAAGGGAAAGGCCAAGAGGAAGACGAGAGGATTGAAGAGATAAGGAGAGAAGGAAAGAAAAGAAAAGGGAAAAAAGAGTAGGTAGCAAAACTTCTAGAATACTGAGTGATGTAAATTGTTTCTCATTCCTACTTTATGCCCACTAATATTATTTCATATATATTTCTACCACAGCACCTATAACATTGTTTGACTGTATTTAGCTTTTCTGCAAGTTGACTTGCATTAAATGCAGGTCTCATCTGACTAGTTGCTGTAATCCCCAGAATCTTGCATAGCGCCCAACATATAGATGATACTATATTAGCTGAATGTTTCTTAACATTGTAATGTTCCCCAAGCTCCTTGTTCCAGTTACTATTGCTGTGAGACAAAGTCAAAGTTCAGAGGATTAAAACATCCATTTTATTACATCTTATGGATTCTGTGGGCAAAGAATTTCAGCGGGGCGTGGCTGGGTCACTTCTCTGCTCCCTGGCTACAGTACTCAGCTGGCAGATGGGCTAGTCTGAAAAGTGTGAGACTGTTTCGTTAATATGCCTGGTGCCATAGTGGGGATGGCTAGAAGACTAGACACATCTGTGATTGTCATCAGAAGTGTCTACATGTGGCCTCTCCAGCACAGAGATCTCAAGGCTCTTGTCAGAGCTCACTCAAGGGGAGGCCCAAGAAAGCCAGGGGGAAGATAAAGGGTGTGTTTTGACTTAGCCTTGGAAATTACACAGTACCATTTCTGCTGCATTCTACTAGCTACTAGTAACTGACTCATAGGCCAGCTCAGATTCTAAGTGAAAGGTTCTACCTCTTGATGGCAGGGCATGGCATGGTCACATTGTAAAGCAGCATGTGGGAAGGGAGACAATGTGGTGGCCGTCTTTGGAAAACACAGCCTGCCACTTGTCTTGTCTCAGATGGTCTCCCCTACAATAGACCAGAGTTTATGACATCCTATCATTAAAAATATACTTGAATAAATATTCATAATATGTTCAAAATAAAAAATAATAGTGTAAGAAGTACTTGGAATTAACTAGGTTGTACCCTTAATAAAAAAGAATAGATAAGATTTCTCTCTAAGAAACAGAATATAAAATCAGCAAATTTTTTTTTTTTTTTTTTTGAGATAGAGTCTCACTCTGTTGCCAAGGCTGGAGTGCAGTGGTGCAATCACTGCAACCTCCACCCCCAGGATTCAAACAATTCTGCTGCCTCAACCCCTGAGTAGCTGGGATTACAGGTGCCTGCCAATATGCCTGGCTAATGTTTTTGTATTTTTAGTAGTGACGGAGTTTTGCCATGTTGGCCAGGCTGGTCTCGAACTCCTGACCTCAGACTCCCAAAGTGCTAGGACCGTGCCCAGCAAAATCAGCATATTTTAATCAATACACCTTCTGTATGGGGAACTTGACCTAGCACCAATAAAATGGAAGCTGATTCCTCTCTTTGATCACTTCAAAATGAAAGTCACATGTTGTGTCTGATATCAGCATGTGGAAACAGATGTTATAAACTTAAAATCTTTCAGCCTTCACTAAAACTAAATGAAAATATAGGCCATAAGGCACAATGGCATTTAATTGGAAGGCTTCAGAGGAAATCATCTTGTTGACATGGGTACTGTGACAATTCAGAGTATTGGGCTAGTCAGTCCCCTTCTCAGTGAGATAAGGCAGATGGAAGACATTTACATTTCGGTGTCCTCAGAAGCACAAGGACCCAGAGTCTAGACAGCTGGGCAAGAGGATGTGTTTAACTGTAATATAGCCTGTTTGTGGATGACTGTGGGACACAGGTAGAAAGGAGACCTATCATTGCTATGCCATTTATACTTTCAATTTTTTAATCATGTGCCTATACTACCCTCATAGTAAATGATAGATTTAGAATAATACATTTAAATAAATACAACTTTTAAAAATATTGTGTTATTGAGAAGTATCGAGAAGCTTCTAGGGCCAATTGCAGTGGCTCATGCCTGTAATCTCAGCACTTTGGGAGGCCACGGCGGGAAGATCACTTGAGCCAGTAGTTGGAGACCAGGCAAAATGGCGAGGACCCATCTCTACAAAAATTTTAAAAATTAGTTGAGTGTGGTAGCACACAACCTCGGTCCCAGCTATTCTGAAGGCTGAGGCAAGAGGATCCCCTGAGCTCAGGAGGCTGAGGCGGCAGTGAGACATGATCACCACTGCACTCCAGCCTGGGCAACAGGGTGAGAACCTGTTTCAAAAAAAAAAGATGATGATTCTAAAGATATTCAAGATTTCAAAAAATTCTTTTAAGAATCTTTATTTCAGACTTGCTGTTTAAACTCACAGGAAAGTAACTTCCAACTACAAAACATGGAATGACTACAAAAGCTGATAAGCATCCTATTGTTCATTAATCTCCCAGCACGATTGTTGTAGAAAAAAAATTTTTCTCTCTTAAACTGCAAATCAACCAATCAGCCTTATGTTAAACCAACCCATCTCTCTCTATATAAATCAGGAAAACCCTTCTCCTGGAAAATGGCTAAGAGATCTTAGACCTTAGACCCTTTGATCTATATTTCTCTTTCTCTCTTTTTATTGTACAACAGAGACAGATATGTTTCTCTCAGTAGACCAACAAATTGACATTTGGGTTTATGTTTCAGCCTTCTATGAGCCTGACTCATATAAACAAGTTCCTGAGAGGTTGGTAATGCTACTCTAGCACTTAGCCGTCAGACAGCCAGTGCCTCCCAGTGTCAAACATTCTATATGGGCCAGGCACAGTGGCTCATGCCTGTAATCCCAGCACTTTGGAAGGCCGAGGTGGACGGGTCACTTGAGTTCAAGGGTTCGAAACCAGCCTGGCCAACATGGCAAAACCCCATCTCTACTAAAAATACAAACATTAGCCGGTGTGATACTATGCACCTGTAATTCCAGCTACTCAGGAGGCTGAGGCAGGAGAATCACTTGAGCCTGGGAGGTGGAAGCTGCAGTGAGCCAAGATCACGCCACTGCACTTCAGCCTGGGTGACAGAATGAGACTCCGTCTTAAAAAAAAAAGAATTCTAATGTAAGTAAACCATTCTTTCAATTATATAGAAATGTGGATGTCTATAAACAAGGGCTGAAGGATAATAGGGAAGTATAATGACAGTGAGGATAATAGTAGCTTCCATTAGTTGCGAATGTACTTTGTGCTAGACATCATGAAGAGCTATATTATTTTCTCATTTTCAAAATAACATTAAGCAGGAATTGTCACCTTATAGATTAGGAAAATGAAGCACAGAGAAATTGTGGAACTGGCTCACACTCACGTAGCTAGCAAGTATCAGAGCTGGGATTCCAACCCGTGCCTGTCCAAAGACAGTGACCTCAACCAGTAACTAACTACTTCAGACAGAAAAACAGAGGGTTAGGATGAAGGGATTGTGGGAAATGTTTTGTGTTTTACAAAAGACTTTTAAAAACGTTGAAACATATTTTCAGGATTAAAATTGAAAAGGAAAGAAATATCTGCTAGATTTCTAGTAAAATTATAAATACATCTGAAGAGGGAGTGTCGGTAAGCCCAGCAGGAACTGTAATAGACTAGTAAAGCAGGGCTATTCTGAGAAGTCACTGTCAGCATCAGAGGCCAGGATAGGGCTTCTGAGGACCAGATATTGAGATCAGAGCTGAAATGGGTGTCAGCAAGACAGGCCCAGAGCAGGGGCCCATGTCCAGGGCAGGCCAGCTCTTCCAGGGCTTCTGCACGTAGGGAAGGCAGACAGAGGCCAGGAGAAATGAGACAGCACAGGAATCAAATTGTAGCATCTGGGAGCATGACCCAGTGAGTCTTCACTTTGTCCTCCCCTCTGCCTCTTGTCATGCCACTCCTATGCCCCAGGACCACAGACGTGGCACTGCAGTAGGGGCAGCCACAGCCCAGCAGCACTTGCCCAGCTGAGGCTTTCATTGGTTTAGAGTAAGAAGAGGAGGTCTTGATGCCTGTACATACCATCAGACAGGGTCTCTGGCCTCTGGATATTTTCTCTTGTTTACTTTATATTTCATTCTACCAGAGACTAAATATTTGTTGTTATTAATATAAAAAATTCAAACATAAAGTAAAATGATGTTACAATTAACACGCGTACACCCATCACTTAGATGCCATTATTAACAATTTGCTATGTTAAGAAAATAACACTTATCTATTCATTTCTCTATTCACCCACAATTGAGTCTCTTGAGTCTTTTTTTTTTTTTTTTTTTTTTTTTTTTTTTTTTTGAGACAGAGTCCTGTTCTGTCACCCAGGCTGGAGGACAGTGGCACTATCTCGGCTCCCTGCAACCTCGGCCTCCATGGTTCTAGCGATTCTCCTGCCTCAGCCTCCTAAGTAGCTGGGACTACAGACATGCACCACCATATCTGGCTAATTCTGTATTTTTAGTAGAGACAGGGTTTCATCATGTTAGCCAGGCTGGTCTTGAGCTCCTGATCTCAGGTGATCCTCCTGCCTTGGCCTCCCAAAATTCTGGGATTGTAGGTGTGAGCCACTGTACCTGGCCAAAACTGAGTCTTGATTCTGGAAGTTTGGGATGGAGCAGAAGAGAGACCTATCCTCAGAGAGGAAGCAGCCTCCCATCAGAACATCTGTTGAAGCACTCTGCCCTGATTATTTGTCTGGGGGTCTTAGCCCCTCTCAACTCTTCAGCTCTGGCTACGCTCAGCCTTTTTTCCCTTTCCCCATCATCATCACCGGTTCTGAGCATCTTCACTTGTAAGATGTTGTTTCCATAAAATCCTAAGCAGTAAAAAGGATTTTCAAGGTCAATAAGGTCCAACTTTTACAGAGTAAAGACCCCTGTCCCTGTGTACTTATATTCTTGGAGGGACAGGTCTGTACCATAATGACAGCTTGCATTTGCACAATGCCTTGGAGTACAAAAGGCTTTCATGTGCAACCTGGCACACAGAGAAAGTGATGACATCTATGAAGGACACTGGTGAAGCGAGATAACTAGTCCATGAATCTGGCACGCTAGGCTCTGCCAGCTACCTCTAAGTTTAGAAAACCGATATCTCAGCATATCAGTAACCTATTCCAGGTGTGGTGGGGACGTTCCTTTGCTCTAGAAATTAACACCATAGGCCACTTACTAATTATGAAAGTCATCCAATGTCCTTAAGTCCCAATTTTCTCTTCTAAAGAATGGGGATATGGTTATTAACCACCTCAAACAATTACTGTGAAAACAAAATAGGATAATTCCTTGAGCCTCTTGTTAACCAATGTACTTCCCTCATAATATTTAATCCTCTCATCAACACCTTGTGGTAGATATAATTACTTTCTCCATTGTAAAGATGAGAAAGTTGAGGACCAAAAATGTTCGAATAACTTTGCCAAGGTCACACAGTTAAGCAAGGGACAGGGCCAGGGCCAGCACTTGAACTCAGACTGGTCTGACTGCAATACTCACCCTGTTAACCACTACCCCAGTGGGTCTCAATCGGGGGTGACATTACTTGCCAGGGGCATTTGGGAAATGTCTGGAGATATTTTTGGTTGTAGCACTGAGGGACATACTAACGGCATCTAGTGGATAGACACCAGGATGCTTCTAAGTGTCATGCAATGCACACAATAGGCCCTCACAATAAAGAACTATGCAGTCCAAATGTCAGTAGTGTCAAGGTTAAGAAATCATATGCTATTTTTATTCCCTCCAACTAGAGGAAAAACAAAATTCCAAAGATGAAGCATGGGTTTGGAAACACTGATTGTGGCTTTGGGATAAGCCACTGATGAGGGAGTCAGGCCCCCATTAGGACAAACATTCAAGTGGGGAGACCCCCATCAGGCATCTCCCCTGTGCATCAGGCACACTTCCTCATGCTGAGAAGCCACAGCTCTCATTTGGCAAGTGTCTATGGGTCCAAAGTCACATACATCCCTTTTCTACGGTGTCTTTTGTGCCAAAGATCCTCAACTCCCTTGACAAGTGGTTGGAAGCATAGCTTTGCTGTGAAGCTCTGGGTGCTAGATAATTAGAGACAAACCAAGAATTCCATAAAGAAGGAACAAGACAAGCAGCCAAGGAGCCAAAAGAAATTTCCGTTGTCACTTTCTTTCAATGTGATTTTCTGGCAGCTGGTCTCTGCAAAGCCTCAGCAGGAAGGTTGTGGCGGAGACTGGCCGAGCAGCCTCTGGGCAGTGGGTGGCTGCCTTGGTGCCCAGCCCTGAGTCTGTGGAAGCTTTTGTTCAATTATTGATGTCTCAAGGAAGGACGCCGGTTTGGCTGGCTGGACTAGAAAGGCAATCCACATGAAGCAGGAAAACCATCAGGAAGCGAGAAGAGGGGAAATGAGCATCTGGGCTGTCTGTGTTTATCGACATATAAAAACGTGTCTGGGAGAAGTGATTAAGTGAAAAAGCAGGTTACACAACAGCTCCAGGGATGAGATCATTACATGAGAGACGTGTGTGAGAGAGGGGGCTTTGGGTTCACCAAAAAAGTGCGTAGCAGCTATTTCTAAGTGGTGGGATTTTGAGTCATTTCTATTTTCTTTAGACTTTTCAGAATTTCTCTACTAAGACGTCATTATTGCTTTTAGAACTTGAGACAGCTATGATATTTGTGGGGATGGAGAGAAGGAGAAGGTAAAGACAAGGGTGTGTGGAGTCCCAGAAGCCAGCCATTGGGCTCTCAGACACTACTGGGACTTAACTGCCCTTCCAGGGCCAGAGGAGCTGTGTCCTGTGCTGTGTCTCTGGTTGTGATCAGAGAGAAGCTCAGAACATGTCCAAGGAACTGGGCAGCTCGTCATGGCAGATGGGAGAAAGAAGCACTGTTTATTGAGACAAGAGAGGCCACACTGCCAGTGCTGTGCCCATGCAGCCAGCATCTTCTCACAGCAGCTCCCGCGCATAGGCAGCTGGTACAACTGTGTGTTCTAAACTAGGCATGCCTTCCTCACTGGAAACAAAGACCCAGCTGAAAACTGTCCAGGCTCCAGTCCAGAGTCACAGGATCACAAAACCTCAGGGTTGAAGCCACACCAGAAATCATCCCGGGTCACTCCTGCTCCTCCTGAAGCTTGAGTTTCCTCTATCATGTGGTTGATTATTCTGGGCTTACACCAAGCCAGTGCCAGGGAATCTTACAATTCAGGGGTCAAGTTGTTCTGGTTTTAGGCAGCGTTCATTTAGGAAGTTCTTCATTTTTCTAAGCCTGGATTGGCCTCCCTATAATCTCCACCCTTTGGCACAGACAAAAGAATTTTGTCCCCTCTTTCTCTTTCCTGTTTTTAAATCATTCTGAGAGCTCCTGTCACCTTCAAATACAGTTTAAGCTCATGCTCTGGGTGCTCAAAATCCCTAGGGGTTTGGAGCAAGTGCCGCATATCAATGGGCTCTAATTTAAGAAGGAAATGGGGGGATTGGGAGACCCTCACAGACCTGAAGGCTGGAATGCAGGGATCTGCTGGGACCTAGAACAGAAGGAGCCTCATCGTCAATCTTCCCTGCTCTTCTTTGCACTTACGGTTCTTTTTCTGTCAAGGCCACGTGTCTCAAGGCCACAGGTGGACAGAATGTGGCTCCCCCATTCCTAAATGTACTGCCTTTAGTTACAACAGTCTCGTCCAGACCAATCCAGAGCTTGTCAGTCCTAATTCCAAATTCCTACAAGATGACTAGTGGCCCAAGTTGGATCTAATTCAACCAACTGGGCCTGGGGAGAAGGGTAAAATGTGCACATACATAGGTCCTGAGAGTCTCTGTTTGAAAGAAGCACTTAAAAGGGTTATGTGAACTTTGAAGACACTCACAAAATTTATTATGATCTGGGCCCTAAAGATCTTGCATCATCTGTTAGCTCCTCCCTGTCTTGCTCATTCCCCAACCACCTCCTTTCCTTTTTAGAAGCCAGTAAAGCATAGTGGTTACATCACAAGTTCCATGGTCAGACCACCTGGGTGCAAACCCAGACCTGTTATTGGTGGCTGCCTGTCCTTAGGCAAGTTACTTACCCACTCTGTATCTCCAATTCATCTTTTTTAACTGGCTACAATAAAAATGTCTATGTTGTAGGATTGTTATGGTAATTAAATCAGTTAATAGAAGTAAAGCACTTAGAACAGTGCCTGGGGTGTAATCACTTGATCAATGTTAAGCATTATGATTCCCTGGACCCATCCCACAGCTCCAGGAATACTGGATGTATTAGTCAGTGTTCTCCAGGGAACAGACCGAAAGAATATATAGGAATATGCATATGCACACTCAAACATGTATAAAAGTGCACGCACCAACCAAGTCCATGTGTTTTATATGCTATGAAACATATAACATAAAAATACACATGTATATATGGAAAGAGCTTTATTATAAGGAACTGGCTCACATAAATATGGAGGCTGAGAAGTCCCAAGACCTGCAGTTGGCAGGCTGGAGACCCAGGAGAGCTAATAGTATAGTTACAATCTGAGTCCCGAGACCTGAAAACCAAGAGAGGCAATGTTCCACTCCAAATCTGAAGGCCTGAGAACAAGCAGAGCTGGTGGCATAAGTTCCAAGTCAGGGGCAGGAACAGACGGATGTTCCCCCTCAAAGCCAGGCAGAAGTTCTCTCTTACTCAGCCACATCACGTTTGCTCTGTTCAGGTCTTCAGGGTACAGTGTCCCAGAAGCCTAATCTCAAAATGCCTATGAGTAAGTCAAGAAAAAAAAGTCTGCCTTGCAAAGGACGTTGAGTGTAGTTTTTGTCTAATGGAGTGTGCCATACTCTTGTACAAAGTTTCCAAGGGAGTTATATTAGCATGAACCAAAACAGACAGTGACAATTCAAAATAAAGAGAAGTTTTTTTGGCTCCTGAGTTTTTAGGAGTGAGAAGCAATCTGAGGACTCTACTCAGCTGTAAACATGGCTATTTCTTATAGAAAAGAACATCACAGAGGGCTCTTGGTCAGGAACCCAGGGTTCGCAGCTGAGAGTGAGCGCCTCCCTGAACTGTGCATCCTGGGTGCCTTACTCACCCCACCATAGCCTGACCCTGGGTTCTAGCACCACTTCTGTCACTAACTACTGTATGTCCATAAGCAAGTGACTATCTTCCTTGGCCTCTGTTTTGTCATCAGTAAAATGAGAGATGTAGACTAGTGAACCTTAAAGTTCTCTGGGAAATCTTTAAAATAATGGGGTCCTCTCTGCCACACTCTTACTCTGATGATGGAAGAATTAGACATAAACAAAAGAGGGAGAACCATGTGGCCAAAAGGCAGGAAGAAAATGGCTAAATCAACTTAAGCTTTCTTCCAAGCAAGAGCAGAGAGAATGCTTCCCAGTTATCAATTTCACTATTAGTAGAAAACAAATGATTAGGGTGATAACAGAGTTGGGATCACGGCAGTCAAAGGTTCCTAATCACTGCATATAGGTAAATGAGGTCATGGGCCAGGCTTCAGAATATTACGGTGTGAGCCTCGTTGTGAAGCAAGACCTGGTTCAAACACAAGCCTTTCATTTATAAACAAGTTCCAGCAGGAGTGGGAAAGTATGCTGTGGATTAACTAGGAAATTTCATCGACTCAAGCAAAGTTTAATTGTTAGAGGGCATGAGGATGTGTGTTCTGCCTCATACAATCTTTCAGGGACCCAGACTGATGGAGGCTCTGCCATGTCAACATGTGGCTTTTGAGCTCCACCTGGGGGCGGACACCCAGCCACCGGACAGGCAAGAAAGAAAGTGAAGGACTGGGCCTCATGTGACACACATCATTCTCCCTGCCTCAGAGAGAACAACTCAGAGAGGCCACCTGCCAGTGCTCAGTCACATGGCCACTCATAAGCACATGGAGGGTGGGGACAGGTGGTCTAGCTGAATGCCTGGGAGGAAGGGGAAATAGTGGACGTGGTGGTGAGACACAACTGGAAGAAATTCTGAATGACAGTGGAGTGGAGTGCATTTCAAAGTTATCACAACCACTTTGGTTTGGATATTTATCCCTCCTAATCTCATGCTGAATTGTAACCACTGGTGTTAGAGGTGGAGTCTGGTGGGAAGTGTTCAGATTATAGGGGCAGATTCCTCATGAATGGCTTGGTGCCAACCCTTGGGTGATGAGTGAGTTCTCACTCTGAGTTCACCTGAGATCTGGTTGTTTGAAAGTGCATGGCACCTCCCCCTCCTCACTCCCACTTGCTCCATGTGGCATGTCTGTACCCGCTTTGCTTTCCGCCATGATTGTAGGCTTCTAAGGGCCTCACCAGAAGCAGATTCCAGAGCCGTGCTTCCTGTATAGCCTGAAAACCATAAGCCAATTAAATCTCTTTTCTTTATAAATTACCCAGCCTTGGGTACTTCTTTATAGCAATGTGAGAACAGCTTAATACAACAATTATTATATTTTTTGCTTTGAAGCTTAAAAAAAAACCCAGTGTTAATGTAGAACCTAAATTTATAAAGCATGTGCAAGCAGAATATTCACTTTGAAGCACAGATTTTAGAACAGGTAAAATTGGGTTCATAGCTAGCTTCTGCCCCACATGTCCACTCCAGGCTTAGGAGACCCAGAACCGGATGGTTAAGAGCATTCATTTTGGGGCCAACCAAATGCAGTTTAACTGATGAAATGACAGTTCTGCCACTTATCAGCTGTGGGATCTTATTCTATTTTTGTAGATCTCAGTCACCTTGAATGGAGACTATAAAGTGAGGACTATGTTACTCTGTTTCACGGGGTTGTGAGGAAAATTAAATGAATATTATAGAAATTACCACCTGCCTGACATATTGCAGGTAATCAAGAAATAATAATATGTTTATTATTGCTCTTGAAAGGAGGTACCTCTGAAAGAATTCGGTTCTCCAGGCAGCAGTGCCCCAGAGATGAAAGCTGAGAGACTTGCTCAGGATTTACCAAATCAGCCAAAGACATGGTCTATGCCAGTAAAAGAAATAAAAGGCATTCCTGACATTTCAATAGCAGAGGGCTTCTTGCACAGGTGCCTGGGGCTGCCTGTGACTACAGTTATACTGGAAACCTCAGTCAGATTCCCAACCCCCACCCCAGATGGCCTCGAGTGGAGTCTGATGCTTCTCATTAAAGACTAGCTAGACTGCTTTTCATGAGCCTTCCTCTTTTTTATTGTGAGGCTCTTAATTCGTCACCATTCTTCCTACTTTCAAGTGAAATATGTCTTTGACAGATAAAAGGAGACCCGATGTGGTATGCCTTTTAAAAGTACAACATCTTATTGGCCATATAATGAAACAAATCTAACACTGGGAGATGGAAATAATTTTCAAGAAACATGGGAATGTGGAATTTTTTGTCTTGTAAAGACAGTGTTATCAATATGCCTGCATTGGTTAATATTAGGACCAAAGAATCCTTAGCACCATCTAGTTGGATGTTGGGATTTTAAGCCATGATATTGACAGTTGAGTCCTGATTCTACCACTTAATGGTAATGTGACTTCAGGCTAGCTTTATTTTCCTCAGCTGTAAACTGGGAGTAATACCTACTTCTCACAGTTCTGTGAGAGTCCAATGAGATCATGCATATGAAAACTGCAATGTAAACTGTAAAGCCCTATGTAGACATTCAATGTTGTTTTTATTCTGTATCCTGTCAGTTCCACAAGTACTGTGATTCCTGAGACCCTCCACTGGGCACAGGAGATGCAAAGATGAAGGAGGAATGGCATGGAAGAGATGGAACTGAAGTTGATACAGTGGCAGGAAAGGATGAGTACCAGAATGGTTTTTCCATCCTGCCCCTCCACTGTAGTATCATTACTCATGGATGGTCAGACCAAGGAGCTTCCTCTGGCCACAGCCGGGCCAATCATATTTCCCCCCCAAGACTGTGGGATTAGGGCACACATTGAGTTAGTGAGCGGTAGGAGACGCACCTGTGAAGTTATGGAAACCAAGGCAGAGCTGTTTTTTGGTGGAGGTGGGGAGGCACTGCATATTTTGAGGCTTTGTATACTAATGAGTAAGCAGAGATATCTGTTTGCAAAGATAAATGAGAAACAAGCAGACATGTAGCAAGGAAAAGCAATGATAGAGCCAGTCAAACAGAGAGAGAGAAAGAGAGAGAGAGAGATTGATTGATTGATTGAGACAATCTCCTTGGGCTTTTCCAGGTATGAAGCCAGAATGCTTTTCTGTTCTTGGGTAAAAGTGAGGTATGTATTCCTAGAGTCTTGTAATATATCCTTCCCCTCACCTCTCTAAATGGATTTTTTTTTGGAGACAGTCTCACTCTATCACCCAGACTGGAATGCAGTGGTGTGATCACTGCTGACTGCACCCTCGTCCTCCTAGGCTCAAGTGATTCTCCCACCTCAGCCTCCAGAGTAGCTGAGACAACAGGTATATGTTACCACACCTGGCTATTTTTTTTATTTTTTGTAGAGAGAGGATCATGCTATGTTGCCAGGGCTGGACTTGAACTCCTGTGCTCAAGTGATTCTCCCACCTCGGCTGTCCAAAGTGCTGGGATTGTAGGCATGAGCCACTGCACCTGGCCTCTAAACTGATTTTGAGTGGGTTTCTCTTAAAGTCAACAAACCCAAAGTAAAACAAGATAACCCTACAAAATGTCATGGGACCATGAAAACAGCGCTACATTCTCCCAAGACAAGCTGGAGTTGAGAGGGGCTTATGGAGTCCAACTCCCTCTTTTTATTAAACTGGATACCAACACCCAGATTGAGGTGAAGTGATGCCCCAAGTTCACATACCCAGTAAGTGCAAAGCCAGGACTTCAACCTACATCTGCACCCCTAGTTCAAGAGAAATATTTGGCTCCAGGATGTCCATCAGTTAAGGGAATAAGCACAGACAAGAAGCCCCCTGTCCCTCCTGTCTGCTTACCAAATCACAAGTTAAACCTAATTGAAGCCTCCCCTCAACTCTGTGCTACCCTGGAACTTCCTTTTCCTCTTATTTGCACTCTTATCACTTGCTTCCCTTCGTTGCTCTTTGGGGTCTGATTTATCTTCCCACCTCACCTGTTGGATAAAAATAACTGAGTCTTTGTTCTTTTTCTGGCTGGCAAGTATGTAAAGCAAAGAAACAAGTCTTGAATCTTTCACTCATCTGGAAGGCAGAATTATATGTGGAAAGGGCAGAGGGTTTTTTAGTCTTGTCTGGGATCAAATCTTTTTTTTTCTTCTTTCTTGTTTACAACTATTTTATTTACATTATAGAAGATTTGAAAATCGATCAAACAAAATTTTTATTATCCCACCATCAATCAACCATTTTTAACATAGTAATATCTATTTTCCCATATGGATCTCTTTCCCCAACTGCATATTATGCATGTATGTATGTATATCATTTGTATTGTTTTTCCAGATTTATTGAGGTATCATTGACAAATAAAAATTGTAGGCTGGGTGTGGTGGCTCACGTCTATAATCCCAGCTACTTGAGAAGCTGAAGCACAAAAATCGCTTGAACCCAGGAGGCGGAGGTTGCAGTGAGCCAAGATCATGCCACTGCACTCCAGCCTATGAAACAGAGCAGGGTCCATCTCAAAAAGAAAATAAAGGGTATATATTTAAGGTACACAATGTGATGTTTTGATACATGTATACATTGTAAAATCTTTGCCACAATCAGGGTAATTAACATATCCATCAACTTACAGAGTTATAATTTCTGTGTGTGCATGCTGAGAATTCTTAAGATGTATTCCCATAGCAAATTTCGAGTATACAATACCATATTATTAACCATAGTCATCATGCTGGACATTAGGTATCCAGAACTTATTCATGTTATAACTGAAAGTTTTTACATGTTGACCAACATCTCCCTATTTTCCACACCCCCTGACTCCTAGTAACCACCCTTTTATTCTCTGCATCTATAAGTTCAGCTTTTTTATATTCTGCATTTGTGAGATTATAAGGTGTTTGTCTTTCTGCATCTGGCTTATTTCACTTGTCATAATGTTCTCCAGGTTTATCCATGTTGTTGCAAATGAAGACATTTTTAAGACTGAAAAATATTTCATGATCTATATCACATCTTCTTTACTCATCCACCATGAACACCTAGGTTGTCTTCGTATCTTGACTGCTGTGAATAATACTGCAATAAACATGGGAGTGCAGATATCTCCTTGGGGTAGTGATATTTTGTTTGGATATGTACACAGAAATGAGATTGCTGGATCCATCTCATGGCAATTGTACTTTTTACTTTTTGCGGAACTTCTATACTGTTTTCCATAATGGCTATATCAATCTACATTGTCACCAAAGGTGTATAAATGTTTCCTTTTTCTCTACATCCTTGTCAGCCCTTGTTACCTTTTGACTTTTGAAAACAGCCATCCTAACAGGTATGAGGTGGTATCTCATTGTAGTCTTTATTTGCATTTACCCAAGGATTAATAATGTTGAACATTTTTCATATATCTGTAGGTCATTTGTATATCCTTTTTGGAAAAATGTCTGTTCAGGTTCTTCTCCGATTAAAAAACTTTTTTTTTTTTTTTTGCTATTGAGTTGTATGAGTACCTAATATATTTTGGACATTAACCCCTAATCAGATTTATGGTTTGCAAACATTTTCTCCCATTCCATAGTTTGCTTTTCGTTTTGTTGATTGTTCCCTTTGCTGTGCGGAAATGTCTTAGGTTGATGTATATGATCAAATTTTGATTCCGCCTTTTACTAATTGTATGATGCTGGGCCTAATGCTGGTTAGCTATGATGATAATTATTTACTAAGCATTTTCTATTTGTCAAATAGCATGCTATGTGCTTTATATGTTACCTATTTAATATCCATAACAACTCTGGGAAATAAAGGAGGTGATTCCATGTTCACAAAGAAGAAACTGAGGCTTACAGAAGTGATATAGATAACTACACAGTTAACAACAGGCAGAGCTGGGATGAACAGCACCAGCTCCTAATTTCTATTTGGGATCAGGAGTTGCAGCCTAGTTGCAAAGGAGTTCTTGGGAAATTGACTTAAATCCAAATGTGTATAACAAACACATTAAATTAGAATGTGTTACAAATTAATAAAAATTCCAAAACTTGTTTCTACAAATGCTTTGACTCACTTTTATAAAAGATTGAGAAATATCAAGTTCCCATGTCAAAAACTAAGGACACCCAAATGGGTGGCTTTGGGAGTGCTGAAGACCAGGTTATAGCCCTCTCAGAAGTGTGGCCCTGAATTCCTGCTCTCCTTGGGACAGCTTGGTGCTTCTCCAAGACTGCCCAAGATGTGTGTGGAGTGTTTGTTCCCGATGTAAAGGACAGGAACAGAGAAGTGCGTGAGAATGTCTCCTGCAGAAACAGTAAGGGGAAAAAAATCATAAAGTAAGTTGAAATATTTCATCTGTGTTTAATCACTGGGAAAAAAACATTTCTCAATAATTAGACCAAGTTAATGGGCCTAGCAAAGCCCACAGTCTCTGCTCTTCATCTGTTAGTTATAAATGGACCCACAGAAGCCTCCGGGGCTGGAGCTGGGGCCTGAGAAAAGCCTCAATGTTTACATTATTGTTTTAATATTTGGCAAAAAAAAAAAAAAGTATCTAAATCTTTGGTCATGGTTCAGATGTTAGCATTCAGAGCCTTTATAGACTCAGCACGTGTTTTTATTTCCTGTCCTCCAATTTAAACAGAGACATAGGAGGGAGGCTGTTGACAAGACGATGGTTATGCCAACTGCAAGCCTAATCTTCTCCTGGGGCCTGCCAGGCCACCCCCGCCGTGGCCCTTCACCTGAGGTCCTGCATCTCAGCCTTTCCCTCTGACCTTCTAGACCCTTCCCTGAATTCATGTGTCTTACTCTTCTCTTCCTCATCTTGTTTCCTCTCCCAACTGGGCTAGTCACATGCTATCATGTATGTTGGAGTATTTTGTGATTGGTATTGAATAAAAAGAGCCCCCACTTCTTAAGTATTTCCTGGATATTTTATAGGTTTTACTTAATTTAATTCTCACCACAAGCCTATGAGGAAGATTCTATTATCTTCTTCCTGATGAGAAATCTTCATCCTGGTCAAGAGGTTAAATAACTTCCCCAAAGTCATGGATCAGACATTCACTCCTAGGTTTTCAGAATTCTAACACTCCTGATCATACTGATTGATTTACGCTGTTGTTGTCAGTAGGAATAATAATTACTGTTAATAGTTAACGTTATTAAAGACAAGACTAATAATTCTTTTGAAGACCTTAGCTCTCTGTCACTTGAATTGTTAGCCTTCCAAAGAATACTGTGTCATAATAAGCAAATGCAAGTTCCCTTTAAGATTAGCCATAAGAATCTGAAAGCATTGATCACTCATACCAGATAATGTCTTCTGTTGGTCAGTATACTTCCTATCGCTGTCTTTTGTACCACAGACACTGAAAACCTAGAAATTACACTTCCCAGAGTCCCCTGCCCAGCAGGGGCTCTGCCAATGAGAGAGATTCACATGAAATCTGGAAGACGAATAAGAGGAA
This sequence comes from Sapajus apella, assembly GCF_009761245.1. Lineage (NCBI taxonomy): Eukaryota > Metazoa > Chordata > Mammalia > Primates > Cebidae > Sapajus > Sapajus apella. The sequence goes on along the minus strand of NW_022436976.1, from coordinate 21,629,431 downwards.
GGCATCATTTTCTAGAGGCAGCTGTGGCGTTTCTAGTAGGTACCATCCTGAGAATCATTGCTGGGTGCTGCGGGTAGCCTAGATCCTGGTGGTGGCTTTACCAGGATTCCTGATAAACAGACTCCTTGGTAGTGAGCAGCAGTCTTCCCAATCATTGCTTCCCAGCCCTTCTGATGATTGTGTAAGCCTCTATCTCTTCATACTAAATTCACTTCCAACCTGAAATGCCTGTAGTAGCTTCCATTTTCCTGACAACCCTGACCGAAACATTGTCCAAGGTAATGAATCATTGATAATGAAATTAAAACAATAAAAAAAGAGATATTTATTACCTAATGTGTTCAAGAGGTTTTTGATGTTGGAATAGCAACATTAATAAGAAAGAATCCTTTTCCTTGAAGAAGGTATGTTTTTATGCTTCTAAAATGTTCATTGAATAAATGAATACAAAGAGTATGAGAAAGAGAAATTTAGAAATTCTATTGTCCAGAACAATGGGATGAGTTTGGACTAGTGGGCAAGAAATAACTGGGTTCTGCAATCCACTTACTGTTTAACTACAGACTGTCACTGCAGAGCCTCTTAATATGTTTTCCTACCTTTAGTCTCACCCTGTGGAAGCTACGTGGGTTTCTGATTTGAGTGGATCAAGATCAGCCACTCCTTAATGGTTACTGACATAGAGTAATATTTTCCATCTGTAAAATAGGTTTTAAAGGCACCAAAAATGAGTACATAAAGACAGAAGTCAAAATTGTTCAGTTTCTGAGCAGCAAAGCATTTAATGAATGTGCCTGGAGTGAAAAGTTTGAATTCTTTCTTCGGGTCTTCCTCGAACATTTAAGGATTTCGGTGATGGCTGGTCTCCAGGAAGGCCCCCAGTGATTCTCCTAGTACTGATGCCCTTGTATAGGTCCCTTCCCCACAACACGAAAGAGGGTGGACTTGTGTAACTGGTTGGTTATTGCTGAAATGACTGTGTGTGACTTCTGACATTGCTGCCGCCATCTTGCTATTTCCTGGATCACTCAATCGGGGGTGGGGGTGCCCATTACCATGCCATGAGGATGCCCCGTACAGAGGTCCATGTGGTGAGGAACTGAGGCCTCTTGCCCACAGCCATGTGGGTAGGCCACCATGCAAGTGGCTCTTCTCAGCCTAGTCAAGCCTGGCCAACACCTCACTGCATGATGGACTCTGAGCCAGAACCTCCCAGCTAAGCTACTACCAAACCCCAGACCCACTGAAACTGTGTGAGATCAATATTTATATTGTTTTAGCCAAGTTTTGCAATTTTTAGGTACATAGCAATAGATAATGAATACAGGGTCCAAAAATTCAGTTCACAGAAATGCATTCAATCTCTTGCCCTGTCCTCTGCTCTATCGCTCCATTCTTGGGACCCACTTACCCTTCCACCCCAAGAAAACCTTCAGTTAACAAGAGGCAGCTTTCCCTGTTCCCGCTGGTTATACTGGCCTCCCCTTTATCCTCACCACAGCCACTGCCACGTGACTAGTACCTGAAAAGTCACGTCTTTTTACAGAGAACAGCCTGTCCAGGAATGACATTTCTTCTGTTTTCATCGCTTTTCCCCTAAAAAAAATCTGTTTCTGCCACTTTTCTCTTTTCTATACTTAGAGACGAGAGCATGGAGAGTAGAGAATGATGCCAAGTGGACTAAAGAAGAATGACAGCCGGGTGTGGTGGCTCATGCCTGTAATCCCAACACTGGGAGGCAGAGGCGGGTGGATCACCTGAGGTCGGGAGTTCAAGACCAGCCTGACCAACATCTCTACTAAAAATACAAAATTAGCTGGGCGTGGTGGCACATGCCTGTAATCCCAGCTAGTTAGGAGGCTGAGGCAGGAGAATCGTTTGAACCTGGGAGGCGGAGGTAGCGGTGAGCCAAGATCCTGCTACTGCACTCCAGCCAGGGCAACAAAAGAGAAACTTCGTCTCAAAAAAAAAAAAAAAAAAAAAAAAAAAAAGAGGAGTGACAGCTGTAAAGTGGCTTCACCATGACAGAACACATCAGGTCATTGTAGGAATTAACAGCAGTTTATCCATCACAGAACACATCAGGTCAGTGTAGGAACTAAAGAAGGTGGTGTTTACCATCCCTGGTAGTATGGCTGACAAACACCCAGTCTGTCTTAGCTCCCCTCTGGCTCTCCAGGCCCTAACACCTTTCTTACAGCCAAGAGGTGAACTCCAAGAGAGTTCACCTCTATCTTTCACATCTACTTGCATTGGGATTTTCTGTTCCCTCTGAAAGGAATGCTGTGTCTGCTCTTGACTATTTGGTGATCTCTTAGACAATCTACAAAATCAGCCCAAGTTCTAACAGTTTTGGAAAGCCTTCTTTGTCCTCTCCAGGCCAATAATACTGCCCACCTCTCTGCTGTGTCCCCATTTCTCAATTATTAGTATTTAACCATTGCTATAATTACTGTTCTCACATATCATCCCTTGACTGGCCCAGGAGGGCCGCAGGGGCAGGGAATATATTCTCATTTTGTAGCTTCTGCTCCTAGCACAGAACTTGTCATAGAGAGGGGAGGGAGAGAAGATGATAAAGAGAGGAAGGAGGAAAAGGAGGTAGTAAATACTGGTTGGTGGCTCTTCAGCATCCATTTCCCCTTTTCTCTTCAGCCTTCCCATGTCAGCCCTGGTGATTGAGTGTGATTGATGCCACCCCTGGGAGTGGGTTTGATTGGCCCAAAGAAAGCAAAGTATTCCAATTTCCTTACTACCAATCGGTTCAGAGATGGGTATGTAAACCAGTCAGGGACATTGTCTGAGTCTGCAGTTAAAGACGAGCCTCCCATAAAAATGAAAGCTATGGGAGATAGTCTTCTCTTCCTGCTGATATGAATAAGGAAGAGGTAGCCCTGGGAGCTGCTGGCACCATTTTGTACTTCAAAGGGAAACCTGTCTGAGAATGAAGCAAAGGTTTAGGAATGAAAGACCAGAGATGAAGAGGGGGGAAAGAAACAAAACTACATCCTGATCACATTGTCTGGGCTCTGAAACAAGCCACACCTGTAAGTGTGAACCCAATGCTTTCAGATAGGAAAATTCTCTTATTATTAAAGCCAGTTTCAATTAAGTTTTCTACTACTGGCAGCATAAAGAGTCCTAACTGATGTAAGAAGAAATGAAAAAAAAAGAAGTTAATTTTCTCATCTAAAATGTCTAAGAAATATAATTAGATATTTAAAGGAATACATTTCATTTATCTGGGAAATTCACTTATCTAGGTATCTACCTTCCCAACTAGATGGTAAGCCTGTTGAAGGCAGAAATTATTTCTTCATTCATTTATTTATTCAGCAAGTATAGAGCATCTTCTAAAAGTTAGGTATAGAGCATCTTCTAAAAGTTAGGCACTGGGCTGAAACAAAAAGAAGATAAGGTCCTTGTCAAGTGCAGGAGACAGACACTGGTATCTGGCAGGGACATCAGGGGTGGCAATTAAGATTGATGAATCGTTTCATGACTGCTTAAGTGCAGCTGCAGCGCAGCTGAGAGTGGGTTACCAGGAATAGGAAGAGCAAAGAAGAGAATAGGAAATTTGGGCCTGCAAAGAATGCTAATTTAATCCAGGTCGAAGACACTGTAAACGGAGTTATAAAAGAGAAGGCCAGTTGAGAGACCTGGTCAGTTAGGAAAGAATTGTGTTCAGGGATCAGCTGACGGAAAGGCTGACTCATTAGGAACATGCTGAGAGAGCGAGAGGAGCCCAGAAAGAAAGTACAATGGATTCCAGATGGTCAAAGTGAAGAAAGTATTTGGGAGGCAGAGGTGGGTGGATCACCTGAGGTCAGGAGTTCGAGACCAGCCTGGCCAACATGGTGGAACCCCGTCTCTACTAAAAATACAAAAATTAGCTGAGCATGGTGGCAGGCACCTGTAATCCTGACACTCAAAATGCTGAGGCACAAGAATCGCTTAAACCTGGGAGGCAGAGGTTGCAGTGAGCCAAGATAGCGCCACTGCATTCCAGCTTGTGTGACAGAGTGAGACTCCATCCTGGAAAGAAAAAAAAAAAAGTGTGAGGGGACCAAGCTAGGGATGCAATAGCCAGACAGTTGTTAACTCCTGAGCATCCTCAGAAACCAAGTCAGATGGAGTCAAAGAAGATTCTGTCTGCATTCCCTACCCCCAGCTATCCTTGAAGTCCCAGCCATCAGACACCCTGCCACCAGGATGCCCTTTCTGCAGAGCCCTGCCTACAAGCTTTCTGTGGCCCTCTCCTGCCTGCAAAATAACCTCCTTCATCTGGCATTAATGCCTGCACACATCAGTCTCCAACCAATATCTAGACTTGTTTCTAACCTTCTATCCATGTAGAATTTGGTTAATCATTTTATATTTTCTTTGCATATTTCATCTCTCCCTCTGTCCCATCGACAGGGCCTATATTGTATTTATTCCCATGGCCCAGCACCTAACTCAGCACTTGCTAAGTGACTGGCAAGGCAGTGTGGTCATATGACCAAGTGGTTAGTGAGGGCGCCCAGGTCTGATGTCTGGTTCCTGCACTTCGTCACTGTAGAATTGAGGGTAAGTTATCTGACTTCTCTGCACTCAAAATTCCTCTACCCTATAACAGGGATCTTAGTTGCATGGACCTCTTGGTTGTTATGAGGTCACATGAAATAACACATGTAAAGCAGAAAGACCAGATGCTTAGCACAAAAAACCTTAATTAAAACTTCAATATTATTACAAACTGAATTTGGGAAATTCAAGATTAAACTCTGACAACTTTCAAAATCCCGGCCCAACTTTAAGAGTCAGATTCTTTAAAATCAGTCATCATAACCGCCAGTAATAGACATTTCTATGTAGAGCATTTTGTGATTAACAAGGCATGTTTTATCCTTTTTCAGTATCTCCCCAGCACCAGCAAGTGGGAGAACAGACTTTTAATAAATGTCTGTGCAACCAGATACAGAAAGCTGACGGCCTCTTCTCAATGTGGGTGGACACCAGGTATTAACTTCCTGGGGCCACGCTGACAAATCACATAAAGCGAGTGGCTTAAAGCCACAGAAATTATTCTCTCACATTCTGGATGCCAGAAGTCCTAAATCAAGCTGTTGACAGAGCTGCACTCTTTTCAGAGGCTCTAGAGGGGGACTCCTTCCTCACCTCTTCCAGCTTCTTGTGGCTTCATGTGATTCTTGGCTTGCAACAGCTTAACGCCATTCTCTGCCTCTGTCTTCACGTGGCTGCTTCTGTGTGTCTGTGTCTTCTTCTGCCTTTTATAAGGACATTCGTCATTGGATTTAGGGCTTACTCAGGTAATTCATAATGATTTCATCTCAAGATGCTTTAAATTAGTTACATCTGTAAAGGCTTGTTTCCCAAATAAGGTCACATTCACGGGTTCCAGATGGACATATCTTTATGAGGTAAATAATATCATCCCATCTTATATATGAGCAAAGTGAGGTAGTAGGTAAGCCTGAAATCTGAATTTGAACCCAGGCAGCCTGGCTCCAGATTCTAGGCTTGTCTCCACTACACACTTGCTGCCAGCCATGCTGGTTATATTGGAGAAAATGAAGGAACCTCATTTGTGGTTTTCATTTTTCTTTTTGACACAAGGTCTGGCTCTATTGCCCAGGCTGGAGTGCAGTGACGTCATCTCAGCTCAGCTCACTGCAACCTCCACCTCCTGGGTTCAAGTAATCATCACACCTCAGCTTCCCAAGTAGCTGGGATTACAGGGACACACCATCACCCCTGGCTGATTTTTGTATTTTGTAGAAACAAGGTTTCCTCATGCTGCCCAGTCTGGTCTCAAACTCCTAAGCACAAGTGATCCACCCGCCTTGGCCTTTCAAAGTGCTGGGATGACAGGTTGAGCCACCGCACCCGGCCTAAAGGAAACTCATTTAATCTTGACAGCTTCCCTGCAAAAATAAGCACAGCCAGGGCTTACTGTTCCCTTTGCAGATTAGAAAACTGATGCTCAGAAAAGTGAATGACAGTTAATGTCAACCAGCTAGGCTATAGCATAGCCGCTATTTGGACTTAGATCTCTGGGCCCAGGTCAGGGCCATTTCTACTTCTCCATGCTGCCTTCCCTTGAAACAACTGCCTTCCCTTGAAACACTCATGCAGGAGTGCTTGTATGTCCTGCACATATATCCAGCAGCTGACTTCCCTCAGAAGGGTATTTCCAAGAGAAAGAAAGAGGGAAGGCTGGGTTCAAGGCACTGCTGTATCTAGTGCTGACACCCTTGCATCTTCTTGGCATCCTGAGTTACCAATCAATTGAATGAACATGTATCGGGCTGAGGTTCCACACCAGAAATGCTGAGGAATTGAAAGCTCCCTGTCTGGGAATATCTTGGTCACCAGACCCCCGACTACAGAACCAGACTATGAATTCTTTCAAAAGCCTATAAATGCTCAGTCCCAGCTAAGGCCTTACTACTGATTGAAAATGACAGCCTGGATGAGAGAGAAAGCTTAGGAACATTGGATTCCAGCTCCAGCCCTGACTTAATAAGTCTTATAGTCTCTCTGGGACTGAATTTCCTCCTCTGTAAAATGAGAAAATTGGGCCTCGCAATCTCTAAAATGCTATCATATGCTAGCTTTCTAGTTACATACACACGCACAAACAGGACTCCATGATCCCCTAAATCAGTGGCCATGTCTTGACCTGTAATGGAAATTGATTTGTTAGGAATAATGCTGCTGTGGTTATGATTAACTATCATATCACATGTGTACTCACAATCACCCTGTGAGATAAGTATGAGGCTTAGAGGGTTACTTTCTGGCCCTAAAACCACACAGCCAGCAAGATTTGAACTCAGGTCTCCCTGATGCCGTAATCCAGTAGTTTGCCAATTTCCATAGTACAAATCCTCCCGCCATGACCAATTGCAAGCTACCACCATCATGTCCCTGAATGCAGACTTGAGAAGAGGTGCTCGCAGTCAGCTCAGAACAAGGCCATTCTGTCTACCTCACATGGCCCCATATAGGCAGGTGTCCACACATAGCAGCCTGACCCCATGGGGCACTGCTAGTCTTGTCGGGCTCAGTCTGCCTTCTCATTGAGCTAAAAACAGACAAACAAAAACAAAAACAACAAAAAAAGACAAGTATGCGGTCACCTGCCAGGGCTGGAGCACCCCAGGTTATTGAAGAGCTTTCCATTTCTGACTGTTACGGACATCAGTGCTCTCCATTCCTGACTTCTGCTGGGCTACAGCCCCATGCTAGATCCAGCCAAATGGCCTTCTTGCTGCCAGAACCCTGGCAGCTGCCAGTTCCAGAAGGTTACCAGCTACAGGTTTTGAGGTTTGCTCAGCTTTCAAGTCTGGCTACATTCAAGCCTTCACCAGGCCTCAGGCCAGCCCCAGGAAATGCCTCTGGCAGCTGGAGCTGCATTCAAATAAAAACAACTCCTTCTGACCAGTGAGAGCCCAATCCACATGGCTGGGCTCTAGACTCCGCAGACACCTGGCGATCTCAAGTCCAGCTCCTTAGTGAGGGATGCCAGCAGCCTCACACCAGGGCTGCCAATTTAGGGAAGCTCAGATCCAGCTGGAATCATACACACACGCAGAACTGCAGCCACATGCTTCCCCGTGGCCCCTTCCCTCAGCATTTGCCACCTGGGCCCAGGGTGGAATCCAGCCAGTTGACTGGTCCCTCTTCACCAGCCCTATAATCTTCCTTCTTCCTGGAAAGGGAAGTCACATAGTGGAGCAGTTAGCTCTCCTTGTCACCACCTCTTGATTGCATGCAAGCTACTCTTCGCTCCACTCGTTCATCCCTGACCTGCTGCTGCTTACCAGTTATGTGGCTCTGGAGAACTCATTTGACCTCTATGTGTCTCTGTTTCCTTATCTGTAAAATGAGGCTGATAGTTGTACTTCACGGAGTTGTAGTAGGATTAAATGAGAGAGTGTATATAAAGTACTTAACACAATTCCTGGTACATAACAGCCTGTGGTGTTAACCACTAGTAATCTATAGATACCAATTCAATCATTCAGTAACTACACATCTACATTCTGTGTATGAATATTTGCCAAACTAACTGTGTGGTGGACTCTATACTAGGGGTTGGCAGTGCAGCTATGAAGGCCACTGCTGTAGCGTTTGCCAATTTCCATAGCGTAAATCCTCCTACCATGGCCAATTGCAAGCTACCACCATCATTTCCCTGAATGCAGACTTGAGAAGAGGTGCTCACAATCAGCTATTGAGCCAGTGCCGGCTGTGCCAGCCCAGCACTACTTCTGGGGAACATCTAAGCTGCCCCTCCTGGGATTTGGACCCAAGTGATGAGAGAATCTAGGCTTCAATTGAGGCTGAATTGAGGCTTCTCCTTCCACCTCTGGGAATGGCTTGTGCTTCTCATTTCTACTTTTTCTCTACATCCTTCCCTGGAGAAATTTCTCCTGCCTACTTATGCCACACTTGACCCAATCTGAGGGCCTCATATCTCAAGGCTACCTAAGGTTTCACCGCTCACCAAGTCAGCCTCCCAAGGCCACTTTCAAAAATCTGATCACCCATCTTATCTTTCAGGATCAGTCTATATGAGTCACTCTATTCTCTTACCCTGGTTTACGTTCTTTATGACACATAACATTTGTTAATTTATTATCTGTCTTCTCATTTGAATGTAAGGTTTATAAAGGCAGGAACACTATATGCTAGTGCCTAGGATAGTGTCTGTCACTCAATAGGTATTTGTTGAATCAATGTATAGATGAATGATTGATCACAGGCCACTGACCAGACAGTGGTTTCCCAGCCTTGGGTCAGCTTGCCCCTCTAATCCATTGTCATGGTAAGGAAAAACGATGTGACTCAGAAAGCATATTGTCATGGACATATTTAGTTCACTCAGCACTCGGATAACATTCCCCACAGAAATAATGTGTGTCCCTGGAAACTTATACCCCAGGAATTTAAATAGCCCAAGAATACGGCTCAAGAATATTCAACTAGAGCATCTATAAAATAGCCCAAGAATATTTAAATAGGACATCTCACCTGTAGAATGTGATTATTTCCTGGTTTAAGAAATTCTAGCTTGAGTGTGATCAAGCTAGCATACATTTGTAGGATTTACATGTTTTGTAGGAGACTTCTTTTACATTATTTGCCTAGTACCTTTTCTTTTATTCTAGGAGCAGAATTCCTTTTATTCTAGCAACTCTTCCTACTCCAATACCATCTTCCCATTTTGAGTGGGTGTCACCATATTCTTGCAAACCCCCTTTCAGGTCATAGCTAGGTGCACCATGGTTAAACAAATTACTCAAGCTGAGCCCCCTGGTTTTTTTTTTTTTTTTTCCTTTTCTTTTTTTAAAAATAAAGTTGTCCTTTGGAATATATATACATATATATAAATGAGAGAAGGTGGTTCAGTCTTTTTCTGGTGGTAGAAAGAAGTGTGAAATTTGGAAACTGTTTGTAGCCAGGGTTTCCATTAAGCAAAAAACGCTTATCTGTAGGAAAAGCTAATTAACCCAATCTGCAGAAAACTGGAGACTATGGAGAGCAGAGTCCTGGCAGCATGTGGTTGACAGCCAGATGAATGTGTGTTCTTATTGTCATGCGTTCAGTTCTTCCACCAGTCATTTAGACCTCCCCCAGCCCCACTCCCATCACCATTCCTTTTTTGGTTTAAGGGAGTTTGCTATGGTTTGTGGCTAGTGCTGCAACTCCAGAAAGTAAAACTGTAAACCTGGGCAGTATCTACATGATATTAATTCTACAGGCTTGCAGAAAGTGAGAGCTGTGGAGGCCTGGCAGCCTCCACCCAGATTCCAAAGGATTCAAAAGGGGCCTGGGCAGAGAACTGTTGCAGGGACAGAGCCACTGTAAAGAGCCCCCATTAGAACACTGCCTAGCAGACATGCAGGCTTAGAGTTGCTGCAGAGAGTCCCCACCAGGACAATGCCTAGTGGAGCCATGGGAATGGGACTGCCACCAGGCTCCGAAAACTGTGGGGTCACCGGTAGGATACAAAGCCCACCTGGAAGGCTACAGGCACTGAACGCCAATCCCTGTGAGCAACCACGTGGGCTGCACTCAGCAAAGCCATAGGGGTGGGCCTGCCCGAGGCCTGTGGGGCCCAACTGCCATCCCATTGTGCCCAGGGAGCAGCACATGGAGTACGAGGTTACTTTGGAGCTTCAAGATTTAATATCTGCCCTCCTGAATTTCAGCCTCATGTGGAGTCTGTTACCACTTTCTTTTGGCTGATTTCTCCCTTTTGGAATGAGAATGTTTACCCAATGCCTGCACAACCATTGTTTCATGAGAATAAATAATTTGGGTTTGATTTTAGAGGACCACACTGGAAAGGAACTTTCCTTGAGTCTCAGACGAGACATTGGACTTTGGATTTCTAAGATGATGCTGGAACAAGTTAAGACTTTGGGGACGGTTGGGATGGAATGAAGGTGGTGCCACATGTGAGTAGGACATGACTTTTGGGGGACCAGAGGTGGAATGATATGGTTTGGTGGTCCTCACCAGAACTCATGTTGAAATTTGATCCCTGTGTGGCAAGGTTGGGAGGTGGGGCCTAATGGGATGTGTTTGGGGTGAGAGAGCAGATCCCGTATGAATGGCGTAGTGCTGTTCTCATGGTGGTGAGTGAGTTCTGCTTTTGTGGATTAGTTCCCGCAAGAGTGATTGTTATAAAGCCAGTTTATAAGGCCCTTCTGTTTTCCCCACTTTCCATGTGTCCACCCCCACTTCTTTACCATGTCATAGGCAGCATGAATGTCCTCACCAGAAGCCAGGGCCATGCCCTTGGAGTTCTCAGCCTGAAGAACCATGAGCTAAATAAACCTCTTTTCTTTGTAAATCACTCCATCTTGGGTATTCTTTTACAGCAATGCAAAACAGATGAAGACAGAGTTCTAGGGCTGATTGTCTGCCACTTTGGGTGGATTTTTGCTGACTCAAATGCCCATCATATTCCTTCCCATTTTTAAGATTGAACACACTCCTGCAGGCAATCAGAAAGGTCCCTCTCAGTCAGCTTTCTAGAAGCAAACCCTGAAATTACAGCACTAGAAGCAGTCTTCTGGTCGGTATTTGAAGTGGGGATGGGGGAACAGAATATGAAAAGAAAGAATAAGGAAACTACAGAATATCTATTTTATGCCATGCATCCTAATTTATTATGTTACTAATCTTTACAATAACTGTAAGAGGAAACATTACTATCTTCATATTATAAAAGATAAAACTGAGGTTTTGACAGATTAAGTAATTTGCCTAAGGCCAATTCATGATTGAGGTGAAGCCAGGATTTCAGCCGAGTTCAGCTGGCTCCAAAGCCCTTATTTGCTCCACTCCACCTGTCCCCAGGAGTTAAACTAACAGGAAAATCCAAGAATCTATGAGGGTAGAGGAACAACCCTCTCCCCGCCTGCTTCAAGGCCAGCATTTCCCCTGCTGCCTGGTTCTGCCTGACAAAGAGAGTGCCCTGCTTCTCTAAGCTCTCACCTTTCTGTTCCATGTGTTTTCCTACGTCCCAACTCTGATTTTTTTTCTCATGGGTGCCGATCCAGGTGCACTGCCACAACATTAACAATGGATAGGTGTGGCCAGAAATGAGCACTCCCTACTTGCATCTCCAGGCCTGCTTCACCTTTAACCGCTTTAAGCATGTGAGTATCCAGCCATTTAATGAAAGAGTACTAGCGCAAGGGATTCTGTACCCAGCTTTAGTAATAGTTCTCAGTTCTCTGCAGTCCTTAGAAATGAGTTGACTCTCATAAATACCGAAAATCACTCTTGCTGCTGCCATAAAACCCAGGATGAAAAAAGCGTATCTGTTAGAGTCAGGCAGACGAAAGTGCAAGTACTGGGTCTACCTCTCTGTGTGATCCTGGGCAAGTTACTTTATCTTTCTGTGTCTGTGCCTCGATTGCCTCATTTAAAGAAAAAAAAAGGGCCAGGCACAGTGGCTCACACCTGTAATCTCAGCACTTTGGGAGGCCAAGGTGGGTGAATCACTTGAGGTTAGGAGTTCAAGACCAGTATGGCCAACATGGCAAAACGACATCTCTACCGAAAATACAAAAATTAGCTGGGTATGGTGGCAGGTGCCTATAATCTCAGCTACTCGGGAAGCTGAGGCAGGAGAATTGCTTGAACCTGGGAAGCAGAGGTTGTAGTGAGCTGAGATGGCGCCACTGCACTCCAGCCTGGGCAACAGAATGAGACTCTGCCTCAAAAAAAAAAAAAAAAGAAGACAATATCCACCTGAGAAGATTCTAGTAATGTGTACAAATACCTGGCTCACAGCAGTTATGAATGTTATTGTTTTCTTATCCTTCATGGACATAAGGTATATTACCATATGAGAATCCAAGGAATGTGTTCTCCAAAAATGAAAGAAAAAAAATTCCTCAAGAATCCTAATCAGTCACTCTGACAAACGCTCTTCTCTGTGATCATGCTCTGGTGCAGGCATGGGAGGGGATTAAAACATGTAAACTTCTCTGATGATTCTTTTTCTTAATCAAGAGACCAAGATGATTTTTGACCCCAGGTGAGGAGACCTTCAAATGAGTCTTTGGTCTAGTTGTCCTCATGTGGATGGATATCTTCTTCTAAGAACGGTCTAATGCAATAACTTTCATACATTTTTAGTGGTGGAATCCTTTAATCAAATGAAAACTTATGAAGAACTGAAATAGCTAAAACATTAATTCATTTATTGAGTGCCTGTTTTGTGCCAGACTCTCTTCTAGGCACTGATCAAAACACGGGATAGTGGAACTTCCTGGGGTCAAGGTGATGAAGGCCTGCGGCCTGCCCGTTTCTCTTCCCATTTTCACCTATTGGCCTCAGAGATATTCCCACAAATTCCAGAGGTTCCATGGTCCACAGTTTAGAAACTACTTTCCCAAGGCACCTGTAGAAGGTAGCTTCTCAGAGCACTAAGAGACAGGAGGAGGAAACTCATGCAGTTCGCACTGACTACGGAGGAAACTTTCAGCCTTGTTCCCTGTTAAAGATTAAGTCTAGAACTGATAAATTATTTTCTAGAGTGTTCTGAACAAAGCTGTCGAGTTGCAAACTTGCCCTCCGCTTACCTGCCACTCCCAATGAACTGTGCCTTTTCTCTGGAATTTGTGGTTTGCATTCCGGCTACCTCCTAGAACAGAAGTTCTGTACTGGCTCTTAAACCATTTGCTGAAACTCTGATCTCTTGTCACCTCCTGTTATATATTAAACTCTCCAGCCATGGGCCATGGGTTGCTCTAACCAAGATACTACTAATCACCAATCATGAGACCCCTCTGATTCCTTAATACAATGGGCATCCAAGACAAATAATGGAAGAAAACTCTTCCCAGAGGCAGAGACAAAAGGATCTGGGGCCATGCTAAGGTCATCAAGTCTTTTGATCATCCAACCCTAAAGCTTCCCTGCCCCTGGGCTTCTTGTTGGTGAGCTAATATTGCTTAAACCATTTTTAGTTGGTTTTCTTCTGCCCAGAGATAAAAGCATCTTCACTGATACCAGAGTTGCTGTGCATTGCCATTTGGCCCCTGGACCTCATCTAGCAGAAGAGCAGCTATGCTTTCTGGCCGGTGCCCTCACCATCAATATGATACAGATTAAGCATCCCAAATCTGACAATCTGAAACCCAAAATGCTCCAGTGAGCATTTCCTTTGAGCATCATGTTGGCATTCAAAAGTTTCAGATTTTAGATCATGCTGAATTTCAGATTTTTAGATTTGGGATGCTCAACCAGTAAATATATATAATAGGTATTCCAAACTCTAAAACATTTCTGCTCTCAAGCATTTTGGATAGGACAGACTCAATTTGAATAATGATTAAAATCTGTAGCTCTGGAGACCAAGTTTAAATTCCATCTCTTCCACTTAATAGGTGGGCAAATTTTCCTGGGCAAATTTGTTTTCACATTTGTAAAACAGACACTCTCAAAGGATTGTTGCGAGGATTAAATGAGATAAGCACAGGGAGCTCTTAATGCAGGACCTGGCACAGTGACCATTAGAAATTGCAGTGACATATTAAGTTTGGTCCTATCTGTTTCCACCTTCCAGTGTGCTTTGCAGCAGCAGTCAAGTCGGTAACAGCTGGGATGACCAAATAATTTATCTAAATCAGAATGCTTTTGCCTGGGATAAATGCTAAACTAGAATACAGGGACAATCTGTCCTAGGGAAACCTGGATGTATGATCACTTTGGTAATGTCACATTACCAAATGGGTAATTTGGTAATGGGTCCTAGAGCATATCATTTTTCAGGGAGGGTCATCAACCTAAGATATGATTATTGGGTTCAGCAGTAACTTCCCAGAGGATCCAGGAGTATAAAATTGTGATCCATGATGAATGAGAGTTCTTTATAAGGAGGCCATTCTTAGAAGAGCTAGATTTCAGCATAAAGCTAATGTCTAGCATATTTCCTTTCTGCATTTATAACAACGGAAACTTTTTACAAGCTCTTTGTAGACAGCTCTCAGCTTTCCTCTAATCCCATATCTGTAATGCATTTCAGAGAGATGTTGGGAGGACAGCATTTGAGGGCCCATCTTAATGTAATTATATGAGATGGATTCTTACCCCAAGTTGAAAAGATGACTCTCTTTATTCTGTGCCAAAGAAAATGTCAGGAAATTAATTCAAGCTGGAATCTTCCCTGCTGCCACCTCGGCAGCTGTGTGACAGAGTTCCAGTACCAAGATCACACGCTCTGGCCAGCAGTACCAGGTTAAAGCTGGCCATCTGTGTGGACCATAAGAAATCTTTATACTTCAAATGAGGCTCTTCATTTTTCACTCCGCAAGTTTTCAGGGGAAAAACTGCCTGACTTCTGGTGCAGTTTGAGAGGAAATAGTCTTTCTTATGATGCTGTCAAATTGTGTGTCCTTAGAAGCATGCCACAAGGAAATGCATTGCTGTTTCTCAACAGGCACCTCCAGTGGCAAGTGATTTCAAAACTTGACCCCAGAGATCCTTCCTTGATATTATCAGATCAGAAGGGACCCACTTTGGAAAACAGTTTAATTCAGTCCCCTCCTATGCTAAACTGGTGGGCATCTCCACAGCATCCATTCCCCACACGTCCCTGTGGTGTCACTATCATGCTATTTAGATGGACTTGACTCCATTGGCTCCAGGGCTCCAAGCCCTCAGGGCCATCTCATTGCCCTTTGCCACCATGGTTCAGGAGTGGACATGTGACCTTGCTTGGCCCAAATAGAGAGATGCTTGAGGGTTTTCTTTGAATGATTGTGAGAGTATCCCTCCCCCTCACTGGACAGGCAAACGTGTTGCCCCAAGAGATGCTGACAGCCATCTTCATACCTTGAGGGAAGCCGGTTAAGCATGAGGCATTCTCACAGAGGAGGCTAGTATGGAGAGAATGGCCAGGAAATAAAATCAAATCCCTGGACAAGCTATACCTAAAGCCTTCCCTACTTCAGGACTTTTGATTTCATGTGCCTACAAACGTCACTTAATGTTATATTGGTTTGAATTAGATTTCCTCTTCCTTGCACCTAAAAGCCTTCTAAGTTGCGTGTTTCTTCACAGGTGCTTATGTGGGTGGGCAGCCCCTTCTGGCCCCCAATTCTGGCCATTAAAGTCACAGCTGCTCTCCTAATGGTTGCTCCTTTGCAGCAACAGAATTGTCATAGAGCTTTAGAGATGTTCTTCACTTGAATCGTATGAAATCGCCAATACTTGGTCATGGCGATACAATGTGGGCCATTTTTGGCCCACAAAATGGCAATTTTGGGAAAGACACACAGGCAAAGAGAGAGCAACAGGACAGTCTAGAACCATAAGATGAACTGGTTATGATAAAAGTCTAAATATCTCAAACAAAGAGAGCCAACAACACAGTGGCTTAAGGAACAAAGAAGTGTATTTCTCTCTTACGTAGCAAATCCAGAGTGGGGAAGTTTCTGCCCCACACTGTCATTCAGGGGCCCAGGTTCCTTCTGTTCTTTATTCTACCAGCCCACATGGTATCGCCTTCATCTGCATGATTGAAGGTGGGTGACAACACTTCTGTGCTCCCACTTGTAGGAAGGGAGAAGGTTATGAAGGAGCATGAGCAAAACATTTAAAGGCCCAGAAATGAAAGTAAGCATATCACTGACATGATATTGACATGAACTCAGTTAATATCATGTGAACACATCTAACTGCAAAGTGGGCTGGGCAGTACAGTTTCTGGCTGCAGGTCATATACCACGGGTCCAGGCTCCACTCCATTATTAGAGAAGGAGAAAAGAGATGTTGTGGGCAACTAGCCTTCTCTATCAGATAAGCAAGAATGCCACTGAAACACATGAAAGATGTTCTTGTGAGGGAACAAAGGAAGTTGTGGCAGAAGAAATGTCTCTTGAGCTGCATCTTGAAGGATGAGTAGGACTTGATCATTCTGATGAGGCGGCAGAGTGTTCCAGGCATCTGTGAAGCACCCCTAGTCTAATAGGACCATAATTCAAGAAGATGGATGAAGTCGAAGTCATATTTCATAGTTTCTTCAGTCTTTCTGAGATGACACAAAGTCCAGGCCAATTTGGTCCAGCATGTAATCAAACTTCAAACTCAGCCAGTGTGAATCTTCTCCCCTGCCCTAGACCTGGACGATGACAAGAGGAAGGTGCATGACTATGTCTTTCCTCTTTCCTTGCTCTACTTCTCGCCTCCCCGCCACCCAAGTTGGTTACTGCTCTGGGCCCTGCGATCATAAGAAGGAAGGAAGAAGAAGGAAGGGATAAGAACTGTCTTACTTGGCTGCTACAGCTGTGCTCTGGCTTTGGGCTTTCCCAATGTGGCAGAGGCATCATTGCTGGCTTTCTTCTGTAAGGCACTTTGATGGGTCCCTTGGAGATTACCTGTGGGCAGCATCCTTTCTAAAGACAAGCACTGCCTTCTCCAACTGACCACTGGGTGGTGTGCAGTGATGTGATCTTGGCTCATGCAACCTCTGCCTCCTAGGTTCAAGCGATTCTCCTGCCTCAGTCTCCCAAGTAGCTGGGACTATAGATGTGTGCCACCATGCTGTTAGATATAGTGAACTCCAAGTTTCTCTTCAAAGAATCAGTATGTCAGTATGTTCAGCTCTTTTATTCTTTAATTCTCCATTTTAAAGTTTAACTTCCTGGTTCTCTGTACCCCCTTGAATCTAGTTTTGGTAAACAACTTTCTCACCAGTTCTAATCAGTAGTTCACATCTGTTCCCTTGGTTACCTGCTTTGACCTGAGTCACCCCGGTAACCTGCTGTGACCTTAGTTACCCCTGGTCACCTGCTCTGACCTGTTCCATAACCATCCTTCCCACAAAACTACCCACATTGCCACTCCGGCTTTTACTTCTGTTCTCTTTAAAATAGCCAATCAGAATTAGTTTAGACTGTACAGTCCAACCCTAGCCAATAGGGGAATGACACAGCAGTAGGGGCTACCTGCATCCGAAGTAAGAACCCCTTCCCTTCCCTTGTCTAGGAGTGCACTCACCATTGCTCCATCTGTGAGACACACCCTTCTTTGGAAGTAAGCTGCCTTGCTGAGAAAATTTACATTGGAGTGCTACTTCTTTTACAGCACTGAAAATTTACATATAACAATTGGTGGCCCATATGGGGACCCATTTCCCTCTGGGGGCGGCCTCTGTTTCTCTCTCCTGAGGAGGGGCACACCCACTGCCTCATTGTGGTAGTTTCAGGAGTGAGGAATTAGGACCTGCCTGTGCAAGGAATAAACCTGGAACCTCAGCAACACAGAAAGAAACTGGCCAGTGACCTGGGGTAAAAGACTCTTGCATATGATGGCAACCATGCAAATCTGTGCACAGACCAAGGAAGGAAATGCCCGGGAGCTGGCAAAGTATTTCCTTGGTGGTCAGGACAGATCAAGGTAAGAGAAGCCATGGGAGGGTGGGGGCAGTGAAGTATCCTTGGTCAGGGTGTCTGGGGTGGGGTTAAAAGAGGCCAGACATTTTCATGAAGGGAAATTGAGGCTCACCCCAAAAGACAAGACAGTTTCGGTAATTTTCATTAGGGAAATTGAGCCTTACCCAAAAAATGAGAAGTACCCAAAGTGAGGTAAGAGATAAAAAGGATAAAGCCAGCAACAATAATATTCCCCCAATAATCCCCTAGGCCTAGTGTTAAAATATTAGAAGAATAACAAAAGGACCAAAAACAAGAAAAAGCAGCTGCTGTCCCAGACCCTTCTCCTATCCCTGTTGTCCCCCTCCTTGTAACCCTGTCTTTGGGAATCATCCCAAGAGCCCACTCACTACCAGCCTGAGTACCCTTCCCTAAAAGGACTTCAATGCAAGACAGAGCAATATAAAGAAGATATTCAGAACTTTTCTTTCCCCTTTTCTCAAGAGAAGAAAGAGGCAGGATCCGTAGAGCTGCTGTTAGAGCCTAGGAAAGTGAACATCCTCTCTGGCCAAAACAATGGACCAAAATTTTTCTGCCCAAGACCCCCAGTGGGACAACAATAATGCAGCCCACTGAGAAAATATGCAGGAAAATATGCTGGTCTAGGTCGCAAGGATCCTCTTGGGCAGGGAATGTTAAAACTTCATTTTGTCACTAATGGCCAAATATTAACAAGAAATTACAAAAAATAAAGAACTAGAAAGATAAACCTATAAAAGAGCTTCTAAGAGAGAAAAAAATCTTAGAGGAGAGAGAAGGACTGACAGAGGGAACAGAGGAAGTCAGAAAGAGAGAGAGAGAGAGTCAAAGAGTGAGAGAGAGAAAGGGAGAAATAGAAGTAGTAAGGAGAAAGCAATGTACCCTATTCCTTAAAAAGCAAAGGTAAATTTAAAACATGTAATTAATAATTGAAGGTCTTCTCCATGATGGGCTTCTTAAACCCTATATGTCTCCCTGTAGCACTCCTACACTGCCTGTAAAGAAGCCAGATGGGTCATACTCGTTAGTGCAAGACCTTGACCCACCCTGTTGTTTCCAATCCTTATACTATCACAATCACCAGTTGTTTACTGTAATAGATTTAAAAGATGCCTTCTGGACTTGTCCGTTGGCAGAGGACAGCCAGGACCTATTTGCCTTTGAGTGAGAAGACCCTCACTCCAGTTGAAAATAGCAATACCAATGGACAGTCTTACCCCAAGGGTTTAAAGAGTCTCCAAATTTATTTAATCAAATATTAGAACAAGTTATTTAATTAGCAAAGGTAAACAAAAAATTGAGCTTGAATGGATTAAAGGCATCATATTCTTGCCTCTGCTGGAAACTAAACAAGAACTTAGAACATTTTAGAATTAGTTGGATACAGTCATCTTCATCTATACCAATTCTAAGTATGCCTTTAAAGTGGTTTACACGTTTGGAAAAAAATTTTTGGACTGAATGAGGTCTTGTTAATAGCAAAGGATAATTAAAATCCCAAACTTATGAAGTTTTCAGCAAAAATAAAGTTTGCTAAAAGTTAACAGTGTAATATGTATTATCCTAACTTCTAATCTTGTGGCCTTAGGCAGTCTAGTCTACAGACATGAAGGAAGTTTGCTCTGGAAAAGAACAGTTATCATTGTTGACAAAAAAAAAAAAAAAAAAACAGAATTTATGTAAAAAGAATCTTATATTGTAAATTCTTGTCCTAAAATAAATTAATTGGCTGTTTAAAGACAGGGATGTTTACAACAAGTCAGAAAGTTGAGGCATGTCAAAGATTGTCTGTGAAAGTGAAAATGTTATAAAAGGGAAAGTCATGAAAAATGTTATAAAAGGAAATTTATACAAGACACGTTGTATAATTTAAAAGTAATTAGGCCTCCTGAATGTAAAATGATTGAAGAAACAGTTTATGTGCAAGATGTGTACGGAAAGTAAAATACATTTTTGGTAAAAGGATTATAAGGAGGCATAAGAATGTGGATTTTTACCTACATTAAAAAAATTGAAATTCTGTGTGTAAACATATAGGCTAAAGTTAAAGGAGTATCATCCAGATTTTCTATGAGTTGGACATTAAAATAAAAGCACAACAGTGTTTTTGTTTGTTTTTAAAGCACTTACCTGCTCTTTAACAAAATTTATATAATGTTAAAAAGAGTCCATAAAAATCTTACCTTATGGTCAGACATTAAAATTGAATAAATATGTCTATAAGTTTTTATTAAAATTAAGTTTAACATTAATAGCACACTAATATAAAGGTGAAATTTAGCTTATCTGGTATAAAATCATACAGGAAGCATTGTCAAATATAAAATGGCGTTTGGCTTTTTTTTGTCTAAAAGTGAATAAAAGTAGGTGCTAAAGAGAATTCAAAAGGAAAATGGATATTGCCAGACCAGAGAGAAATGTTATTCAAACTCCTTATGAGGGGAATCTGGTTCCAACTGCATCAAGGGACCCATTGGGGGGCCCAGGCCATGTGTGACACAGTCCTCAGAGTTAATGGGTGCATATCCTGGCTGAACAGGTTACAGACAGTTGCTTAGCACATAAGAAAACTAATAAACAAACTATTAAAAAATTACCCCTTGAGAGAATGAATCCAGGCTTAAGGCCATTCCAAAGTATCCAGATTGATTACACAGAGATGCCTCCAACTGGTCATCTAAAGTATTTATTAGTAATAGCAGATCACCTTACTCATTAGGTAGAAACTATTTCCTTTTCAAGTACAACTGCTAATAATGTAGTCAAGGCATTAGTTGAAAATATTATACCCAAGTTTAAATTAATAGAGAGAACATTGATTCAGATAATAGGACTCATTTTACTGCACATGTTATAAGAAATTAGTCCAGATACTGGATATAACATGGAAATATCATACTCTCTGGCACCCACCTTCATCAGGGAAAGCAGGAAGGCCTATTACCCTGTTAAGAGTATGAAGTGCTCCCTAAAAAGACATAGGCCTATCCCATTATGAGATACTTTATGGATTGCCTTATCTGCATTCTACTACTGATCTCTCTACGTATGAAACAATATATCAGTTTCTCAAATTATATGCTTGGTTTATCTTCCGCTTTCCCTTCCCTCAGAACTAAAGGTCTTTTAGCACAGGTGCCACCCCTAGAGTTTTCAGCACACCAGCATCAGCCTGGGGACCACACCCTTGTCAAAAGTTGGAGAGAAGGAAAAGCTCAAACCAGCCTGGGAAGGACCTTACCTAGTGTTCCTAACTACTGAAACAGCAGTCCAGACAGCAGAAAAAGGATGGCCCCATCAAACCCCAGTCAAGAAAGCGCCGACCCCTCCAGAGTCATGGGCCATAGCCCCAGGGGAAAACCCTACCAAGCTAAAGCTAAGAAAAATCTGACTCTCATCTATTCTATTACTCCTTCTTTCCTTGCTCTATTGCTGACCAACTAGTTATTAATGTAACCAAGTCAATTTTGCCTCAGATGATTACATTTGATGCTTGCCTTATTATACCCCATGGAGACTTGCCAAGTCAGAGGCAACTCTCCACTTCAGAAAAGTATCTTTATCCTTCCTAACTCTCCTCAGACTAAAAAAAAAATATGGTAACTGGAATAAGTTAGTTTGAAAAGAGTTTGACCAAGATTGCAGTATAAACTGGAAATCTTGTCCTCCTAGAACAGAGCTTCCCTGCCAAAGTTAGTCCAATGCTCTGTAAAATACTGAAGAGCAAGGATGGACCACCCCAACTAGTACTTACAGTTTCCTAAAACAATATATTCATTTTATTAAAGGAGTTACCCCTCCCCATTGTCAGCTAAACCAGTGTAATACAGTGTAGATTACCATCTCTGCTTCCCAGAGTTCTTCCCCTTCATTAAGCCATTTCTATGGTATAGGAGCAGAAGTCTCAGGGAAGGACCCCATAGGATCCTTGGAAATGAGCTTCACTGCCTCCTCACCTCCTGTACCCCTTTCTCCCTCTCCTAAGTTTGTAAGGGTTAAAAATTTTAAACAAACCATAGAAATTGAAACAGGGTATCAGGATACAAATGCTTGGCTGGAATGGATTAGATATTCTGTTCACACACTAAACAAGAGCAACTGTTACACTTGTGGGACAGGAGGGCAGAGACCCAGATTATCCCCTCTCCACGTGGGTGGTCCTCTCACAGGCCTGGCATGAGCCATATAGTAGCTCTCTTCCAGAACCCCACAACCTGAGGCAATGAGTCATGCAAGATCCTTTCACGGCTGTTCCCTTAGGTTAAGAGCCCTACAGGTCAGCCCCCGAGGGCTATCCAGCCTCTGGCCCCTGAAGTTAAGTTCACTTCGGGCCTTTCACAGCTGGGGGAAAAGTTGGCATTCCTTGAAGACTTAACAGGGTGCAGTAAAACCAAGCCTTTTCAAGAGCTTACCAATCAGTCTGCCCTTGTTCATCCCCAAGCAGATGTGTAGTGGTATTGCAGGGGACTATTGCTGGGTACTCTGCCAAGTAATTAGAGCAGCACTCATGCTCTAGACCAATTGGCCATCCCTTTCACCCTAGCATTCCATCAACACAATAAAAAAGAAAAAGAAAAATCGTAAAAAAGAAGTGCCTCACATGGGGTCTTTAACCCCCATGTTTATATAAACACAATTGAAGTTACCAAATAAATTTAAAGCCTGAGGTAAAATAGCTGCAGGATTTAAGTCAATATTTTTATAAGTGACAATTAATAAAAATGTAAATTAAATAAATTACATCTATTATGATCAGCAGCAGTTTATTCATTACACCATGGAGGCTGTCAAAGGGATAGCAGAACAACTAAGCTAAGACATGTTAAGGAAGTTTGAAGAGAAAAAAAACTAAAAATGCAAGATGGGGGATTGTTAGATATAGTGAACTCCAAGTTTCTCTTCAAAGAATCAGCATGTCAGTATGTTCAGCTCTCTTATTCTTTAATTCTTCATTTTAAAGTTTAACTTCGTAGTTCTCTGTGCCCCCTTGCCTCTAGTTTCGGTAAACAGCTTTCCCACCAGTTCTAATCAGTAGTTCACATCTATTCCCCTGGTCACCTGCTCTGACCTGTTTCATAACTGTCCTTCCCCTCAAACTACCCACTCTGCTGCTCAGGCTCATACCCTTGTTCTCTTTAAAATAGCCAGTCAGAATTAGTTTAGACTGTGAAGTCCAACCCTAACCGATAAGGGAACAACATGGCAGTAGAAGCTACCTGTGTCAGAATAAGAACCCCTTCCCCTCCCTTGTCCAGGAGTACACTTGCCATTGCTCCAACTGTGAGACACACTCTTCTATAGAAGTAAATTACCTTGCTGAGAGAATTTATATTGGAGTGTTGCTTCTTTTGTGTCACCAATAATTTACATATCAAAATGTCCAGCTAACTTTTCTATATTTTTAGTAGAGATGGGGTTTCACCATGTTGACCAGGCTCGTCTCAAACTCCCAACCTCAAGTGATCCACCTACCTCAGCCTCCCAAATTTCTGGGATTACAGGCATGAGTTACCGCACCCACCAGTTTCCTTTTAAAATAATCTCAGAATAGTCCTTTTATAAAACCTTTATCTAGTTTATAAGAACTGTACCCCTTGGCTTTCCATAGCTAGAAGTGCAGCTATCAGTATATCAGTATAGGTCTTTCTGTATTTCATTCTGCCACATATAGCAGCCTTTATATTTCTCCCTTGAGAGTTGCTGGGTCCTGCAAATTCCAGGGAATCCACATCAAGTTGTCTGAAGGATTCTCTAGAAACTCTCTCTTCACATGGTCCAACATAAGGGGAAAGTACCACAGACAGGAAAGACAAAAATCAGCATACCTAAGACTGTCTCTGAAACAGTCCTTCCAGGTGACCTCTTTAACTTGCTCTTCTAAACTCTAGAGGTGGTTATGAGCTGGTGCCATGAGAATCTCTTCACAAGTCAGGCACAGGTATTCTAGCAATACTAGGCACAGGATGTGAGAGTGTTCTTAGCCTTTAGTCCTTTAATGAAACTCCAAGAAATCAGGACAAGTCTCTTTTGACATCCAATGAACATATTCATTGAAGCTGTTTTTAAATAGGTGGTATTTGAAATTTTTAAATATTGCTTTTATGGTATGTTTTTTAAATCATTGGCTCATCAAAATAGTGGATTATCATTTAACAGTTGGGGCCACTGTTAAACAGTTGCTACTTTCAAAATGAAAATGAGACTGAGGGTAATTCACATGCTAACCCACCGTTACAGAGAACACTTGCGATTCCCTAGCCAGCATTGTACACCCTCTTGGTTAACCACCCCACTTCCTGACGTCTGGTTCTCTCCTCACCCCTCCTCCAATCTCAGGGATGGTCATTCATCTAACAAACAGTTACTGAGCCACCTACACTATGCTGGGCACTGTCCTAGGTGCTAAGGATACATTTGTGTATAAAACAGATAACATCTCTGCACTCAGAGCATACGTTTTAGTTAGGGCAAGACAATAAACAAATAAGTGAAGTGCATAATAAATATTATGTGATAAGTGCTCTAGTAAGCCATTTCCCACGTGTTGTTTTAGATGTAGGAGAGATTTATAATATAAGGCCTGCAGTCCTGAGAGCTGGCATTCTAGAAAAGAAGAGTATGTAAACACAATTATAATACAATGCTGCTTAAGTGAGTCAAATTGCAGGGGTGTGTATTAGAATGCTAAGTGACTAACCCTGCTTGAGGGCTTTAGGAAAGGTTTCACAGGCTTTCTGTTTGGAGAACACAGTATTGTATTATAGAGAAGTAGCGATAACTATCTTCAACTGTAAGCTCCTGGCAGCTTTCCCCAGAGCCCCAGGCAGTTACCACCAGCCCTCCCACTGCCTGCTTCAGCTTGTGCCTTCATTCCTTTCTCAGGTTCAACACTGAGGCCAGAAGCCATGCTAGGCAGAGAGTTTCTTCTTCCAAAAGGTAGCACTCCGATAAAACAAACAAACAAAAAAAACACCTTGGAGGAAGCAGTAGGAAATATGATCTCATGTCTATGGTCAGTCCACAAGACCCATAAAGGAAGTGGTCAGCTGACAATGTCTTTCCACGCTCCCCTCCATCTGACCTCCAGCCAAAGGCTCACTCTCTATGAAGCTGGAGCCAGCTGGGCCACTATACTCATTTGTGTCTCTTTTTAGAGGGGGAAGCTCCTGGCAAGCACTTACTGCCTTATACACATCTTTGCATGAGCCCCCAAAGCGGGCACAAGGCCTCCCTCACAGCAGTGTCTTAGTAAATAAAGCTGAAAGGCAAAGAAATGAATTGTTCTAAAGGCAAAGATTCTGCCCCTGGAACACATTGTTGCTTATTGGGATGATTTTGGATTCAGACAGAGTAGGATTCTAATCCTGACCTTCTCCATGTCACCAAGTTACTTCACCTCTCTGAGTCTCTTCCCTATATTTGTAGATAAGATAAATTTGTTGTGATGATTAAACAAGGTAATTAGATAATGCTTAGCACAGAGCCAGGCATATCATACTAGTTCAGTACAGGGCCACTATCACTATTATCAAGGCTAGAAACTGCCATGAGGGTGGTTTGAGCTCATTAAGAAATAATAAAAAGCTATTTAATCATTACAGTTCACCAAAAGTCTAAACGTTTCCTTTGAGAGGTAGTCAGCCCTCCATCACTGGAGGGATTCAAGTAGTAAGACTGGATAACAGTTTCTACATCAGAAATTTCTGTGCTTTGGTGACAGGTAGGAGTAGCTATGCTTCTTACCCCTTGCAAGGTAATGTCAGCTGAGGTTGGTTCTGAAGGAGAGATTAACAGTTGAGAACATAGCCTTTGGAGGCATCCAGGCTGGCTTCAAATCCTGGCCAGACCACTTTGCTAGCTCTGTCATGTAAGGAAAGTAACTTATATGTGCCTTCGTTTCCTTCTTTGTAAAATAATGGTACTAATGGAACCCCAGCGTGCAGACTTAGCCCAAGGATTTAAAAAGTCATTCTTTTGTGGACCATGAGTCCTCATCTTCTGGCTTCAGGCAGGCAGTGCCTCCCAATATCTGCATGGTGACCTACTGTAGGAGTCAATGGACTGTGACTTGATGAAGGTCTCAGCTAGTCCCCCACCCCATAAAATCCACACTTTGATTAAATTAAATTATTAAAGAAAATGTTAACACAATAGAATCAGTACTTTGGGGGCAAATAAGCAGAATCCACATCAAAGTTTCGAACGCTGGAAAGTGCATGAAGATGAGGGCTGTCCAATGCCTTCAAGTCTCCTGGCAGCTGGAACATATTAATGTAATACTTCCCAGAATGACAACTCCCACCCCCACCCCTTCTTAGCTCTCAGAGCCAAAATAGCTTGTTCATCCCATGGGATCTTGTCAAATGGGTTTGCAGAGCAATCTCCCAGTTAAAAAGCCCCAGGAGAAAAACTCCTTTACATAATGCCAGCATTCACACACACACACACACACACACACACACACACACACACACACACACATCTTATCTTGAGAAAATCATGCTGAGTGAATCACAGCACTGGGAGTTGTGACTTAGATACTGTTGAGACCACTCATATCACCCGGTGCAATTCAGTGAAAACATGGCCAGCTTAGACAGAATGGTTCACATCTCGAAGCATGTCCTGGGCATTCTTAGCTTCCTTTTTTATTCCTCCTTTTCCCTGATGCCAGGAAACCCTGGCTACATCTGATGGCCCCTCTGTCATCTTGCTCTCTACATCCCTTCCAGAACAGAAAAAAGATTAGACATACATTATCAATTAGCTGAAGACACTTTGCCTGGCACTCCAGCACACTAACGTGTTCTCTCAACCAGATGCTGAGCCCCGGGAACAGGGCCTTAAGGTCTCTGAGGACCCTGTAACTAATTCCACGTCTCTGGAAACAGCATCTCTATTTTCCTTTTTTAAAATTATTTTTTGCGGAGATGGGGTCTCGCCATGTTGCCCAGGCTTGTCTCAAACTCCTGGGCTCAAGTGATCCTCCCACCTTAGTCTCCCAAAGTGATGGGATTACAGGTGTGAGCAACCATGCCTCTTCCCCATTTTCCTTTAGAGACCCACTCTTCAACCCCAGGCCACATGGATCAGGTAGACTTAACTCTTCTCCCGGAACTCAGAGGCCAGCACATTATCCTGACATGATGTATAGGAATACCACATGCCTATGGCCACAGAGAAAAGTCAAGAGGTTGGCACAAGACCCATGATGGCCAGTGAAAGCTAATGAACATCAGCCTTAGGAGTTCTGTGACAGGCTGTCATCCTAAACTGCTAGGGATGAAGCAGGAGATGACCCTATAGATAGAGCTCATTTGAGAATGAAGCCAGCACTAGGGAAAATGATCTGGGACACATAAAAACACTGAGTTATAATGGCATTGCTTGCACGTCCAGATCCAACTACATCTGAAGCTTATTAACCTTGAAATTTTCATTACATGAGCCAGTAGATTCCTATTTGCATGTATGGAAAAAATCTGACTTTTGAACGGAGGGTTGTTTTTTCTCTTTGCCAAAAAAAAATTGGATTCTTTTTTTTTTTTTTTTTTTTTGAGACAAAGTCTCACTTTGTCACCCAAGTTGGATGGAGTATGGTGGTGCAATCTCAGCTCACTGTGACCTCCACCTCTCCGGCTTAACTGATCCTTCCACCTCAGCCTCCCGAGTAGCTAGGACCACAGGTGTGCACCACCACACCCAGCTAACTTTTTGTATGCTTTGGTAGAGATGGGGTTTCACCATGTTGCACAGGCTGGTCTCAAACTCCCAAGCTCAAGCAATCCACCTGCCTCTGACTCCCAAAGTGCTGGGAATACAGGCGTGACCCACCATGCCCGGCCATGGAGGTTATTTTTCAAATGAAGATACGTACTGGGAGGGTAGCCTACCATGTGGTCTGACATTACCTGAGAGAAGAAACCTATCTTAAGGAGCTAAGTACCTGACAAAGACCCAGTGCTTGGGGAGGAACTGGGTAGATGAAATGCAAAGCCCAGTGGAGAGAATTAGAGCCTAAATAAGGGTCATTAGAAAGCAAAGAAAGAATATCCAGATCATGGGCAGATTCTTTCATAATCACTTCCCCCTTTAGAGCAAAGTATTTGGAAAACACCAGACACAAAGCAGCAATGCAAAGATTATCATTATCATTACTTTTATTAGTATTCTTTATGGATAGTGGTGGGGGCAAAGCAACTCAAGACCGTCCAGTGGTGTGTTAGTCAGAGCTCATCTGGGTTCAAGTGAGCACAACCCAACTCGAGCTAGCTTAAGGAGGAAGGGAGACCTTGTTCAAGGCTCAGGACGGGGCTTAGCTGGCCCTCAAGGCAACCAAAACCATGGACTGAAACCCTACAGAATTATTTCCTCCACTCAACTGCATTTCCCTTGGTGTGTCTGCCTCATTTTCTCCTCTACTAGTCTGGATTTATTCAAGCAGTGGGAGGAAGTCTGGAATTGACATTTGTTCAGCCTCTTTATTTCCAAGTTCCAAAATCCCAGGGAAGGCATGTGATAGGCCCACCTTGGGATGGGCACAGAAGGCTGAGGAAGGGGCCAAGCTTGGCAACCTATGGTGGACACTGTCAGTGTGTGGCCCAGATCTTTCTAACCATTTCCAGCTTGCTAGCATCCACATCCCTATTTCCAAGGGCTTTGCTTTGCCATGAAAGGCTGCTCTGGGGACTCCAAGCTCCTGGAAATAGCCCTCAACCAAAGACCATTTGGAATTGGTATATAAATACTCCAACTCCCTGGCTCCCTGGCTCCCTGGCTCCCTGGCTCCAAGGCTTGTGGTTTGTTCTGTTTCCCAGAGCTCCCTCATAGAGTGCCACTCTAGTTGCCCCCTGGGGTAACAGACTTCACAAGGCACACAGTGTTGCCTGCCTTCCCTTCCCTTGGTGATTCTCTTAAAAAGGTCGCTTACACCTCCCAATTAAACTACTGGCTCAAGTGCTGCTTCTGGGGAAACTCAAACTAACACACAAGCCAAGGCAGAACCCAAATCAAGTACCCAAAGGCCAAATACGAAGCCAGGAGAATCAGGAAGGCAGGTTCAGTACATCAAGGAGAAGCTGGTCCTGGGCAAAACACCTGTGATGGGGGCTGCTCTGCAGTCCTGTGAGTCAATACCAGATCCAGGACAGATATCTTGGTGCATTTTGTTTCTCTGAATTCTGGACCTGGGAGGCCCTGCTGTCCAGTGTGTATGGAGTGTGCGTATGTCTGGTTTGTAGGGGTGCGAGTATGGGTGTGGGCGTGTTCAGCAGGGTGGTGGGGGTGTAGAAGTGGTCCTCTTCACTTCACCTCTGCACACGCAGCAGTGACTTATGAGATGCAGTCATTTCATCAGGAAGGGAGAAAATGAGGCCCTGGAGATGAGACAGGAACTTTGAAGGCCGTGGTGCTCCATCTACTTGTCAGGAAAACCTTTAATAAATAAAAAAGGAAAGGTGGTAGTGTGGGGTGGCAGCGACAGGGAGAGAAAGATGAAATGTGAAGGCCTCTGTTCCTGGCTCTGAACCAAAGCATTTTTGGTTCTGAGATGAAAGGCAGTTGAAATGGTTGGTGGCCAGGCCTCCCTCTGCTCTGCAGCAGCCCCCAGGCCATCGGCAAGTGCAGCTCACACCTTCCTGCACACAGGGAGAAGCAGGTGTCCTATTTTCCCAGAGAAGCTCTTGTCTGGGGCTGGTGATATAGAAAGTGCCCTACAGGGAAGGGGCCTGTAGGAAACACAGGGCATGGCCCTGGCTGTGCTGATTGTGTGTGTATGTGTGTGCACGCACGTGTGCACGCACATATGTGCTGTGTGCATGTGTGGTGTCTGGGAGTGGTATGTGTGGTATGTTGGTGGTGTATGTATGTGTGTGTTATGTGTGCATGTGTGGGATGTGTGATGTGTGTCTTGTGTGTGTATGGTTTGTGTGGTGTGTGTGGTGTGTGTATGTGTACTGTATCTGTGGTGTGTATGTGTGTGGTGTGTGTGGTATGTGTGTGTGTGTGTGTGTG